>NW_017806159.1:687900-719202 GCF_001891065.2 Hippocampus comes
GACGGTGAGCTGTCACCTCGCTCAACGTCTCATCTCGCCTCTGCTCACCGACGTGAGAGTGGAAGCGGGGGGCAGACAGCCCACCCACTCATCACTCAGCGCCGCGACCACCGACACCCCCTTGTGCCGCCTTTAGTGAGGGGAAGCCCCTACCACGCTTGACTCGCTGAGTGGATCTCCTGCGTCGTGCGCGTGCGTGCGTGCGTGTAGCCCGGGGCTCCGTCCTCCTCAACAGTTGCCACCGGAGAGGAGGAGGAAGAGGAGCAGTGTGGGAGAGACAAGCAGACTGAGGACGGAAGGGACGCGGAGAGCCACGCAGCTCCTGCCCCGGCTTCTGCTCCTGACATGCAGTCGCTCATCTCTCCGGTGACCAAGGCCATCCTAGTCGCACTCTTCATCTTCGCCATACTCCTCATCCTCTACGTGATCCTCTGGTACATTTGCAGGGACGTGGACTGCGACCACGGCATCTGAGGATTCCTTTCATTTTCAAAGCAAAACCAGAAGAATAAGGAGGAGGGATTCTCACAAATGGAGGAGCGCGGGGTCACCGTGTGAGTGTTTTTTTTTCTCTCTCTCTCCAATTGTGTGTTTCTTGCTTTTAAGTTACGCGTCAATGTGCGCGCGGGCTGCGCGTAAACCACCTTTGCCCCCCCAGCCTTTAAATTACCGCCTTTTCCAACTTGAGCGCACCACCCACCACCTAATCAATTATTAGACAGGGCGCAGACTCCGTCAATACTGAATGGTGGAAAAGGTGTCATCGGGATGCACGTCGAGGCGGGCTCAGGTCGTGCATTGACCGCCAGTGACATTGCGGTAAAGGAAGCACGCGAGTCTCTTAAGGTCAGGAACCAGCAATGTTTACCTCGCTTTGGCAATATTGCCTCCCCCTTTTTAGATGCAGCATTAGTTCATGCTCAGTTCATCTTGGTCTGCGTTGGAGGTTTCCACATGGGCAAATTAAATCCCACCTAACTGGATTATCTAGATTTGGCTCCCTTTCTTTGGAATATTTCTGACAATATGGCTTCAAAATTCATATCATGAATATTCCGGCATTTCATGCAATCAATTCCTCTTGACATCAGGAAGGCTTGTAGATAGTCAATCCGCTACAGACAATCCGACAGGAAATAATGTTCTTTCCTACAATCCAAATGCATCTATTGAGCACACTTAATGGGGGACGTAGCTCTATTCCAGCCACATTGGACCCCCGTGCCAGGATGCGTGCTGTCACATGACCCATAAAGCTATTTAATGGTGGTGGTGGGGGGTGCAGGGGGTGATTGGCATTCTCACATCTTGCTCCAGAGAGCCCTCAAATCCAGATAGTTTGTACATTTGCATATCTTCCAAAGTGGAGGGTGCGAAGGACACGTCAAGGACACGCTGCTTCTATAACAGGAAGCCTCGCATGCTTTCCAAATTGCGAGTTCGTTTCAGATGTCATCTTTTTCCGTGCTCCTTTAAGTCTCCGAGATATGACATACACGCAGATGAAAAGATGGCAAAGTGATAGAAGCTGCCTGCAGGTTTGACACCTGTCTGGGGTCTCCTCATCACTATTCCACCTTTTAAACAGCCGGGAGGCAGTAAACCGCAGAACAGCTCACAACTAAAGCGAGAGGTGAATATTTGGAATCTTGGCGCCTCACTGTGATATTTTAAAATCAACGAGTCGCCAAAGTGCAGCCTCCTTAAAACTGTTTAGTCAAAGGGAACAGCGGTTCTTCTGGCGGGCGCCCACTTTGACCAGACCACCAATTGACTGCTGTCAGTCATGAGTGGAGTCACAACTAACCTGTGGTACCCTTCGACTCTCGCTTAGACACACACACACACACACACACACACACACACACACACACACACACACACACACACACACACTGTAGACATAAAATGATAGCCCAGACTCTGCCAGTCCCAGCATGTCTAATGACATAAAAATACAGCAAGGACAAGAAGGTGTGTGACAACAGTCTGTATGTTATTAACACTGACACGGTTTGTCTTTGTCGCTCTCCTCGGCTGTGGCGCAACAAACATTAACGAAGAAAAAGAAATACACTGTGTGTGTGTGTGTGTGTGTGTGTGTGTGTGTGTATATGTCAGCGTAGGAGGAAGTTTAACACTGCAATGCTCCAGAATGACAGATGGAAAAAAAAAAGTAGAGCAGGAAAGCTGGGAGACAGGTCTGTGTGTGTGTGTGTCTTGTGTTAAAATAACAATGAGCTGTTGTATGCTTTTAGTGTGTATGAGTCCCAAAGACCTGCACAACTAATAGCGTGTGTGAATTTGAATTTGCATTATGGTGGTGTGATTTCATTTTGGTTATAGAGGTGATCCCATTATTTTTTTATGATTGAGTTAGCCCCCCCCCATCCCCCCCCTCACCCGACCACAGAAATACAGTTGCTGGCTGCCAGAATATCTCAACATTGATACACCTTGATAGAGCCAGGTTCAATCAAGATTGAAGTCATAAAATATGGAAGATTGAAAGTGAATTATTGAAGCTGCAGGAAGTTACTATTCTGGCCGTGTAAGATACACGGAAAAAAAATGTGTGTCTTTTAAATAAAGCCCACTGATTTAGTCCTACCGGTTCAATATTAAGACGGCCTTGGCAAATGTCGACATGATTGTTTCCCATCAACAAATGTCAGCTGTCACGAGCATGACACAAAGACATTCAAATACTTGCAAAAGTCTTGGGCTGCCACCGGCTGTGTAAATGGGTCAATATTACTATCAAGTGTCTTTGGTGTCTTCATCGGTCGTCATGAAAATGTAGCAGGATGATGAAACGCTGCGGTTTTATTCTAAGCGGCTAACCAATACAATAAGTCTTATCTTTCCTTCATTTTCCTTTTTTTTTTTTAATGGAATGTGTGAGATTTGGGCAGGTTCCACACTGCTCAGCGAGTAAGAAGTGGTTAAATCATGTTCTTATTTATTTTATTTTATTTTATTTTTATAAATATGGTGTTAACCCTTTCAGGGACAGATGTTACTACGGTGGACAGCTTATCATGTTATCAGGTAACGGGGTGCGTGAAAGGGTCGCCTTTCTTCAATGCAGGTTAAAACAGCGGTGTGTTGCAGTGTAAAAATATTGACACTTGTGTTTCATAATTGTCATCGTATGTGTGTCGTTAGATGTCCACTCTGTCACGGTGACATGTCAGTTGATTTAAAAAAAAAAAAAAAAAAAGAAGCCCGTTCATCAATTCAAAATATATTTGGTAAGCAGTACCGTAAACCGTCAGTTTGCTAAATGAATCATGTTGCTCAGTGAAGGTCCACCAGGTGCTCCTCGAATAATAACGTTAGCGAAATGATGTCCACCCTGCCAACAAACTCGCATACTTTGCAACAAGCGCAGATATTTTGCTGTGCGCATGGACATTGCCCGCTTGCCGTTAATTCATTTTAATTTATTTTTTAATTGGGAGAGCTTGACCAACATGCACATCGTATACTCAATACAATGAATATGAAGTTCTTATCGGAGATGCGGAAGGCTCAAAGGCACCTCAGGGTGATTTTCATTTTACTTTCTGGAGACATGGCCCAATTAGTAATCCATTTATTTCATTGTGCATATGGATAAACCTACAGACACAGAAGTTGTTTTTTTTTTTTTTGTTTGTTTGTTTTTAAGTAACCGGTATTAATCCACAATGATGGCTTGGTCGATGATGGGATTTTGAAGAACAGCAATAATCTAATCATACAAAGTGTAGTTGTCGCAGTGAATCATGAGCTTCCAGCAGTGCAGCCCCCTTACAGTACTCACTAAAATAGTCACTACATCCACAGTGAAAAAAAAAAACAAACAAATAAGAATAAGAAAACCTTTATTCGTCTTATAATGGAGAAATTCCCAATTTACAGCAGCAAAGTTATGAAAGGAAGAAAGGAGAAGAACAAAAAGTAGAGGAGCTGCTGTAAAGGCAGCAAACAAACAAAACCTTGAGCCGTACCAACACTCAACTTGGAACGGGGACGTCATTGAAAAAGCGCATAACTAAATCTAGTTTTCTCATCTTCTTCCTGTTCAAAAATCATGATTCTCTGTTTGAGACACACACCCCTGGAGCGCCCTCAGGATGCGGCATGAATGACGACACGAAGTCCAAATAAAAATACGGGGTATAATTCTCGGCAACCCGTGAGAACTGGTCCCACGAACATGAAACATACAAAATAAGTGGCGTTACAAAACAAAAGACAAAAACCATGAAGACAATCGATTGAACATAAAATGCACAAAAACCTTGTGGGCTCACACCCATAAAAGGGGATAAACCTTCGCCGAAATCCTGCTTGCCTTGTACAGTAGCTTCTCGGCACTCAAGTCGTCTTCCAAAAATGGCTACGCAAAGCTCACAAAAGTGTCTTTTAGTGTGAGCCGGTGAATGCGCACTGCAACCAGTGTCGGGTGGAATCTTTCTATGCGATAATTTGTTCTGGCCAACAATCGCCACTAGATGGCATCAGAACACCAACGGTGAAACTGCTGTATGGGGAAATAGCGACAGTAACGACGCCCTTTCATAGATTTTTGCTGTGCGTAGTAGTCACCCCTATAAAATTCAAGCCTACGTCGGAGCGGCGAATGTTTGCGAAAGTTCCCGATGCAGTGGCAAAGGCGAGGCAAATTGTTGCTAATTTTCACAATGCTGTCCCAAATAGTCGCTGACAGTCGCCCTCTCTTTCCGCAAACACTTTCCCAAATATTCGCGCTAACGTTTCTCATCGTTTCTAAACATCGCTAAAAGTCGCTCATGACATAAACCACCGCTTGATTTTCGCCAACGTTCGTCAGAAAAGTTTGCGAATCTAACATTTGTGACTTTCGCTCAGTGGGATACCACCTTTGGACGTGTTTATTTATTTTTTTGCTCAATTCTGAGAACAAACAAACAAACAAACAAACAAACAAACATACCAGCAATGTGTCATCAAAGAGTAATAAATAATACTTCCCGCTTTGATACTTTGAATGTTTGTTGGTGTTGAAATCAAAATGTTCCCGTCCTCAAATGTGTCTTTTGGTCGGAAGAGGCGGAGAAGGCCGTCTCCCATGTCCCAACGTCACAAATATGTCATCACCCTCAACTCAAATTGGCTCCGCGGAAGATAGTTGTCCTGAAGCACGCACACCTCAAAGCCATAAAAATAGATTGCGAGTGACTCAGCCGTTATGTAAAGTCCATCTTAGATAGGGGCCGCTTCGGGAGCTTTATGTCAGTTTAGTTGGATGCCACTGGAGCTGAGGTGACACATGTCTTCTGTGTCCGAGCTTCAACACACACACACACACACACACACACACACACACACACACACACACACACACACACACACACACACGCTTCTCTCCGCCTTCCTTCATTTTTCACTTTCAAGTCCACATTCCCAAGCGCATACTTCCCAACGGGCTAACATGTGATACACTCAGCATGATCGAATCCCTTCAGGCTAAACTGCTACATTATTAGCATTTTAGAACTCACCGGGAGAGAAACACCACTTCACATATAAATCACATCCGACACCCCTCTGGCCAGGTAGCCAGTTCAATATACATGCATCCAACTCTCTAATCTACAGTTAGAGTAGTAATAAGTGAATTTTTTTTTTTAAACATCAAACACACAAATCTCTTTTTTTCCCTGACACTTTTTTTAAAACACGCAATCTCGCTCATTATCATCCGCATGAACTCCCTTGGGGAAAACTTTAAGCCGTTTTATAATGAGACATCTTAATCATCTTCCATGCAAATATATTTCCTGTCTTATTACCACTTGTTTTTTTTTTTTGTTTTGTTATTCATTGAAATGTTAGTTCTGAGACTTTTCCACCTTGAATTGGGAAATACTTTTATTAATCACACGGGGATTTAGGAAGACTCACAATTAGCGCTTGATAGGGCATTCCATAAAATACGTGTTTGACATTTTAAGTCTGCTATGAATGTGGACACAGACGTATCGGATCTCTTTTTTTTTTTTTTTTAACAATATAGCAGAACCTCGGTTTACAATTGACCCCAAAACAAAGACTACTAACATTGGTTCATAAACAGCTTGGTCATGGAAGGATCCGTTTTTTTTTTTGCTCTTCCCCCTTTAAATTCCCCTCCAGTATGTCTCTAAAGAAAGAGAAAACTCTGCTAGCGATCGACAGGTGGATGCCCGGAGCCACCGAAAACAACCGCTTTAAAGTAAAGTGCATAAATACGTCCTTAAACAAGGATAGGGACACGTCATATTATTAATTATATCTCAAAATCAATCAATTCATTATCTCAATACTCAATCAAGTACATTTAGGCAAATGCCCAACCAGCGTCCCATTGTGCCGCGAATCATCTGAAGGGTGAATCACATTCTTGAATGCTTTGTGTCTTGCTTTATTTCCCTTTCGAGTTACACACACTCAAGGCCCAACGCGTTGGTCTGTTGTGTGTGTTTGTGTGACTGGATGACCAGGTTAAACGGAGGGGGCGGTGAAGGGCCGGATGCCAGGGAAGCGGAGCGTGCACACAGCACTTTGAAGGCTTTGTGTGTCCATGCAAGCCTGAAGTCAGAGATTGGAAGGAAAAAAAAAGAAAAAAGAAAGAAAGGAAGACAAAACATCTCTAATTTGATACACACTCATAACAAACAACAGGTTTTAAACAGAAACCGGAGCACCCGCGTGTGCGTGTGTGTGTGTGTGTGTGTGTGTGTGTGTGTAAATTAATGACAGACTTAATTGGTGCCAGCCACTATCCTTATTTTAGTTTATGAATTCACACAACAGCGCGCACACACACACACACACACGCACACACACACACACACACACACACACACACACACACACACACACACACACACACACACACGCGTGCACACCACATTCATTCATGTATTCATCTCCTGACACATGTAAAGTAGCTACAGGCGAGCTTGTTTCAAGAAGCTACGACATGCAATGTGACTTTCTTCCAAATGGAAGCATGCGCATTATTTACATTAATGACTTCGCATTCAAACTCATCTGAATTCATGTCCTGAAAACTTGCTACTTAAATATGTGCACTCGCCGGTCACAATAGGAACACCTGCACAAACCAATGTGATTCAGCACAGACGGTCGGATAAACAAAACATACAAATGTCTTGTTTTTGGTGTGTGTCAAAGTAGATTTATTGTAGATTATTATGAGAAAAAGTATCCATACACACTGGGTATTTACTGTATATAAAAGTACCAGGATAGTCTTGCAAGATGTACTGCATGACTTAAAATGTCAAAGCGTAAAATACAATGTCTTTATTACAGTCTGTTTTTTTTTCTTTCATTTTAAAGGGGAAGTAAAAAAAAAAAAAGGTTCTATGTGCCCCTAGTGGCAACCCGGTGTCCTGTGTGGAGTTTGCATGTTCTCCCCGTGCCTGCGTGGGTTTTCTCCAGGTACTCCGGTTTCCTCCCACGTTCCAAAAACATGCATGACAGGCTGATTGAACGCTCAAAATTGTTCCTATTGTATGAGTGTGAGCGCGGATGGTTGTTCATCTTCTTTCCTCCAGTTCCACCGCTAGCTCTGACTTGCCACCCGCCAACAGCGGCGCTCGGTGCAGGAGAGCCATCCCCACTAGCAAAATACATTCATTCCACCTGTTGCAATCAAAGACGCAGTCACGCTTTGCCCCTTTGTGCTTCTTCAGACTGTAAATTGTCGCAATCCCTGCGGAGGTCTCTGCGTGCTCATGTGCTGTCTCGTTAGTGTCTGAGCTGTGAGTCCTTCCCATGAGAGTCTGACTTTGTCCCTGTGAGGGTACGGCCACAAAAGAAAAAGACACCAAGTGAAAAAAAGTGTTTTCTCAACTCCACTGCCACAACCTTGATATTTATAATGGCTTGCCAGGTTATCGCTCTGTCTCCCACTGAATGTTCTGAACTCCTATTTTGATGCTGGTGTCATACTCCGCAGAATCCTGCACAGCTCAACTTCCGACAGCTGACCCGCAAACTTGTTGAAGTGGAATGAACAGCACCACCACATTTTTTCAATTCAGTCATTTAATGAATGAATCGACTGATTCGTATGCCCATGCCTGATGAAAAACAAGGGCCATTTTTTTTTTTTTTTTTTTGGAGCACGCACAAACAAACACTCATCATCATATCCGGCGGATGCTAATACCCGCCTTGATTTACGATGTGAGACAAGTCGGATTTTGGAGCCAGTCAATGGTTGTCATGAAAAAAAAAAAAAAAAAAAAAAAAAAACCGAGGTGACTGTTGGAGCTATTTTGATGCGGTTCACATATTGTTTACATCACACGCCCTCCTGTCATGTCCTATTTCCCGTATGCCTCCGAGTATGTGTGTGTGTGGGGGGGGGGTGAGAGAGAGAGAAAGAGAGAGAGAGAGGGTGTATACGGAGAGCTGTCTCCCTGACGTCCCATCATCCCAAATAATCATCCCACAGTCATGCGTGAGATGCAATTTCCTTTAAACAATAGCAGGCTGGCTCGCCTCGCTGACCCTCAACCTCTCAGGCTGTGGGAGAACAAAGACTCACACACACACACACACACACACACACACACACACACACACACACACACACACACACACACACACACATCCACTCGGCTCACGTTAACAGCAACACGTGTGGGGGCAAGGATGAGCATTTTGTCCAAGCGCAGTGGCGGTGACACAATCTCTTGCCGCTCAAGTCCAATAATTATAGGGACCATGTGGTCAACATAGTTTAACATAGCTAATGGTTAGCGGGTGAGACAAATCAATCAGTCCTTTTACTGAGAAGAAAAAAAAAAGTGAAATGATGCTGCATAACCCGGTGTTTGTCCTTAAGAGAAATGTTGGCAGAGTTTTGGCTGGCCTACTTTGAATGCCGTGATAATTCAGGTGGCTCCTGTTGGGCACGCCAATCACAATCCAGCCCGGCAGTGGGTTGTCTGTTCACATTTGTGCTAATGCCGCGCCGCATTCATTTGCTTCAAATACTTCCCGATGACTGTAATGATGCTCTTATTCTGTCTCCTTTTTGCGCCAAGCGCTCTGTCCTCCAGTGTGCCTGGCGGTGTCAGCGTCCAAATTTAACATTCATGACACCACACTGACAATTTCAATTCCTCAGAGCTTTTTTTTTTTTTTTTAGCACTGTGTCAACATACTTGAATTGTGTGTGAATAACTCGGCGAACGTTGTTATGGCAGGATTTGAAAATGAAGGCGGACCTGCGCCAAGGCGAAACTGTTGACCGGGGTTAAATATATGGTGTATTGATGTATAAAACCGCTACGGCGGTATGAATGAAATGAAATGCTTCGCCTGACACAGTTTAATTTAAAGTGATTTCTTGCATGGGGACATTTATGCAAATCCTCACTAAACTCTTATGAGCTGGAAGATGGTGGTGACAAAAATATGTCCAACTGGACCAGGTCAAATGTTTGGAAGGACCAAAAAAAAAAATTATCGTGGTAAGTTTGCAATTTTAAACAAATGTTTACATTGTGTGCTCTATAAAGCGTTGCAATTGGATGATTAAGAGACTCGACGGGTGAGGCCCCGCTGCAGAGACATGCTTCTAGCACATGTTGGGAAATGACAGCTCACACAAGTCGCCCTGTTGCTTCCATCATGTGTGATCTCTTGGGCAACAGGCAATAAGACCAAGGCAATATGATGGATGTAAATGGAACGTTCATTCGACACTCTGTGCAGACATTCCATCTTGCTTCATGCACGGAGTCGACCCATGTACCAAACAGAGTCCCTTTATTCCTTTAAACCACAAGTGCCCTCAATTTGCACTTGAATAACTTAACATTCACAGAGCTGCAGAGATCCAGCACACTAAATCCGATCAAGTACATTATGTGATCATGCATAGTGATATCTCAGAACGATCATCGTACGTTTAGAAATGACTCAACGTGGCATCTTCTATTTTAAAGGTCTGAGCCTGCAAGGCAAATGTGAACATAAAGTCAGCCAGTTCCACATTTTATGCAACTAATATATTCATACATGTGAAGATAAAGGCTGTTTTTATGATGAGCTGAAAGCACAGTAGTGAGACACATATTTAAAATGACTTGTCTTGAAAATTGTAAAATACAATTCTCACCCTTTTATCATCTAGGCCAGGGGTAGGCACAGTAATGTGTGCGGCCCACCAACCAGTTATATCACATTTATATCGCATTATTTTCGTGTACAGTGGTGTACTCGCTACTTCGCGGTTCACTTTTCACGGTTTCAGTGCATCACAGATTTTTCAAAAGCATTCATCCCAAAAAAAAAAAGTGAAAATGACGCAAAGGGTCCGCAAAAGGCAGCAAAAGTCAGCAAAACAACAGCGAGTCACATAGAGCAACATATACAGTAATACATGTATATGTTTACTGTATTTTGTTATTTATACACTAACCTAACCTAACTTATACATACACACACACACACATAAATATTATATATTAGTATATAGCATTAGGTAATATTAATTGCTACGAACATTTACTTCTACATGCATGTATACCATTAAATTTGGCCTTATATATATTATATATACTCCTACACATGTACATATACTTGTACGGGGGCTGGGGGGTGGGGGTACCTACTTCGCGGATTTTCCTCTTTCACGGGTGGTCTCGATCCCCATTAACCACGATAAGTGAGGGATCCCTATATTCCCCTCAAAAGTGTTTTTGAGCACACGTGTGCCAACTCCTTGGTCTTAACTGTGAAATGGTCACTTTCACAAAGGAGAAAACAAACAAGCTTTAAAAAAATCGACTTAAAAGGTGAGCTTTCGTTCTTACAGCCTTGAAATGAAATGCTACGTAGCTTTCGAAAGTGTCTTCCTGTTTAGTACTTTGAGACGAAGGACGCGAGGGAATGACAACTTCATATTGGAACGTGTCCTGCGCACACACTCTCGTAGCTGCTCTTTTCTCTTTCCCTCTGCAAGCTAGCGAGTTGTTCCACCCGCGATAAAAACAAACAACCGATCTAATGTTCTCCCCTGTATTATTTCGTTTGGTGTCAGCGATCAAGCTTTACCTGCTCGGCTTGAAGGTTCTTGTGATTCAGCTGTTCAGCAAACGCTTTGAGTTGCCAGGTTGGTTCAGTCTTGTTTCCGGTCCGTGTTTGACAGTTCGCTTCCTCTTGCAGCAGCACACTCAGTGACCTTGGTACGTGGTCTAATTTGCTTTTTACTGCATAATGTTCACGCCGAATTTAAGGGAAAGGCGAACCATTTGGGAGAGTTATGAATAAATGATCCGCGGCCGTGTCGGTCTTTGTTTTCGCTTCAGGTAAAGTTTAAATGATCTGTTTTCACGATGCAGGTTGGTTTGAAATAGAGCACAAGACGCCCATTGGTTGCCAGTCAATTAGCTCTCAACCAATCACCACAAAGCACAATTAAACCCACGAGGAGCGCATCGCTTTACTACTGAGTTCCGTTCATACGACACCGACGCAACAGATTTGGATTAAGAAAAGGTTTATGATGATTTTTTTTTTTTCATACCAGGTGGAAAGTTCATGTATTGCCACTGATTTTTGACCAGTCCAGTATGCCGCTTCTTGCCCCAAGTCAGCCGCGACAGGCTCCAGCCTACTCATGACCCGAATGAGGAAGCACTATAAAAAAATGTACGGATGAATATTTTAACAACCACAAATGACTGCCGCATATTTAACGACAGTCAACCCGCATGCCTTTGAACGGTTCTAAAATGTATATAAATGTCTTCCTTATCTCATGACGTTCCATCTGATAACTGTGTGTCCTCTTCTGCCTCTGCCAGCGATGCCCCGACAAGATGGCAAGGTTGCCATAGTGACGGGAGGAGGCAGGGGAATCGGCTATGAGGTCGCCCGCCACATGGCCAAACTGGGGGCACGCGTTATCATAGGTACAGTATTATATTGCACTTTGCCGCCGTGTAAACAGCATGACTACGGCAGATAACCGCATAAACACACATTTGACAGAGCGGCATCAGATATTGGTGTCCGGCTTTTAACATTCAACTTTGCAACATCATTTACTAAGCAGTAACAATAGCAGTAAATCATAACCGGAAGAGTGCTTTTTCACCAATCATAATATGTTTTAGAATTAGTAAAAGACACAATTTTATTATAAATCCAACAACAGCAATAAATCAAAGTGCCAGGGGGCGGGGGGGAAGGTTTTGTTTCATAAAATGGTATGCGTGAGTGTCAAGTAGATGGTGGCAGTGTCCTTGTCCGCTCATTTTCTTGACTCACATATCCTTTCATCTGCTTTTGCTTAAATGCCATCATTTAGAAATGTGAGTCAGAATACCCCATCCTTTTACTCTTGTACCTCGGGGGAGGTTTTGGAAAGATTTTTTATTATTTTTTTTCCGAGGTCCAATCTGCAGAGGGCATGCCATTAAACTCTATTTAACTAAATGACCCATAATATTCAGTTTTACATTCTGAAAATATTATAGAGCCACTCACAAATAAGATGTTGCATCTCAAGGAAATAGCAGAGCAATAACAGAGGACAATAGTCTTCAGGGTGTAGAAAACAGTCCCCAGAAAGCCAGTTGGTTTAACACTTTTATGTTCCCCGAGGGTTGGCTGTTATCGAAAGTCTATTTTCCCACAAATAGGTCTTTTTTCTTTAAAGACCAGCTTCGGTCGCAACTATCCGTCTCTTTTCTTTCGGCCCCGTTTGTCGGCTTCCAATGGCAGAAAGCTCGTACCCTCTGTTTTGTTGTGGTGTCCAGCATAGTAATTCTCCGCAGAGGATAGCCCAAATCGCTTAAAGGCTGCCATGAAACTCGTTGCAGCAGGCTTTTGTTTCAATATGACTCTTCTTTAGCCAGCAAATCTGATGAGAATTAGCGGCGCACTCCACGTTTCAGTTAATTCTCGTACATACATACATAGGTAAGCATAGTCTTCCACGCAGGCACGGGCAGAACATGCAAACTCCACACAGGAAGGCCGGAGCTGGAATTGAACCCACAACCTCTGCGCTGTGAGGTCAACGCGCTAACCACTGGACCACCCGCCATCAAAGATTACCTTGATTGTCTGTATGCGTTATTCCACATTAACATCAAGTTTGATTTTACTCCGGATATTGATGTCTCTTCTCTTGCTGTGTTTAGAAAAAAATATAACAATATCACCCCCCCCCCAAAAAAAAGATGGTGACAGTCCAAACAGCCGCCACTTTACATTTTTTGCATTCTGTGTCAATATTTGAAGTGAATAAAGTAACACTGAATAATGCACACTGAAAACGAATCTGATAATCTATCAAATGGCCTTGTAAAAAAAACGGGCTGTTGTATTGTGCATTTATTTTATGATGTCCTCCTCTAACCGATACACAGATGTCCTTCTCTTCATATCCTCCACACTATTCCCTCGATCCCCACCCATCAGCATTAGGAAGTGTTAACACCGCCGGTGGAGTATTTCATCCATAATTAATCGTTTGCCAGCGACAGTAAATCCCAGGTTGCTTTCAACAGGCTGTCATTCACTCTCAAGAACGCGAAAAAAGGGACAGCGTGACACGTGTGCTGTCTTTTGAGGAAACGTTTTAGAAGAATCAAGAAATTCGAGTTAGGTTTTAGGATGAGCGGAAGTGGAATCTTCCTTCCTTCTTGTCTCAAGTTTTCCAAAAAAAAAAACTTTGGTGCACTCCGTATAAAACCGACATGATTTGAGAATTGGTAATCTGCGTTCATCCCAGCACCGTGCACACAATTTTGAGATGAATCATGTGGGATCTTCACAGTTCAAAAATGTTGTTGCTCCTTAGCTCTCTTCACATCACAAGGTTAATTCAACATTTTCCATTCCAATCTCAAGCGTGAAAACAAAATAAATTATGCAACAATCTAATTGTAACATGTATGTTCGATATTTTGATGCATTTTTATGCTTTAGGAAACATTTATGTCTGAAATTTTTTTGGGGGGGAGCATGGAACGGATTAGGGCATTTACATGGAAAACGCGCCTCTGCTTACAAATTTCTAGTTCAAAAATTTCTTTCAGAACTAATTAATTTCGGAAGTAGAGGTACCACTGTAAACATCATTAATAGAATGACAAGATGATGATTTTGATGATGAACTCATTCTGTTTTTTTTTTTAAATGAGGATACAAAAGCTAATGCGTACAGTGACATGTTGTTGGCGCGAAAGTTTCGCAGAGAGACTTTCTTCATCAGTGCTACGATAGAATACATTCCGACTACAGGTACAACGCTGCGTGTGTGGTTTTGTATATCACAGTCACACACACACACACACACACACCCCAAAAATCTCATCTCGCGGTAAACAAATTTCAATCATCTGACCTGATGGAAATCTGTGAACACTCAAGCTGCCGTGTGAGTGTTTTGTGCACGTTGACGTCGGAAATAGCAAGTCACCTATTTTCAGTAATGAAACAATCGTTGCAAGCAATGAGAAATGACCTTCTTCGTGTACGGAGAGTAAGTACGCACAAGGATCAACCTCCGGATGCGCCACATCCTCTCAGTCGTGGATTGATTTGGCAAAACCAAAGGCGTATAATTCACGACGCGTATTGAGAACGCTCTTTGAGGAAACGCTTAGTCCCCGCGAGTTAGTTCAGTTGTCCTTTTCCACGTGCAGTTTTTAGATCTTCTTCTTAACTCTCTTGGATTAGTCCTCCATGTCAGGGAAAGAACTCCTATTTTGAAAACTGTATCCATATCCACAAAAAGAGTTCTTTTTTTTTTTTTTTTGAGCATGTGTGAAATTTTCTAGCGTTATTTCTCATCGAAATCCTTTTTATTCAATTTGGAGTTATTGCAAGAGTTAGTTTGCTTTTGCGCGTGAATTTAGTGAGACAGCAACAGTGCATCAGGCTAAATGATGCCGTGCCCTTGAAAAGGCCTGCGTGATCATCCAAGATTAGCGTGTCTGTGAGAGCTTTTATGCTCCGTCTAGGTGGAAATGAAAAATCACGATCGTTTTTTTTTGATAGTTTTTTTTCCCTCATTCTCCCAAATAAAATGAGTGTGCAGTGAAACTACGCAACGTGGATCTAGGAAGAGAACAGAATATATGAAGAATTGAGTACGTATGGGCTGAAAATGGCCTGTTGAGTTCTGTCCAAAACACACGAAACGACAAGTCATGTCAAGTGAGGGTCCGTTTGAAAATATCAGGAACGTCTCAGTAATATTGCCGTTCATATGCAGAGTGTCTCTCTAAATGACGGTCGCGAGGGGTGTGTCTTTGACCAGGGAGTATCAGTGGGTGTTGAAAAGCAAAGTGGAATCTTTAATGTGTTGGAAACATACGTGCTACAGTCAGTAAAGTGAAGGGGTTACCTTCCTACCTTGTACATAGTTTACTTCCCGCATTGTGATTAAAAAAAAAAAAACATTTTAAAAGTGTTTTTGTTCATTCAATTGTGTCCTTTTTCTCTTCTCAGGTTGTCGGGACGAACAACAGGGTCTGGCAGCCGTCGGAAAGATCCACGAAGAGTACAACGCGGCTAAAGGTGAATCCGTGCGCGTGTCTGTGAATAGTAACATGAACACTTAAGACCGTTTCCCCATAGATGGCGGCCGCTTGCGGGCGTCAACGCACACAGAGAGCTTTTACACCGACAGGGGGTGTGTCTTTGACCAGGGAGTATCTGTGGGTGTTGAAAAGCAAAATGGAATCTTTAATGTGTTGGAAACGTAAGTGCTACAGTCACTAAAGTGAAGGGGTTACCTTCGTACCTTGTATATAGTTTACTTCCCGCATTGTGATAAAAAAAACAAAACATTTTAAACGTGTTTTTGTTCATTCGATTGTGTCCTTTTTCTCTTCTCAGGTTGTCGGGACGAACAACAGGGTCTGGCAGCCGTCGGAAAGATCCACGAAGAGTACAACGCGGCTAAAGGTGAATCCGTGCGCGTGTCTGTGAATAGTAACATGAACACTTAAGACCGTTTCCCCATAGATGGCGGCCGCTTGCGGGCGTCAACGCACACAGAGAGCTTTTACACCGACATGATTGGCAAATGATACCCAATTGCTCTTGGAGGGGAGAAGACAAGACGGTGAAATGGGGGGAAAAAGGAATGGAAAGCAAATATGGGGGGAGATCAAATGTGCAGAATAGGCGACAGTGATCCGCAGCGACTGCGCACGGCTATGCATTTTCACTGGGTTGCGTGATGAGGCTATGTACTGTCTCACCCTGATTTGGACAATTAGCTAAACTCATCTTCTGCACCACGACTCTGAAGACGTTATTCTTGCTCCACAGGTTTAATGATGCAGGAAAAAGGTGAAACTGTAACATACAGTACAAGGCAATATTACGTTCAATTCACAACCAACAAAATAAGCTAACATGACCCCAACCGTCATAGTAGCGAAACATCATTGCGCTAACGCAATTAGCAAACGCTAGCATAGCTTTAACATTTTTTTATGCATGTCGCGGAACAGCATTTTCTGAAATAAAGCGTCACAGAACGGTTCATCGATAACAACACAACTTGTACATACCCGCGATGCTACCAAAGTCGTAAGATGTGTGTGGATTAGAATTCGACTCCCATCACGTTTCTCTCACTGACGATCTATCGCTTCTACTTCCTGCTTCCTCGTACGCGATTTCTGATTTGATGACGCCATTTCCGGCTGCGAACTTCGCTGCTCTACAATGAAACCAATAAAGTTAAGTTGCATAAAAAATACTCTCAACTATCCGTAGAAATATTAACGTTACTTTAGTGTAACTTAAATGCAACATTCGAACTTAAATTGCAGACAGAACACTGTCGCTTCAAAGGGCCTTAACTCTTTACCACTCTCCAAAGGATTTTTCGCCGTCTATATTTTTAAACATCCTGAAATTGCATTATACCCCGCCCCCCCCCCTCCCCCCAGCTGCAACCTGCCTTAGCTGGCACCGGAGCGAGAGCAGCTGAAGACCAGTTGGCCGCGGTCCGACTCGCGTGTCGGTGGCTGTCAAGCCCAGCGACAGCAGCCATGTCGCCGGTGTCATTGAAGTCGATTTTCTCGAAACGAGGCTGCGGCGGGATTGATCACTTCTTTTTGTAATTGGCAGGCGCTGAAGCATTAGGGACAAGGGGAGGGTGACTGCTGCCAGATGCTTGTGCACCGGATGAAAATGTGTGTATGTTTGTGGTTGAATGAGCCAGTAATGGATTCTCATTAGTATGTGTGGCGGCACACTTTAACATCTCTGTCCAAACTCCCTTTGGCACGCTTCCGAGTATTTGCACCAAATATATTGGCCCTGATGAAATTAGTCTGATAAAAGAATGATCCTTCATCTCTTTAAGGGGTGAAGCTACTTCCACATTTGTCGTTTTTACTCTAAACCTGAAAATTAAAAAATAGTCCCAGCCCCTGTGAGTGTTATATCACAAAAGGAAGCCGAAACGTGCACATTTGTGTGACCTTGGCGACTATCTTTGTAGCTATTGGGAGGGGGGCGGGGGGTCGGATTGCCTTTTGCTGTGTTGCCTTGTGATTGGATGGCAAACAGTCCACATCAGGGGTCACCAACCTTTTTGAAAGTGACCGCGACTTCTGCACTGGTGGTAGCATATTTTCATTCTAAATCATCAAAACATGATTATCAGGCTTCTGCAGAACTTGCTGATGAGTTGATTGTTTGAATCTGGTGCGCTGGAGGAGGGGAAACATCCACAACATGCAAGATAGTTGACCCCGAGGACCGCAGTTGCCAACCCCTGAAGCTTTTGAATGAACGACCTTGTGTCACCTTTGGGTCACATGGGTCTGGCCCTCGTTCAAAAATAAATAAATAAATAAGATACTGAGCTATATAGCATTTTCGTTTAAATCATTCACACACACACACACACACACACACACACACACACACACACACACACACACACACACACACACACACACACACACACACACACACACAAAGGCACACACACATTTGCAGGCTAGACACAGATACAAGGTATTTATGCATGCTTGCCACAGGCAACTCTGGATGTCCACTAATTTTAGTCACGCTGCACTTGAAAGTTACACAATCCGCCTCAAACCAAAAGCTTGGATTAAAAAGGAAACTAACGCGCGTCCGTCTATATGTGAGTATGTGCGTGTGCGCGCGCCTGTGACGAGTTATGTCTCTGCGTAAGCAGCGTTCAGTGAGCATCTGTAAGAATCACGCTACAAGTAAGTTTTTCTTCTTTGGCTTCGGAATTTTAACCCTTTCGTGCACAAATAATGATAATTTGTAATCTGATAATTTGATAAGCTGTCCACTGCAGTAACCGCTGTCCCCGAAAGGTTTAAGTACAATTGACATAAACAGTTCCAAATATTTTGACATTTGAGTTTCAGGAAGGGCAGTGCAGAGGTTCAATTCCAGCTCCGGCCTCCCTGTGTGGGTTTTTTTTCCGGGTACTCCGGTTCCCTCCCACATTCCAAAAACATGCATGGCAGGCTTATTGAACACTCTCAATTGTCCCTAGGTGTGAGTGTGAGCATGGATGGTTGTTCGTCTCTGTGTGCCCTGCGATTGGCTGGCAACCAGTTCAGGGTGTTTCCTGCCTACTCCCAAAGACAGCTGGGACAGGCTCCAGCACCCCCCCGCGACCCTTGTGAGGATAAGCAGATCGGAAAATAGACGGATGGAAGTTTCCGGAAAAAATAACACCGCACCCATTTGATGGCTTGAATCAATTTGCATTTCCATTAATAAAATATTCCGAAATACTTTGAAGGTTGATCAGTATCCCGCGGCGGACTGTGCAACTTTAGCAGTCATCCATGCGTTGAATGACTCTCATTTTTCAATACACGAAGAGTTGTGCTCGCCAACAAGTAGTGGCAACCGAAAGACACAACCGTTCTTGATTGAGGAGACTGTCATTGCATTAGCGCTGCAAGCTGGCGCTGACCGTCATGCAGCCCGCCTCCTGTCTGCTACATCCGCTGAATAATAACAGCCAGTGGAGGAGTGAATGCTGGCTTGCTGCCCAGACCAAATATTCTTGATGATCGCGGCGTTGTTTATCAGACATCTCTAAGTGAAACAATTTACTTCCTTGTCTGAGAGGTGCTCTCAGAAGGGAGCTATAAGTTCACCGTTTTCTACCGTTCAATCATAGTGATCAATCAAGGCCATCACGGGTGACTATATCTCAATATTGCATCGTCGTGAAAGGCGTGACCCAAACAGACGCGCTACTCGACAGCATCTCCATGTGCTTAACGTCTTGCCTGGAAGCATGCGTTTGGAATGTCAAATCAGCAGCAGGACAAACGCGATGTGTTTACCGGCAGCGCATTTTAATATCAGCTTTAAATGTAATCCAGCTTAATCATATTTGCTGCAGCCACCACCGGGGCACAAGATGCATTTTGAAGCCAGGTGGATTTATGCTAAGTGACGCCGGCGCGGTCGTCCATCATCCTTTCCCCCGTCGATCTGCGAAAGTTATTTCATCTTCCGCAGGGGCGCCGAAGACATTTGACAGGTGCGGCAAGATGAAAGCCTCAAATTGAACTCTAATAAGGTTTTGGTGGAAGCCAACATTCATATTAATTACCGGCTGTTCAGGGTAGATTACTCTGGATGTGTCCAGGTATTCCTGGCAGGTTGTGTCAAAAAGTGGAACAGCTGAGCTTGTAAAAACAAGATTTTGATTCAAATTTGCTGTCCGTCACTCAAGAATTGAAAATTGCTCCAGTGGTTCAAAAAGTCATTTTTATTTCATCCCAGCATGTGTTTTAGGAACTGTAATGTCATGTATAGCTGCGTTATTTACTTGAGATGGCCAATCGAAAGATTTCACCATATCGGTTCAAGTGTGCCAATGAGAAATTTTCTTTCTGGCATTTTTTTTTTTAAACCCTTTGTTCACTAAACGCTCCAGTGAAATCGAATAAAAAAAATTAAATAAATCTCAGATGTACTATTTTGGAAACTGACTCACAGATTGATGAGTTTATCTTTGGCAGACATCAGCATGATGCTGCTATCGGCCCAAGTCATCTGCTACATCCCTGATTGTCTTGCTTTGCCTATTCCAATTTGTAAATGTTGAGAACTTCTTTTACTTTTCAGTTTGATTAATTCAGGGGGTGTGATCTTATCATGCGGTTATAGCATATGAGCCTGTCTATCATCCCCCCCTCCCCGCCAACCCTCCCATTTCGGTCCATACTAATCCAATGTAATATATAATGGCAGATGAAAAAGCTGCTTTTTATTCAATGCTATATAATTTTTGGACCTATTTCAAAATGTAGCACACGTTTCCAGGTAGTGTCGAGGTGACTTTGAGCTTTAAAGACTTCACTCTATGTAGACAACGATGGAGTGAGCCCTCTTTCTTAGACTCATAATTTTCATGGCTTACCCTTGAGATGTCCACACGAGCATCAAAATTGCCAAGGGAAAAAAAAATTACACGGTCGTTATCAGTCATGGGAATAGATAGCCGTCCTGCGCAATCATCAACTAATAGAGCTTCAAGATAATCATTGGAGTCATTGTAAGGCAGTTTTTTTTGGGGGGGGGGGGGGGGAGAAAGATTAAGACGTGCTGAGTCAGCGAGAGCATGCAAACGGGGGGTGGTTTTCATCTAGCCAAGAGTTAATGGTGAATTACTGTGCTTTAATGATTTTTTAAAAATGGATCGTTGAAACTGGAAAAAAGAAATCAGCTTTGGAACAACTTCATCAAAAATACCACCCACCATTAAATATTGAATTGGAAATGGGCTTTTTTTTTTTTTTTAACACAGCCACAAATCTGTCGACAGTGCAAAAGTCAGTTCCTAAAACTTTCACTTCACCTTCACTTCTGGAAGATGCAAACGTATTCCTGATTGTTTCTGCATGCATGTGCTTCCCCCGATCCCCCCCAAAAAAAAAATACAGCGAAAACTAGCTTATATGATTGACATGCAGACACCGCGGTCAATGACAGAATGGCTGCTCGGCAATGCGGTGACATCAGACGGACCCAAAGAATTTTATGCTCCAAGAAAGACGTCCCCACCGTAGTTTATGTGCATCAGTGCGGTTCAAAAGAGGTGGTGAGATTTTTAGATTCAAATTTCAGTTGCGTTGTCGGTTTTAAATTATTCCTTTTGATTTAAAAAAAAAAAAAAAAAGAAGAAGAGTGCCAAGCTGCAGTGTCGAGGAAGCTGAGGATCTTCGGAGATCTAGGAGGGAATTAAAAGCTGGCTGACACCAGCAAGGCCCGTTCAAATCGATGCCATTTTGCTCCCGGTGGGCTCTCTAGATATGACTGGCTTGTCTTGACAGGGGTCCTTGGAGAGGCCAAATGAAGGGGACAGGGGAGCACTGACAGACGGCGCGCGTACACACACGCGCACACACACACATATTTGCTCTCACCTGGGAGGATCATATTTTGAAGTTCTTTTGAAGACTGGCTCTTCTTTTTTAGGTGTTTATATGTCTGTAGTGGCAATGGTTTCCCTGGAAAAAAAACACTTTTGTTTTTGCTTCCTAGATACCAATAGTCACTTTGCACATTAACTAATGCAATGACATAGTTACATACGTACTTGAACGACGTTCAGTCTTAATGTTGGACTTCAGAGCAGACCAGTTGTGATCAAGTCAACGCCTGAAGGAAACGCAAAGGATGCTTTGGAAACCAGTAAGGTGAATCTGCCCCACGTCATTATTTACTGTACATTCTTCTATTTTTGCACAGATTTGAGTTGATCCCACACTGACGATAACCGTTCCGTAGTCACTCCGTATGAACCCCGTGCCGTATCAAACCTTAAACCCCATCTAATAGTGTGTCACACTGTGATAGGAACACGTCTTAGATTTCCATGTAAAGTGGCCATGCGACGACGGCTGCTGTAAGCTGCCCCGTATTGTCGCATGCGATGCCGCTGAGGCTGCTGTAAGAGATGATTAAAACTCTTTGATGTCTTACCAGCGAAATGCTTAGCAGAAATAATCCGTTTGCAATGGCCCTCATGTATGTGCCTCTCTTTGTGTGTGTGTGTGTGTGTGTGTGTGTGTGTGTGTGTGTGTGTGTGTGTGGGTGTGTGTGTGTGTGTTCTCTCTAGTGGAGTTCAAAAAACTGGACCTAGCGTCTCTGCAGTCTGTCCGTCAATTCGTCCAGAGCTTCAAGGAGCGTGACTTACCACTCAATATCTTGGTCAATAATGGTGGGTGTCGTCGATGATGTAACGCACGCCTTTGACACCTCATTAGGTACCGCTGGAATTCAAAGTGAGAAGAGTTCCCTTTACGAAAGCAGCTTGAATGTCACTCGGTAGATTCAAGACAATACGGGCGGCGTCGGTCTTGGTCTGAATTACACTTCACTTGCAGGCATTTATAAAGTGCCAATTCAACCAGTACCGTATTGGCCCGAATATAAGATGACCCTGACTATAAGACGGCCCCCTCCTTTTTCAAGACTCAAGTTTGAAAAAATACTTTTTGAACACCAAATTAATTTTTATACAGAAAATAATGACAGTACATCTGAAACAAATGATTATAACAATATATTTGAGAGAAAGAGCATGTAATTTTGTCTCATTCAAATCTAAAGTGCAATCACATTTGTAAATGAATGGCTTCTGGTTTTTGAAATGTAAATTACATCATAACTTCTCCTCAGCTGCCGGTTAACCTGGCCGATCTTCGACCCACTTTTCTCCAGATTGTCGCTACGTTTCTCCATTTTCTGTTATCTCTTCTATTATTTTCTTCTCTTTTCTTTCTTACCTCCATTTTAATTTTTCTTCTTCGTGCTACCGCTATTTTTATTTTTCTTCTTCGTGACAGGGGTTCACTTTAGCCTGGGGAGTCAAGTTCAGCATTCGCTTCAATGATATCTGGCGCCATCTAGCCTCGTGAATGGGTATAATGCCTAGACCCTGAATATAAGACGACCCCCACTTTTTCAGTCTTATTTCAATGCAAAAAACACTGTCTTATATTCGGGCCAATACGGTAATTTGTAATTCTGCTAAACGGAAGAAAATAATTGAAATATACTCAGAATAGTACTAAAACGGCCCTTGTGTTGTTGTGTATTATTTTCTTTGCAAAAGGCACAATATTGACGTAGCCCGTATGTTCAGATGCACCAAATATTTTCACCAGTGAGTGGGCGTCTTTAGCAATCTACAAATTTGTAATGAGAGACAAAAAGTAGAGCACAATGCAGTTGTGGTGGAGGAAGCACGCTTTCTATTAACATGCATTCTTAATGATCCAATCACAATTTGAACATCAGCCTTTTGTTCAGCTTTGCTAAAAGCCCCGGAGGGAAATTTAACCATTTACAAGCGTGAATCGCATGTGTGGCTGTTTTGTGTGTAGCGGGTGTCATGCTAGTTCCTGAGGCTTGTACCGAGAATGGATTTGAACTGCACTTTGGCGTGAACTATCTGGGCCACTTCCTGTTAACCTGCCTGCTCCTGGACACATTGAAGCTCAGCGGCAAATCTGGCAACTTCTCACGGGTGGTCAACGTCTCCTCCTCTGCGCACCGCAACGGCGAGATCCGACTCAATGACTTGAATTGCAGGTAGCTTCTGGCGCAATTAGCATTTTTTTCTTCCCTCCCTCTGCCCCCTCTAGCATGTCAAATACAAGCAGAGACGCGTGTAAATGTCTGACCGTGTTCTCCCTCTGCAGACAGCGCTATTCAGCCCACGCGGCTTATTGTCACAGTAAGCTGGCGCAGCTCATATTTAGCTCCCACCTCCACCGGGAGCTGGAGCAGGGAGGTTTTCCCGTGAGCTCCTGCGCTGTGGATCCTGGCATGGTGGATACGTCTCTCTACCGCCACCTCTGGACGCCCCTGCGCCTGGCACACGGCCTTGTGTCCCGCTTGCTTTTCAGGGTAGGAACCCGCGCACCCATATGGTAAAACCGGATTCATTTATCGTTCGAGATGCATTCCAGGCCCAGTAGGTGAAAATATGCGTGATGTCAAAGAAAAAGGAAAGTGCTAGAAGAAATCAAGGCAAGGCCGTTCACTGCAGGCCGTTCACTTTGCGTTAAATTTGAAAACGACCCTCGCGTAGCTTGAAGCTGAAGCCACAGGCTGCCGTTACTGTTGGCGGGATTTAATGTAAGGAGACTCGTGTGCGTGTTTGAACTCAAACTGCAATTGTCACAGGGACTTGCCTGTGAGCGCAACCTTTGGGAGCGCATTCATCACACACACTCATGCACGCCAGTCGTTAACACGGAGACACACGCGTACACCATTCGCGCCAGCATTGCAACGCGCAAACAGATTTTCTCGCCTGTCGTAACCTCTTAGCATCTCAAACGGTAAGATTTATGAGAATCGCGATGCATTCAAAGAAGCCGGGGTTTTATTTGTCATCCACTCATTAACCTGAAGAAAAGTCCCGGCTATGGTGTTTACATGCCACATCATTCAAACTAAACAGAGAGTGATACGTAGGAGCAAATAATATGATTGTTTACTGTACGTGGTAGCTGAAGCGAGAAAGTCAGCGCACGGTGACAGCCTGGTTGAAACGTTCGCCCTGGCGTAATATAAGATCGACTTCATTTAAATTATTGCAATAATTGTTTGTCATGCGTGCACAGAGTTGTGCTCTCCATACAGCAAATAGGAATAATTAGCTGCCTTCAAATTAAACAACGTGACCTATTTGCAGTGTTTCAAAATGAGCAAGAAGGGACCTGAGAATTTAAATGTTGGTTCTAAACGTAATTACGGTATCGTGACTTCAAAATAAAACAATGTCTCAGAAGCAGTAATTGTGTTACACCTTCCACATCGAAGTCAAAGCACTTCTGGGTATTTAGAGTATGTATTTGCATTCCACAGACTCCTACAGAGGGTGCTGCCACAGTCTTGTACGCTGCTCTGTCACCAACACTGGAGGGCAAGTGCGGAGGAGGCTACTGGGCCAACGGACGCAGGGACGCGACAACGCCGCTGACGTTTGACCCTGAGGTTCAGCAGCTCCTGTGGGAAACCAGCCAGAGGCTTCTGGTTCCACAGTAACTCCAATTGCATTGTGCCAATCAGCTTCTTTATCTTTAATTGTTGCCATTTCTGTTGACAATCTCACAATCCACCCCCTGGGACCGGAGACTATGATTGGCTGGCCACATTTTTTTCTTCGCTCCCGCCAAAGAAGGGCTACAGTGAACGGACGACTTTTTTCCCCATTGTGAGCTAGCAAACAGTGCACATCCATTCTAGGCCATCTTCGTCAGTCCACGGTGGGCACGCTACGACACCTGCCTTAACAGCGCTCTCCTGGTCAATGAGGAGGTTGATGAACTTGACCCAACACTTTTGCATCTCAACAATGTGATCTGGAACAAAAACAACAAAAACCAAAAAAAAAAAAAAACAACCCAACCAGCTTATAGAAAGTAGATTTTGGCACACGGTTCTTTAATGTCAGTCAAAGTGTAGCGCACGTTCTGGATTTTTCCGAAGCGCCCTTGCGTTGGAGGCGCCAAGTGATGTCATCGCTGAGTTTTAACACATCAGTGATTCTTGGGTCATTCTGTGATGAGGCCCATTTTTCTGGCAGCACTTTGCTTATTAGTGCATTTCTTGTCTTGAAATAACCGCTTCTGAGTCTTCACGTTGTCCTCTTCTAGTCATGTGATTTGCTGTGTTTTTCAAAAAACTAACCCAACAACGCTTAGAAATCCAAACAAAAGACTTTCATGGCGATTTATAGCACTTGCCATTTCCACTGAAGCAGTGTTGTTTTTGTCACCGGTGACGTTGACAATATAATCTCATTGACGGCTCTTTCTTTCATGACAACAAAACGTCGACAAGCTAAACATGGCTCTTTGATGTTAAAATGATGAGACAAGACGGGACGAAAATGGCGGGTCTTCTGTCAGATTTTCAAAATCCCCCCCGCAGGTGGGCACTATCAAACCCAACTGATGTTCATTCAAAGATGAGGTACAAGTCCTCTTAACATATATTACACATATAATGTTACTTGACAATTGCTTGTGATAAATTTCATCTTAAACTTAAAGTTTCCCACATGACACCGGGCGCAAATGGACTGGAAGCTAGCTTCAAGCTCAAGTTAGCTTTGTTTTGCTAACGTCAATTCATTTGCTTATGTTTGTTAGCGACGACTTATGGCTGGGCAGTAAGTAATTATAATGGTTGTCTAACTTGTCATATTGACACACACACACACACACACACACACACACACACACACACACACACACGCACACACACACAAACAAATAATAGTACAGATGCTAGCCACGTGGTTAATTAGCTACCGTTTTGTAAAGACTGCAGTAAAAGCTTTTTGAGGTTTCATTGACTAAAGCTGGACTAAAATGATAACATATATAGACAACTAAAATGTGACTACAACTAATGAATATTTTTGTCCTAAAGACTAAATCCAAAATGGCAAAAACAACAGTGCACTGCAACTATATAGCTAGAAAGTAAGGTATTTTGGGGCAATAATCCCCCACCACCCTCCCTCTTCTGAAAAAGAGAAAAGGTATTGGTTTTGTTTAAGAAAAAAACAAAAAAAACCCAAAAAACCCCGAACAATTTTCCCAAAACAGGATTTGTGCCGAGACAAAAATAGAAGAGAACGTGAAACAATGGCCGCTTCAGTCTGTCCTCATTTTCCTTTGTGCCCTGTGTTAATCCGTTTTATGTGAATTGTGAATGTGCTCATACACAAGTCCAAGATGAACTTGAGTTTTTTTTATATTGATCGTTTGCACAACCGTGGCGAGATCTTAGGGATCGAAGAAGGGCAAGGAAATGGAAAAGCACTTTTGGGTGTTCAATATTCAAGCTGTGATTGGCTTCTTTCTGCTTCCACATCTTCATTTGGCGTTGCTCCCAGTGCATTGTGGGAGCGGAGATTTCCCAGTGGTAGAGACACAAGCTCCATCAGCTAAGCTCATGCACACACACACACACACACACACACACACACACACACACACACACACACACACACACACAGTGATTCATAAACATTGGAGAAAGAACATCCAGGCACAGTTCTCTCAACAAGCACACAGCAAAGAAAAACAACTGTCGTTGGCCACTGTGATCTAACATTTCGACTGTGAAAAATGGAACATTTTATCTCGCAAACCATCACCCATCGACACGTGCGTTATGACCACCACTCTTGATGATGCTCATCTTACATGTGAACGAGTATGATTAATGTGAAGCTAATCGCCTCAAAGTAGAGAGATGCACCGTCCTTTTTGTTCCCAGGAACTTGTCTGTCTACACGTTTAAGAAAATAGGATCTCCCAAAAAAAAAAAAAAAAGTCACACAAAATTCTTTGGAATTTGGGCGTGTTTGGTTGTTCAACAATTCATTTTTTACAGTCGTGTTGCCTGGCGCCACCACTCGTACTCGTGACAGCTTTCGGATCAGCATCTTATGGACTGAGCGCGATAGATGACCTTGCGTGTCCTCCAAACAGCGGGATCAAATGCCAAGGCGGCCTGGCTTTTGGAGAGCTTTTTACGCAGCACACGGATCGTATTTTCGGGGGTGCGGGGATACTAGCGAGTGACGCAGAAGAACCTTCTTCGTCATTCAGCTCAGGCAAGACATTTGCTTGCGCGAGGGTTTGAATGACAATGTAGCTCCTCAACCGTTAAATTAGGCTTTGATTAGCTTCGAATGACAGAGCTGAGCTGATACGGGTATCCATACGGATTGATTTATTTGGATTAATTTGTCTTCCGCTTTATTTTTCAGGTATGCCAGCATGTTCACAGCTTGCACTCGTAAGTTGTGGACTGTGGCACGGCTTTATCAAAGGAGCAGGTGGTGGGGGAGGGGGGCGCGCATACTTCGGGCTTGAATATTTTTTTCAGCTTGAGTCAAGGTGAATTGTTGTAAGTGTCGGCCAGTTTTGAGTTTTAGAATTTCACCTTTCAGCATACTGTGCATCCACAAAAAAAAAAAAAAAAAAAAAAGAACTTCATGGGAAGAATTTTAAAGTTTTGGAACTGGCTCAGTGAGACCTCCATCAAATTGTAAATGTTTGGGGTCGGAAAAGAACACGCATTGAACTTGAATTTGCCTTTTGTTTGTTCACTCCTCAATCGGTATTTTTAATGAATCTGATCGGATGAATCGAAGCAGGTCTCTCGTGAAATAACTTCATTCTCCTAACTGGAACGATTTATCTCATTTATCTTTTTGCCGGTTCGTGTTCTACTGTTTAATAAAGCATATGAACGAAAGTTCATTTTTGACATCCTGATTTGAGGCAAGCCTCTTTTCAGTTGTTTTTTCCAAGTCATACATTTTTCTGCTCGTGAGCCTTTTTCTTCTTTGTTTTCCATCCTCATTTTCTCAGTCTCGCCTCGGAAAGGAACAAAGGTTGTAACTTGCGGGCTTGCTTGTTTGATTTTGTGGCTCCTATTGTTTTTAAGAGGCTGCCTAAATAACACAACAGCCACGCTAGGTCCCATTGGAGCAAATAAACCTTCATCCACCCGCGTTTCAACGAAGCCTGTTCCTGAGCATTATTTGAAAAGCATTCGAGATGGTTACGTAAACTAAATCCGGTTTTAAAAAATGATCATGTTTTCCTACTTGTTTCTTTTTTTTTTTTTTTAAAGGCATGACTGACACCAGTGCTTCGTTTTGAGCCCATTCTTATCCTAAGAAGAGTGGAAGATGATGATGAGGCTCTGTTGTTGTTATTGTCAAAACCCGATGACCTTGTTGCAACGCGACATGTAGCGCCGTCTCGAGTGTGTTCGACACGGACAGGACAAAACACGTCGGGTGTTGAATTTCAAAGACCAAATGAAAAAGAGCAGCAAGCGCTCAAGTCGACGGTCTGTGATCATGTCCCTGTGTGCCCTACTCGTCTGTCATCGTTTCAAAACATTGCCGAAGGCTATGGACCGGAGAAGCTCTTTCTAGACTTCTTCTGATTGACCTGGAGTTACATTTATATTAAATGTTCCCGGCTCAAGTTGTGTAAATCATAATTGTGTATATGTATAGGAAGAGAGAACATATAATTGTATACAAGGGGCAGCCAGATGAACTGAATCCCTCCTCTGCAGACATTTTAGTGTCTCCTGTCTCCTTCCGTTCTCTCCTTTGGTGTTCAATCTGGTGCACACGATGTTTGCGTGCTTTCCTCCGCAAATCCAATGTCAACATTCAGTCCATCTGGGCCCCTGTTGATTTTATGAGAAGTGTAAAAAAAAAAAATTAAAAAAAAGGTTTTATTTTTGAACATGATTTCGATGTTGGGTTCTTTTATGCTTTTTGTTGCCTTGTAAAAGCAAATCTTCCTCCGAATTGTGCAATTGTGACTTTTCCATGTAGAAATGAACTTGTTAAAACTGTGAAACTGTCTTGTCCTGTGCGTTGCTGTAACTCCTGAGAGTGTGTGTGCGCCTGTTTGTTTGCGTATCTCTCGAAAAGGGAGTCCATGTTTTGTTTCGGGTTTTGTTTGTTTTTGTTTTTGTCGATAGTTGTGACATTCCAGCAGTAGCCGCCACCTTTTTTATTATCCAAAGCCTCTCAATAAACATATCATGGTGTCACTCTCCCTCTCCGTCCTTGACAATGTGTGTGAGAGAGAAACTTGTCAGTCTGATGACACGCGGCATGAGACGCTGCTGAGCCCGAGGCGCAGTCTGAACTTCAGCACCAGATCGCACACCATCAGGCTCTCATTTGCTATAAGCGCACCGGAGTGAGCTCTTCCTCATCTTCAAGTAGCGCATGCAACTGTTCCAGATAGTCCCCTCTGCCGGTGATCTAAGCAGAGTTATATGGACTGGACGTTTAAGATTACGCAGGTCAACTGATTCAGAAGCAGTGCAAAAAAAATTTAAAAATTGAAAAATTTACTTGGCTCTCTGATATCTTAAAAAAAATAAATAAAAATGTGTAAGCAGTGTTAATATTGAGATTATTTTAACGTCGAAATACGGTGAAACGTACACAAAATCGGTAAGTAGAAAGATAAACACTTCTCCTCGCAGGCTTGTATTGAGGTGCTAGCCATGATGGGTGCATCAAGTTCTCAAAGATTGATTCTACCCTGATCTGCTCAGAAAATAGTCGGAGCCGACAATCATGAGTGTGAAATCTGTTCCATGTTTCCAACTGCCAATTCCCCACATCGAGCCACAGACAAGACTCCGTGATTGTTAAAGGAAATGGAATGAAAGCCAACTAGAAGTCAATTTGAAGCCTGCGTCGAGGTGGGAGGCATTCAGCGCAATAAAAATGACAATGAAAAGAGTTCACCTACAGCGTAATGGAGTAGTTACTGTATGTTGTTTTGTCATGTAGTGGCTAGCTAGACTAGTTAAGATAGCTTCTAGCTAAGCTAGCGAGGCTTCTATTTCTTTGACTTCTTGTTGGGACCCTGTTGAAAAAGTTGTATATGTGGAGTACACTTTATAAATTATGTTCAAGTATAAGTCTATAAAGTCTACTTTTTCATATTATATTGGAACATATTACATTTTAAAAGGATAGTGTAAGTATCTGTCCATATACTTTTCACTATACTGTAATCCAAGGGTACTTAAGCATACTTCTGTGACATTTATAGAAGTATCGTATTTAAAAAGTACACTTAACGTATACTGCCTCCAATTAAGTATTAAAAAAAAGTTTACTTGGGCAATACTTGAATAAAGTGCTTTTTACGGAGGGTATTTTCTCGCAGTTGGGATGCCCTCGCGGCTTAAAGCGTGCCTCTACTACTACTTTTTCCAGACAAGGCACGCTACTATTCTGACCACTAAGTAGAAGAAAACAACTTTGAAACATCAGACGCCTTATGCAAATAAATCAAATGACTCTGTGGTCGTTACCCTTTGGCGGGAATGAGAAGATGACAAGGGTGACTGCCGGCTCTTCTTCAAGGACAATGCTCGCGCCACACCTGATTAGGCAGCAGAGCAGACATGAACGACTCTCGTAGTGTTTGACATCAGCTTGCACAAAAAAGAAAAGACAAAACACGCCGACTCATCAAGGCGCTCTCAAATGACGGATCGCTAACATTCTAGCACATTCTATGCCTCCTCGCTTAGAATGAGGTGCTTTGCCCATTAGCTTTTTGAAATTATTTGAGGACACATCCTGTGTGTGTGTGTGTGTGTGTGTGTGTGTGTGTGTGTGTGTGTGTGTGTGTGTGTGTGTGTGTGTGT
>NW_017806159.1:719273-740230 GCF_001891065.2 Hippocampus comes
TCTATGCCTCCTCGCTTAGAATGCGGTGCTTTGCCCATTAGCTTTTTGAAATTATTTGAGGAGTGTGCCTGTGTGTGTGTGTGTGTGTGTGTGTGTGTGTGTTCTTAATTGACTGTCATCAGAGGTCACTCAAGCAGGAAATAGAGGGGGAGCGAGACGGAGCCACTGGAAATGACAAAATGATCGTCTCTATTCATGTCCCTGTAATTGATGATCACATACTCGGGACACTTTTCTATAACAATGGAGTGTAATTCACAAGGCGCTATAAACACACTTAATGACTCCTCGTGCACATGTTAAACAGCGTCGGCTCTAGTTAGTTATAGGTGAGGAGGTGGCTAATAAGCATCACTTATGGAAACAAATGTTGCCCCTCATCAACTCGCCTTGTAATCGTGCATATTGGTCGAATATAGTACCGGTATATTGTTTGTGAAGTTATAGTAACGCTTTGTCAACAGCACAGAATGTGCAATGTGCCATCATATTTTCTTCAGCTGTCACAAATTCCAGCTTGAAAATGCAAATTGCTGTCTATCCTCCGTTGTTATTTTTCATGCGGTGACGACGCGATATAGCGCGTGCGTGACGTCACGCTCCCAGACCGGAATGTAAATTGTGAAGTCCCAGAGTGCTATAAACACTGTAAAGACCCTTTTCTTATGTGTTCTATAATGTACCGTTGTCTGCTGTTTGACTTCATCTAGGAATGGGGTCTCTTGCTCTATTTGATTATTTCTTAAGTTCACCCTGTTTGATTTTGAAGCTTCCTGATGAGAATGATGCTAATTTGCTATACTTTTGAGGTCTCATGTCCTATTGCATTGTTAGTGCTGAAAGGGTTGGAAAACAATAAAAGGCCCTACAAAGGTGAACGCTGATACCAAACAAATGAGTACCTCTTGTCCCATACAGCTCAGTGTGCCCTCCGGTCCTCATATTGGCATTTTCTAAGTGCAAGATTAAGGCAGCCATTAATCTTGTAGGCAGCAGTGGTTTGTGGCAAAGACCTGTCAGTTCAGGGCTAAATGATACATGGACCTTGTCACCATTCTTGATGGAGGGATGGATGAAACGACCCCCCTGCCAAAAAAATTAAAAAAAAAACTCACCTTCAGCCAAACGGGCCTTATAGCAACATGACCTGAATAACAGATCACTGCTGTTGTGCAAAACCAATTATTTGGCGGGAGAGAATGTTTCATTGCTTTTCCTTTCATTGCAAATGCACACACACGATGGACGCTGCAAACCACACTGGGGAGGGGGGTGACTGCAAAACCTGCAGAGACTAATAAGCTAATACATGAACTGTATCAAACATATGAGTCTCATATGCTGTTCCCTTGGAGGATTGGCCATCAACGGAAAAGTATGACTTTTTAATCAGTGCGTCAATCGGCATATCCTCGGTCCTCCATACGTTTAGCTTCCAACGACCCATACAAATAGACCTGATGGTGCAAGGCAACGACAGCAGGCTTCCTGGCAACTCGTATAGACTAGCCGTGTACAGTCTGTTCCCGATCGTCCGGGCAAAGAGCCGCGTGCCATATTGTCCTGCACTATCTGGAGAGGGCAGTTAACGGTTCCCAGGTGCCGGAAGGGGTGAGCAACTGCTGCTTGTTATGATTGTCAGCATGTGAGTAGGGGGGAGCGGAAGCTCAAAACAAGGGTCAATACAATAACAACAACAGATTATGCTGTTTGGCATAGGCGGTGAAGATTCGTCACATGCTGCTGCTCCATCATGCGCCAACATGTTCCTTTCAAAGAGGAGAAGAAACAGGAATCATTTGTTACGATACAAAAAAATAACATTGATTCATACAAAAGGCAACCATGCTCAGTTGGTTACCATATAGAGCATAAGTGTCAAACTCAAGGCCTCGGGGGCCAAATCCGGCCCGCCATGTTATTTTATGTGGCCCGCGAAAGAAAATTTTGTGTGTCAACTTGCACGGTCCTTGCTAAAATCTGCACCTAAATGTCAAACTGTCATATGTAATAAATAACGTTGAGATTCCGTATTAATTTCCCTATCCTGTAACTGAACAGTTGACTTGACTGGTTTCAAAACTAGTAATCCGTTAATTTGTTGTGTACAAGTAATAATACGATGAGACGATTCAATACTTTTGTGGTTTCACTTTCCTAGCGGCCCTCTGACGGGAGACGTAACTCCAAAGTGGCCTGCGACAAAAATAAGTTTGACACCCGTGTTATAGAGCGACATGGGGAAAACAAATACTAAAAAGCAGCTGCCACTACGATGCATTTCAGATCAGTGCACCGAACGACAAGAATAACTTGCAACTGCATGCTGTGCTACAACTTTTTCCAGAAAAAAATCTCGAATCAAACTTTGCAGTCACGCTCCACATTCGTTCAATGATGTCACATTGTCTATATGTCTAACGTAGGATACCCGGTTCCCATTGGTGCTCACTAGAGCCAATTTCCTATTCGAGGTAGGAAGTACAAACCCTGGAATTTGCCTAAAATGGCTGCCTCAAACAAAAATGGCTGACTTCGTGTTCAAATTTCTGGCTGTTTGGATGCCCTGCGGTACCACGCTGCCTCTCATAGGTCAGTCTTAGTGCTATGACAGACATTCCGAGACTCCTGATTGTCAGCTGAGATATCGTTTTGTGTGCGCGGGTGTGTATGTGGTGTGCTGTGTTGATCGCGTTCGGTCCACTACACACGATAAGAGCAAGAAGAACATTTTTCTTCTCCCCATGTGTTTGGTCTCACCTTTTAAAAATCAGTGTTTGTTGCTCACTTTAAGAAATGCTTTTTTTTTGGGCGTTCAAGTGTGAGGCAACTGTATTGACGCCGTGTGCTTGCACAAAAACATTTCCATACACTGGCAGCTCTTTACTGTATCGGAAGGGATGGGATTTACTGTCTAAAAATGTCCAATCAGGGGGGGAGGAGGAGGGGGAGGAAGGGATGAGAAGTGAGAAGATTTGTGGAAATGTAAAAAGACAGGCAAGAGAGAGTGAGAAAGGAGGGGTGTATACACTCCTCTCCTTGCGATGAAGAGAAATGAGGGTAGACAAGGAAAAAAAAAAAAAACATCAGAGGGAACAAAAAGTCATACGGCTGCAGACAAAATCAAATCAGGGAGCGAATACAAAAGCGGCCGCCGTTCTGTAAGCAAGATGTATGTATTTGTGCGATGACAGCAACGACCCCGTAAAGCAAATAATTCACTTAAGTCCACCTGAAAGGGACAGTTTGGATTTTCTTGTTGTGTGAGGGCTCATCAACGCACACAAGGGCACACAACACACACACACACACACACACACAAACGAGCACACACAGAGGCCCATCTGAAAAGCGGATGGCACAACAATCTCCAGGGCACAATGCTTCACTCCACCCACTCATCTCTGCTGAGAAAATGGAGAGATGGGGAGAAAGGAAAAATGGAGAGGTGGGAGGGCACAGAGATCTACAGAAAAAAAACGCCAAAACGAGTGGGTAGAGACCCACATCTGCAGGCGAGACGAGGAAGGGAAGAGAGAAAGGAGCGCAAAGGAAAGAAGGAGGAGGAGGAGGAGGAGGAGTGACACGGCGGAGAAGGCGAGAAAGAGGAGTGCAACCATTGCGTCACATCTGCAGTGGAGAAGTGCCTGACGCCATCAAACGCCTGCTGAATGACAATCTCGTCTCCTCGCTGCTCTCAGGTGGCAGACTTACTCCCGCTTCTTGTTTTTTTTTTTCTTCTCTTTTGTGGGAGAAAAGCACTTTGCCTTCAGTGTCCTTCGCTGTCCTTGAAACTCACACACAGCAGGCTCACAATCTCTAAAACTATGTCCCCCCCCACCCCCAAGAGATGTCCAGTCAATAACACACACGTGAAAACGTGAAGGCAGTCGTAGATCAGATTTCAAAATGAAACGAGCTTGGGTCGGGGACTTCCTGTTCCTTTGCAAGTCTGAGGCCATTTTAAACGTCAGCAGAAAGAAAGGGAGAGAAACACATAATAAACCATCAACAGGTTATCGCCCCTATAATGATGTTTATAAGGGGGATTAATTTGAAAGTTGCCAAATGTCATAAGCCGCCCGCCTCTCCCCGCGTTGAACAAAATAAATGTGATTATATTAACAAATTGGATGGGAGGGAGGGGAAACATTAAACTTTCACCAGGGTCCAGACTTTAATTACAGCTCAAAACCGCGCAGTATTATTGTGTGGGAAAAAAAAAATGCAAAACGATATTCTTGGAAATTAAATAAGATACTTGTAATAATGCATTCGGAACAAAATAGTGCTCTGTCGCAGCAGGGAATGTGGTGCATATAGTACAGCCTTTGGATGCATTGATTAATATTTTTGGTATATAGTTTATTTTACGTATATGTTCAATGTCTAAATACAGCATGGTGTCAAACTCAAGGCCCGGGGGCCAGCTGTGGCCCGCCACATCATTTTAAGTGGTCCGCGAAACCACATCAAAAAGGACAACTTCCATGATGTTTTTTAAAATCTGTACCGAAATATCAAATGTTCATATGGAATAAATCAGTGACATATTGTAAGCATTTTCTTGTTACCAACCCCCTCATTACAGTTACTTGAACAATAATTGAATAAAACATTATTCTTGACTTCTTGATATAGTTTCTGTCATAATGGCCCTCCAAGAGAAACGGTAATTGTGGTCCGTGACAAAAATGAGTTTGACACCCCTGAAGTACAGTATTAAGCAGTGTATGGTAAATGGTATTTACAGTATGATGAATTATATTTGATAATAAAAGATGCATTGTAAATGGAATATAATGTGTTTGACTTTTCTCAAGTCCAAACGCCACAACTGGAAGCCACAGCTGCTGCCAGGCTCCCCGCACAATCCGCCGCTTGAGTCATCCCGCCTGCTTTCCTGGAACTAAGTGCAATTTCTAAATAGCTACTGGTGAGTCAAAAGGCAATAAATGAGCATTAACATTACAAACCGCCCCGCTGTGTCTTGCGGGCGTCATTAGAGCGCCGGTGTGACATTTTCGAAAATCAGTTGTTTGACGTCAGTCCCACGCTTCCAGGCAATCAATGTCGGTACATTCTCTATTAGGGCCAAGATACGTTTAGCCTAAATGCCACAAAGAAGACGTGATTGCTGTTAGCCATTGGTGGCCCTATCAATAGCGGTGTAACGAAACGTCAAGTCGAAATCAATTTTGTAAATTGAATTCATCTGTCTGAGGGTTGCCATCGTAGATTTTTTTTTAATTAAATGTACAGGAAATGTTTTAAGTCACATTTCTCTCACACAAAGACTAAATACAGCTATCTTTCTTCATCCTCTTTTTAATTCATGTATTCTTCAGCTAGACAGCAGCAACAACAATCACCATTTTGACTTTCTTCACCATCACACATATCTCCCTCGAAAATAAGGTGATGCCTCACAATCACATATTAAACGATAAACATATTCTTTTTACCGGTCCTTGTAAGTAAAGTACTCACTCGCGATATCGACTGTATTTTCCATACTATAAGGCGAACCTAAAAGTATTAAATTTTCTCAAAAGCCGACAATGTGCCTTATAATCCGATGCGCCTTATATTCGATCAATATTCTGATTTCTTGGATGTAGTATTTTAAATGTTCTGTAAACCGCTTTGTTACAGCGGCAGCCGGTTGTGAAAGCTCCATATAAATAAAGCTGTATTGTATTGTATTGTATTGTATTCCTTTGGTGTAGCTCCATCTAGTGGATGCATAAGATAATTGCAGCCACTATTGTAGCTTCTATGCGCCTTACAATGTGGTGCACCCTATATATGAAAACTGTTTTAAAATAGGCCATTCATTGATGGTGCGCCTTATACTCCGAAGCACCTTATAGTGCGGATTTTGTTTTTTACAGTTTACTGTATATACACAATACACAATTTGGTAACATGGCCTCAGGTTGAAAAAAACAACCTTGAAATCATCTTCAAGCCTATATTGAAAAAGTAAGGAGTAGAAAGCATAGATCTCCGGTTTTAAATTTAGGGACTAAAAGTAAGAAGCAGTGTTAAAAAAAATACGGACCTCAGTACGGTTCAGATACCAAACAAATCTACTCAAGTCGTAAAGTCCTGACGTCTTTGTAGTTTGTGTTTGCGGCCCCCAACAGCGCCTCCCCCCGCCTCGACCACACCACCGGGTGCAGTCCTTTTCCGTCAATCAATTCGATCGATTGTGATGTGCGATCAATCACGAACCAAATCAATTGGTGGAGAACCCGAATCATTAAAGCTGACCTTCATGCTTGTCATGACTTCGAAAGAAAATCACATTTGCTCCAGCTCGTTTTTTTATTGCCGTTGTCGTAAATTGGAGGCGTACGCTGTGGGTTGGACTGTGCTGCCTCTATCAACCAGATTTCAACATGTTAGTCAAACAAACAAAATCCAAATCATGATGTTCGCGTTTGTCTTAATGCGATGGCCAATGAAATTGAGGCTCGCCTAAACAACGTGCTGCCCTTTTGGTTTAATGCTTGAGACGATCACAGACCCAAGCAGAGACGATTCATCTGTCAAGACAAAACCAGAGTGGAGCGCGCAAGTGATTCTCGCAGCTTCCCCTGATTGCGTGTCTGACACTTCACGGAAAATGACTGGCACGGAGGGCTTTAGTGATTTACACCCCATGCTGAATAATAACCAAAGCTGTTGATATGACAGATGGCTATTTTTTTTCTCTCTGACACCAGCGGTGATGAGACAACTGGAGAGACCTTGGACAAACGACCAATCAAATGATGGTGTGGTTTGACCTGAAGGTGTCCTCAGGACCCCGAGCTGCTTGATCTGTTGGAGGCGGAGAAAGAAAGGTAGCACATTACTGGAGGAATTGGAAATGAAGCAGGTTCAATTTGATTTGAAAATAGACGGGGAAAAGGAGGCTTTTGACATGATAACAACCTTCATAAATACAAAGATACCATAATGTCGCTATTTGGATTCATGCATGAGTCACTGACACACACAGCGGTGGGTTAAACACACACACATAAGGTGATTAGTTCTCATTTTTTTACAATAACAATACTCCAGTCTCTGAATTGTAATCTGTTACATAACTTCTGTGTTCTAATGAATACAGTGACGGCCATTAACAAGACAAAAATATCCCAAAAACAGGGGACGGGGGCCCGGGGGAGACATTTATCCTCCCGATGTGTTTTCATGGCCTTCCAAATGATATCGGAATTGTTATCAGACTCCTGAAGAGCTTGCTGAGGAGCTGATCATTTAAATCGGGTGTGCTGGAGGAGGGAAACATCTAAAACACGCAAGATAGCGGCCCTCGAGGACCGGCGCGTGACATCTGTGCGCGGGCGGTGGCGTTGCATCACTTTGGATTGGAGATCAGCAACGATTTCGAGTAGACGACAAAGATCAGGGGATAAATCTTGGGCTCGTCACATCGGCCAACACATTGGGAGTCGGATCAATTTAAAAGCAACTGTTTTGCTTTTCACTAAAACCTCAGTTTTGGGTGGAACTAACTCAGGTTATACTGCTGATAACTAATAAATGGAAAAGGCTTGATACTTTTTTTGTGTGTTGAAAGAGGAGGGTCTGGTCTTTCGGTAGTTTCGATGCTTTGATTATATTGTAACAGAAGACAATCTTTTGTGTGTCTTGAGAGATCGTTCAAAATGCTCTAAAATGGCTGACGATAAGGAAACTTTGAACAAATGGCTCACAGCGTATGAGTTGAAATCTGGCACCAAGTAAATTTAAAACAATAATACAACAAAAAAAAAAACCCAAATGTTTTCGTATGTTGATGCCTTCATATAAGCACACTGACAAATATTTATATGCAACCATCGACAGGTGCATCTCCTTAAATTATATTAATGCAGAAAATTGTGCAAAAATGCGTTATTGTATATGGGTTCATTCAACAGGAAATACCTCTCAGAAGGCAAATTTCTACGTGAAAAAAAACTTTTTCTCATGTCAGATTCCGAATTTGGGGTTGTAATTAGACGTATGCTGCATCGACGAAAAAAAAAATTACAATCTTGAAATATTCCATTTTGTAGAGTGCATCTACTGTACTAGGAGTTCCAGGATTTCACAGCACTGCACACGGCACTAAAACGAACGTTCGTTTCCCGCAAAACTCTCCCACTTTCCTTGCTCGAGATCACCCTCTATCTCCTGCTCTCATCCCTCCTCTTGATCCTCCTTCCACTCCCTAATCTCGTCAATCTCTCTGTGGCTAATCTCTATCGCTCCTCCTCCGGATGGAGGAGACAAATTCAAGTCGAAGAACATTCAGGTATGTGCGGGTTGTCTGGGAAATTTCATCCACGGGTTTGGGTTCATCTGTGTGACGGGTCTGATCTCAAGGAAGGCTTTTTTTTTTTTTTTTGCATTCATTTCTAAGTCGATTTTATTTTAAATATTTTAAGATGCTCAATGGCTGACGCGTAGGCCGCTGAAAAGTGGATCATTATATTTTGTGTCGTTACAAAATAAAAAAGACTAAAATAAATAAATAAAAATTCAGTGCAGTTGAATAGTGGCTTGCAGGCCTGCCTCCCACACTGTAAAAAAAAAAAAAAAAAAAAAACGGAGTAACTTGTGAAACTTGCCTTTCCTGCATTTCATTTTTTTTCCAGGGCAGTTTTATGGTTCAGGTTTCATATTTTGTATGTTAGGGTCATTGAAGTCAAAGGTGTCAAACTCAAGGTCCGTGGGCCAGATCTGGCCCGGCACATAATTTTATGTGGCCCATGGAAGCAAATCAAGAATGTCAACTTGCATGATGCTTGCGAAAAACTCACCACAGCCATTGTAAGCATTTTTTTTTTTTTTTATAACCAAACCCCTCAATACAGTAACTTAAAACAATAGTTGAATAAACCGTTATTATTGACTTTTTTAATTTGGTTTCAATCATAACGGCCAACCAAGGGAAATGGTGACTAAAATGTGGCCCACGACAAAAATGAGTTTCACAACCCTGTTCTAAATTGTCCTCGGATGTGAATGGTTGTTTAAATATATGGGCCCTGCAATTCATACAAATACTGCCGAACAAATGTCCGCAAAACTTTGCAGAGGGGTGAGACATGAGCCGAAGAAGAACATGTTTGACGCAGCTCATAAGTGATGACATATGTCATATCATCTGTAAAAAAAAGTCAAACTTTGGCGAGGAATTAGCTCTCTACAATGCTTTGGAATATATATTGTATCCTTTTTATGTTGACATTTCCAAGCTCAGGCAACACACCAATGCAAACTTTACTTCGACTCATTTTTCCCGACAACTGGAGCAAGTGTGTGTATGTGTGTCTTGGAAATCCATCATTTCTTCCTGCTCCACCACTCCTCAAACTGATTTTTATTTTCTTATTTTGCCTTTCTTGAGTTTTCCTGTCAGTCAACAATGCACTGCTTTTACTTTGTGTGTGTGTGTGTGTCTGTGTGTACGTGTGTGTGTGCGTGCCTGTTAGAACAGGGAGAGCAGCTCTGCTCCTTTTTTTTTTTTGTTCTCGTGCTTTTCACACATTTCATTTTCTTGTGTGCCTGTCAGTAGTTTTGAGCTTTTCTGATACCCCCCACCCCCCCCGTCCCCGTCTCGTGCTTTCTGTGTAAGCACCCCTATAGTGCAATAATGAGGCATATTGGCACGACAGAGCCTCGGGAAGGTCACGGTAAATGAAGGCATTAGAGGAGGAAAGAAGATGTGAGTCACATGACTGTGAGCTCCTAATCACAAATCAGAATAAATCTGCGCTAAATTAGCATAGCAGTCAAGTATCTTCCTGTAATGACCTGCGCAAGGGGGCGGGAGAGGAATCAGCAGATGTGCCCAAGAGGAATATTTTGGATCACGCCGATCAATCCATCATAGCCCAAGTCATCGACGCCCCTTGGACTGCGTTTCTCCAAAGTGAAAGGAAGGCCGCCGACCATGCTGCACTTTGCGGTCACCATCGGCCGCGTGGTTCAAAACGTGACGCGGGTGTCAGATGGACGATCAAGCACGGAGGGCCACACTACGCCGACTGGAACTGGAGCCTTCAATCAATTTACCCTCTTACATAACCTTGTTTTAAACGGAATCAGTCATTGTTCATGTTTTTGTTTTGTTTTTCCTCAGAAGTTGCATGTGAATTGAGGTGCTGTGTCTTTTCCCAAGTAGCAAAGAAAGAAATAATTGATTAGAATAATCAGCCAAAGAAGAACACGTTTGATGTTTGATTTTTCATTAACGTCCTTATTTGGGTCACGCGTGAGTTGGAGCCTATCTCGGTTTATAGTGTTGAAATTAGCTTGAGAACCAATTTTAGTATCTATCTTGAACACTTGAATTGCCTGAAAAGTGTGGTAAACTCTGCCTCTTCCGCTTGCTGCAGCTGTCCAAATCAGACACCGCTAGCAAACAACAATAGAGGAGAACAAGAGTTTCCCGTATTTGCTCGTCAGCGTGTGGCTGTTAGCAAGTAAGGAGACTAGTTTTACTCACTTTACAGGAAAATGGAGAGCAGCAGCGTAATGACGGCGATGGCTTATATATAAAATCATGAAGTGTGCAGCGCGAAGGCACAACAACAGGCAAAGCTTTAAATTAGCATGCGAGTTCATTTACTGTATTTTCAAGACCCCCCCCCCAAAATTACGGCAATGTCACCAAACAATTCTCAGGTGCTTTGGGATGGGACACGTTCACCCGCGGAGGCCGTTCACTTCAAACTGTCTAACCCTTGTTCTGAAAACATCAGAGGCTCTCTGATGTCACGACAGTTAGCGAAGTGGGGCAGGGGCGGCGTAACCTCACCGGAGAGGCCGTTAGAGTGCAAACAATAAAATTGGAGTTGATTTGAGTGTTTGTTGAGACCCCGCGGCGCCGAGATGGCTCTCTGCGTGAGGAGCGCTCTCAAGGCAGTTGAGTGCCCGCACCTTTTGACAGAGCGCATTTCATTTGAGCGCTTCGACTCGCGCCGGAGCGACGAAAACGCAGCGGCAACATATTTGCAGTCGAAACGGAAATGGCCGGAAGTTTTGCCGGGCACTGACGGAGGAGCAACCGGTTGTGTTGTCACACCCTCCCCGTTGTGTGATTTCCCCGTCCAAAATATGGCGAGAATTCAGATAATCGGGAGTGACCGCGGCACCGCTGCATGAGCAGTCTCCTTCCAGCTGCGGAATCAATGTCGGCTAGCACAGCTGCCACTCAGCTATCGGGGCCATGCTGATAAATCCATGCGGGCCAAGCTCTGCGGGGAGGCTGTAATAAGCGTTAATGGGACGAGGGGCCTGCCGCAGTCGCTGTGATTAATGTGAAGCCAAAGTCCCCCCGGTCCAGCCAAGCGTTCACCTTTTGTTCCCTTTAACAAAGAGGTCTGAAATGAAATCTGCCGCGCCAAGTGGAGCAAACCTCCCGCGTAACTGGCAGCCACATTGTTGGCTTTTTTTCACTCAAGAGTCGGATTAGTTTTGAATATCGTGCGCAGAGGTCAAATCGACACATTGTCCCGTCCATCAGGTGAGCTACAGCATATCCCGAGTGACGTTTGTGCTTCAGGCTGGTCACCATCCAATCGCAGGGCAAAAGATAGACGCGGTGATAGCTAGCTGCTAACCGCTACATCGGCGATTGACAGCCACCGTGCCTCAGCGTGACGGATCGTCAAAGGAAATTCTCCCATTTCAATTCAATGGACGGAAAAGAATTTACGACAAATAATGTATCTCTGCCAGCGACGTATAGTGACAGGCAGAACAATTACATGGTCTTCCACTAGATGGCAGAAGATATAATTTAAATGCGCATCCACCTGTTGTCATTCGTATAACAGAATATCCGGATTTCACTGAGATCCTTATTATTTCACTTTCTATACGTTTTGTGTTATTTTTGTTTGGTGGCGTGTCGTGACATTTTTCTCAATAAACTGAAATTCTGCCCCGAGAGAAAGAAAATGTTCCATTTCTTTTTTTGTCACTTTGTCTTTGCTATGCCTCATTTGAAGATTTATTGAAATAAATTAGACCACCTCAACATGCACACATTGTCCGAACGCAACACTTGGTTGGTCATGATTGCGTCGCCCCCGCCATTCATTCTGCCTCATCTCTCACCCTGCCAGCCTCCCACTTTGTGCAATGGAGTGCCCATTATTATGCTAATCGCCGTAAACAGATATCATGATGGGTTTCCCCGAAAGATCACTTTGATGCGGCAGTGATTTGGTGCATGTAGATGGACAAAAACAACAGCAGCTCCACTTTTTGCTTTCTGAAATTACTTCTGTTGCGATTTTGTCAGACTCAAGCACACTTGAAGTGCATAAAGGGAGCACAGGGGGACATGAGCCCTCTAAATTCTATTTCCAAGGTCATTTTGTCTCATCGCTTCTTCGGCTGAGGGGGCTTCATGTGTGTCTGCCACCTCATATGACAGCACAGTGATGGACACCTTCACATTTGAGGGGAATTCTTAGTGATGGCAGTAAAGTTCAAATCCTTTTTGGGTTTTGTTGACCTTGTTGAATGATGGTGGTGCAACTGGGTCGTATGTGAAATGTAGTTATATGTATTTCGGTTATTGGTTTGTTTTCTTCCCAATTTACCGGTTTTATTTTTAAATTGATTTTTAAAAAATATTGGCATCAAGATCCACTCAAAAAGTAAAGCGCAAGCACACCTAATGCTTAGTCTACGCATTTTGTACTAATGAAATCCGTGATTTCAAAGCCTTTTTTAACATCAAAATCACTATTTTTATCTAAAATCCTATTTTGATATGGAAGCTCGAAGGGGGCGGGGCGAGTATGACCACTGTCGGCATCCAGAAGGTTCCGGACAGAATCGGACCTTACAAACGTCGACTCAAGAAAGTCGATCTAACAAAAATCTCTCTTGACAAAAAATAAAAAATAAAACAGGCGCAAGCCAGACAAAGTACAAATAACGACGCTGGGCAACAAGCACAAGGCAAGGCAACACGAACGAAAACAACAATAAACCAAACCGCGTTGAGAACAAACCGCGGATACACTTAAACACACGAAGAACAACTGACTTGAATAACAAAGAACATAAGAAAAGCAAGAGCCAAAAAACGGAGAAAACATAAATCAAGGTAAGGGGCAAAAACAGAACGAAAATTAAAAACAGAGCATCAAGACGAATCGCATATAAACAATGACTTGAGCAAGGCAAAATCACCTGGCAGCTTGACATGGTTCCATGACGTCCTTAAATAGTCCCAATAATTGTGATGCCGGACAGGTGCGCGATCGGAAAACCGGGAACGCCTCTGCCACCTGCTGGACACTAACAGAACGTGATCATGACAACCCACAAACATTTCAAAATAGAATAGAATCAAACGGCTTCAAAATAAAATAGGTCTGTGACAGTTTTATGAAAGTCAAAGAAAAGAGATTAAAAAAAGTTTCGGCTTCAAACGAAGCAAGACTGTGACAGTTTTATGAAAGGCAAAGAAAAGAGATGAAAAAAATGTTTGGTGAACTCGATGCTCATGAAAGATACATGATTTACATCAAATTGGTTTGTTTCCCCTCCACCCCCATATCATTATTTTTAATGAACCCACAGAGCAAATATAATGTCACTATTATGTGTATGCAAGATGAGGGGGAGGTTGATGCTGTTTTTTTTTTCCATTCCTCTGCAGGATATTGTTTTATGCGCAACAGCCTTCCCGCTTTGGATTGACTTTGAGAACGCTACATTCATTTCAATTGTACGAAGCATGTTTGGCTTAGCATGTTGAAATTCGAGCTCATCAAAATGTTCATGTTTCAAGTGAAGAGCGATATGTTTGACAACAAGGCACCTCTCTCAGAATGATGTCCCAGCCACTTGAAATATGTTTGAAACAAATCTTGAGGAGCAATCTTGTGTTCAGTGTAACGTAGCCGCCGGTTACAAATAAGTCTTTTATCAGCAGCATGCCATCAGGTCCGCATGCTTATATGGAGGCAATTCGCTGAATGAATTCTAATTACTCATACATTTGCATGCACAGCACAGGTAAGAAAAAGACACGTGCATGATAACATGATACCGATTCCCAGTCCGCTGTACGTAGGCAGTTCTGGTGACTCTCCGACTGACTGACCGATGATGTCTTTCCTGACATCACGCATGATGGCGGTTGGTGACAAGCCGACAAGTTTTGTGCGATTCCTGAATGCCGGTAGAATTCCGAATTGACTCAATTGTGAAGGCTCTGCTTATATGGTAGACCTAAAACGTCGACACCAGTGTTTTTCAAACTTTTTTGAGCCAAGGCACACTTCTTTCATTGAAAAAAATCTCGCGGCACACCACTAGCTGAAAATGTGACCCCCGCCCCCCCCCTTATTTTAACAATTAACGTATAATATTGTTACTATAACCGTTTTTAACATTGAAGAATGACGTTATAACAGCTTGAATTGGAATCAAATGAACATAATGAAAACAGTATTTTATCATCTTTCATATTGTTTCACCATCGTCCTGCATTCATGCGTCACAAATTCGCTTGTCTCTCGTCGAAACACAAGGCAATTGACTAGCTGTTGCTGCTCCCTAGCGGTATGGGAGGGTACTACGATTACTTTCTGGGCCGAAAGACCGCACAGGCATACAAATTGGATATTTTCCCGCGGCACACCTGACAATGTCTCGCTGCATACATGTGTGCCGCGGCACAAGGGTTGAAAAACACTGGTCTACACAACCCTGTTCAAACGCCATCAACCACATTGTCCTCCAGGGGTCACCAAAATGGCGCCCACCGACACGATCCACTATTCAACGCACCGAAACACGCATGTTTTGGAAATTTGGAAGTCTGGAACGATGTCGTGCAGTACGTCGTAGCCAGAAGGGGTTCCAATATCTTATTTCATAATCTTCTTGCACTACAGAACAGAGGCCAAATATAAGAAAAGGCTCCCCAATGTCAATAATGACAGGTTCTCCTTAACTTTTCATCTTGGCATTCCCTCGCGTGTCGCTGCGTCTGTTTTGGCAGCAACCCCGAAGAGGAAGTTTGTAGCAGGGAAACGCCAGCGACTTTGCTTTCAAAAGCAACTCACAAGAGCGCCCCTCGATGCATGACTCATAAACGATATTATTTTTTTTTCAAATGCTAATGAACTGAAGATTATACAGCGTGAAGAGCGAGGTCGAGCAAGGAAGAGGGAGCTTGACGCTAAAAGCAGAGAGAGAGTCGGCGAGTGTTCCTCTGTATCTCGCTCGTTTTTTTTTTTTTCCTTTCCGCTGGAGCTGACAGTCACGCTTTCCCACTGAACGTATGAGATAGTTTTTCAAATAATCTCTCTTTACCCGCTTTAGTATTTATGACTTGGCCATGACTCAGAGCGGTGAAAAAGAGGGAGTGCGGATTGGCGAAGCCTGCAGCCCTGCGAGAGTGTGCTCCCCCCACCTTCTCCGTGGTGCAGTGGGAGAGGGCTAAACAAGGTTAAAGAGAAGGTCAAACACAGATGGACTCACTTAATCGTTCTCCTGTCATTCCCGCCTTGCGAGAAGACATTCCCGCAGGGTACACTCGATTATTTGTCTTAGCAGAATCCTGAAATTTCACTTGAGCAGAAGGGGAAGGCGATGATTGATGGTATCTTGTCGAGACTCTTTGTGTCTTTTCTATTCACCTCTTTCCACCTTACACGTGCTCTTCTACTTTGACCCCGTTTTTCTTATTGTGGAAAGATTTTCTCTCACTATTTCCCCTTCGGCCCCTGTGATTCATCTCCCCCTCGCCCCCCGTAGTCCATTTAAAGGTGCCCTCTCTCCGCCTCCATCGCCCCGTTCACCCACTTCAGAATTCCCGGACTCGCACCGTTCCCTACTATTTTTCTGGGGTTTTTTTTTCCATCTGGTGCTTCGCGCTGCGGTGAAGGTCATTTGAGTGTTAGCGGGGTTGGGGGGGGGTGGCGTAACTGTTGTCCCGGATAACAGCGGGAAGACGGATGCACGAATGATAAGAGCGAGGAGCGGGAAAGGCTAGAGGGGAAAAAAATGGAGATTACAGCAGACCCTGAAACGTTTGTCAGCATGCTGAGGAGGACGCCATCTTCTCATGCATGTTGCTTGATAGAATTTTTTTTCACTTGATCATGAATTGATGCAAGATTGTTTCAGAAGAGACCGGCTGCTCTAATCAGCAAAAGGCCTCGTCTTCAAGAAACAATTTGAATGTTTACACTGCGCAATACCTTTGCAAGCTGCATCTTTGCAAAGTAGATGAATATTTTTTTCGTTTAGCACAAACTAAACTCTGATTACCATTGAACTTTTTTTTTTGTCTTTTTTTTTATTGTTCTATGGACATTGCTCGCAATTTGTTTTTTTTAAGTGGAGGGATACGAATAAAGTAAGAATTTCCCTGCCCAGCGCTACTAATGCATCGAGTATTTTTAAATATGCGTATGACTAATAAATATCTTGAATCTGCCCGCAAAATGACTAACGCCTCATTTTCAAATCATTGCAAGTTGGACTCACGCTTGGCTGAATTCGCAAATATTCTTTGGACGTGGACCGCAAGGAGGAGAAGGCAGCTGTCAGCGCTGAAAGGCGAGTTCTCTCGGGACTTCACGGGTATGTGAACTTCGGTTTCGTCGCCTCAGAGACTACTTCACTGAAAGAGTTTCACACTTGAGCTCGTTGAGCCATCTTGTCTCACCGGGACGAAAGGTACAATCGAAAGGTTGGGCGAATCTCCATTTGGCAGTCGCGACATTCTGCCGAGTAACGGAGACGGGTCAGGCTGTTGCCAAGGAGACGGGCCAACTCACACCACACACGCAGGACGAAATTAAAAGTTACTTTTATAAACCGAGTCAGTCAAAGCTAGAATTACCACGAATACAACCAAACAACAATGTCAAGTTGCAGCCGGCCCTGTCCGTCTTCCGATCATCCCAAACAGCTTGTGGGCTTTGCACGACTCCTTGCGGGACAGCCCGTGGGCTGACCTTGGCATTTACGCAGTTATGAAAACAATCATGGGAAATATGTTCATGCGCCCGATGTGGTTTTCTGAAATAAACTGTGATCTTTGAAAAAGGCCAGATGCTCCTGTGAGTAATAACCTCCAACGGATGAATCATCGCCCCATTAAGGTGCTGTAGTTGACCTCTTCACGCAAAGATGTTTATTCGCAGCTGCCGCGTCGCGGACTGACGATGACTATAACTCTATCACCATCTACGGATTACGCATGATAAGGTACAACGCAACCCACAGCGGTGTGAACTTCATTAACATGCGATAATAATTCTGTCACGGCAAAAAAAAAGGGATACACCCCACTGTGGACTAAACCTGAACTAATGATTACATATATGAGCGGAACAATTCAAGTGTTTCCAACATGGCTGCTGGATTAATGCTGATAATGCCTGTGAAAAAAAATATTCAGGCAGTCACCACAATGTACAGAATACGGGAATGCGCTGCAAATGAGATGTTACATGGCAGAGAACACATTTCAAAAGTCAGATTTCATGTGCATTTTAATGGGTGAATACACGGTATATTGCCATGACAATGAATCGAAGATCATTGCACTTTGTTCGTTTCCATTCAGTCAAATCTGCTTTAACTATGGGTTTACTGTCTACCTTTCTGTGATGTTATATTGTGCAAATGTGATTATAGGGGAAGGTCAACGAAATAAGTCAGTTTTCAATATACAGTACCAACAAAAACAGTCATTCCTTTTGGAACGTCGGTTATTGAAAGTTTCTTCAATTGGCAACTGTAACTTACAATGGCCGGTTGTATAATTTTCAATGATGTAAAAATAAATAAATAAATAAATAAAAAAGTTTAGGATGGCAAAAATGCACGCCCAGACAAAGCGTGATTACAAAAACATTTATTGAAGAAAATTGCACCGACAAAATTTTAATTGAAATTACTGGTCACAAAGTGCGACGAAAAACAATGCATGAAATCAAAAGGCAAGGTTCAAAAGCGCACCGAGAATACTCAAACGAAATATCCAAAAGTCCAATAACACAAAAACATCAAGCAAAACTTTAACAACAGAAATACTTTCAACAATCAAGGATCCATAAACGAAACAAGAGCGACTATGAATGGTATCGAGAGGTCTAGAAAATCACACTTGAAGCACGACAGCAAGCAAGGTCGATAATCCGACGAGGCGTAGCGAAAGTCAGAGTCTTTAAACACAAGGCGAGGCTTGATGAGGAAACGAGGCACAGGTGCACCTGCTGGAGGGAAACGCCCTTCACTCCAGCTGGAGTTGGAACACAATCAAGACAGAACATGACTCATCAAGTATTTCCAGAGTCTCTCAATAAGAATCTTTTTAGACCCAAGGCGAGCGAACTAGCCAAAACTATCAACGGGAGGCTAACTGCGATCATTTATAGCGAGCTCATTTTTTAACTGGGTGGAGGAGATCTTTCGTTAAATTGGTCGTACATATCGTATATAGGAAGACCATTTGAACTAATGAATAGTAACTCAAATCAAAAAGCTAGTAAGCTAAATAGCTTACTAGCTTTTTGATAAGCTAAATAGCTTACTTGCTTTTTGATATGTCCATTCTGACTCCACATAAACAACTGCCAAGTGACAAGATGTTTTTTTATTTGCCCGCTGTTGGTTCCGAGGCCATTGTTATGGGCCTTTTTGGTAAACACAATTTAGATGTCACCTTCAGTGCGGCTGGTGTGCTCGCGCACGCGCGCGCTTGCCTTCCGCAGCTACTCGTTAGCGGCATCACTGTTGTGAAAAATCACTTTAATAAAGAGAAGCAGTTGGCTGGATTTGTTCCCTAAGGCATGCCTAACAGTTGCGCATGACTTCAAATCCAGCACGGACTTGCTCTCTTTTTTTGGGGGTGGCAGGATGCGTTTGTGAGAGGAGACTTGACAACATTTTGGCTGAAATATGTCTGCCGGACAGCTACACCCTCCTGGTGTGTGTGTGTGTGTGTGTGTGTGTGTGTGAGAGAGAGCGAGAGAGAGACTGTATTTAGCGATGCTAAGGGGCAGGACAAAGATACAAAAACAGAATCGATTGCAAGTGACAGAGAAGAGGAAGGGCAAAAAGTCGTTATCAAGTAGCCAAGTGTATCTTGCACTCACTCTCACACACACACACACACACACACACACACACACACAGACGCACACACACACCAAACCTTGCCAGTGGTCTGTATCTTTTGTGTTTCTCAGTATTTGGAGCTCTTGAAAACCGACAACGAACATCCGTGTGTGTGTGTGTGTGTGTGTGTGTGTGTGTACTCGTGTGTGTAGTCTACCGGGCAGACATCATTGTCCTTAGTTCAATACGGCTGTCACAAGGCCATGAATTATGGAACCATCTGAAAGTGACAAAGCACGGCTTACAGCCAAGAGACACTTTTATTGAGTTTTGTGGCGTGTATGTGTGTATGTGCGCGTGGGTGTGTATGAGGTCATGTCAGAGCAATAAAAAGGACACAGAGCACCTCACCGTCACGCCACACCGGTTCCTCCTGTGCTGTGATGAGGATGTTTTCCATTCAATGATTGCAAACAGCTTTGAAACAATAATGGGAAGAGCTGAGGGCCATCCCACAACATGGCAGAGGCGCTGCTGTGTGACATTTTGCCCCAAACAACCTCAACATGATGCTGGGCTGCTCAGCCGTCTTTGAACCAAAGTGTCAAGTTATACTTCGAGAAAGGTGGGATGCCGTCAAGGGTTTTCAAGGCCTTTTCTGCTGGCTCAAACACTTTCACAAGCATTGACCTACATTTACAATTTGATCGAATTCTATTAATTTCTTTCTAACAGTCCATTAGCTTCATTGTATAGCAGGTTTGGCTGCAGTGGTTGCGGATTCTTTTGTCCAATCAGATTTCAGCTTCTTTTGTCCAATCAGATTTCACCTTCTGTATGTTGTGTAAATGTAATGTTCTTCGGGCCTTCGCAATATTGACTTGCTGGCGTCGATTTTACACCCACTGTTAAAATGACTGCTTCTTTCCTTTTCTTACATTTTTTTTCCAACAACTAGATTTTAGATTTACCACTCAGTCAGTATTTTTGCATGATCCGAACAGTGTCCAAGTGTCGCCCTCTGATTGGTTGAGTTAAATACACACACCAGAGATTGATTTTCAGGCATGGATGATGTTGGACATGTTTAAAAAATATATATATATTTTCAAAGCTCACTTTTCAAGAAAAACTGGACACTGCGAGGATAGGTCAACCAACAATGCTGCCGGCTGGCTTGTTTCAAACCCCAGTTTTTTTTTCGGGGCGCCAGCAGTTGGTTTTGGAGGCGATATATTGGAAGATAATGTAACAAACTGTATTTCTCTTCTTTAACAGCATGAGTACTTATGTAGCATTACTTTATGTTGCATCCGATGGTGTTATTAAGAGATGGATTTGGTCACTTACATCCCCAGTGAAGGCACTGGTCCAACGCTTAGTGATGATTAAATAGTTTGCGTTTTGGCACATCTGCATCGACACCTTATGTTTTATATGATATCGAAGATGCATGGGGGCGAGGGTAAAATAGTTTTTGTGACTGTTGCTAACTTTCAACTGTCAGTGAAAACTTTGGAATGAATACTATATTTGCATCACACAAAGAGCTTTAATAAGTGTGACGACACACGTGCACCCCAGTGAAGGCACTGGTCCAACGCTTAGTGATGATTAAATAGTTTGCGTTTTGGCACATCTGCATCGACACCTTATGTTTTATATGATATCGAAGATGCATGGGGGCGAGGGTAAAATAGTTTTTGTGACTGTTGCTAACTTTCAACTGTCAGTGAAAACTTTGGAATGAATACTATATTTGCATCACACAAAGAGCTTTAATAAGTGTGACGACACACGTGCACACACACACACACACACACACACACACACACACACAC
>NW_017806159.1:740533-773312 GCF_001891065.2 Hippocampus comes
GTGTGTGTGTGTGTGTGTGTGTGTGTGTGTGTGTGTGTACTCGTGTGTGTAGTCTACCGGGCAGACATCATTGTCCTTAGTTCAATACGGCTGTCACAAGGCCATGAATTATGGAACCATCTGAAAGTGACAAAGCACGGCTTACAGCCAAGAGACACTTTTATTGAGTTTTGTGGCGTGTATGTGTGTATGTGCGCGTGGGTGTGTATGAGGTCATGTCAGAGCAATAAAAAGGACACAGAGCACCTCACCGTCACGCCACACCGGTTCCTCCTGTGCTGTGATGAGGATGTTTTCCATTCAATGATTGCAAACAGCTTTGAAACAATAATGGGAAGAGCTGAGGGCCATCCCACAACATGGCAGAGGCGCTGCTGTGTGACATTTTGCCCCAAACAACCTCAACATGATGCTGGGCTGCTCAGCCGTCTTTGAACCAAAGTGTCAAGTTATACTTCGAGAAAGGTGGGATGCCGTCAAGGGTTTTCAAGGCCTTTTCTGCTGGCTCAAACACTTTCACAAGCATTGACCTACATTTACAATTTGATCGAATTCTATTAATTTCTTTCTAACAGTCCATTAGCTTCATTGTATAGCAGGTTTGGCTGCAGTGGTTGCGGATTCTTTTGTCCAATCAGATTTCAGCTTCTTTTGTCCAATCAGATTTCACCTTCTGTATGTTGTGTAAATGTAATGTTCTTCGGGCCTTCGCAATATTGACTTGCTGGCGTCGATTTTACACCCACTGTTAAAATGACTGCTTCTTTCCTTTTCTTACATTTTTTTTCCAACAACTAGATTTTAGATTTACCACTCAGTCAGTATTTTTGCATGATCCGAACAGTGTCCAAGTGTCGCCCTCTGATTGGTTGAGTTAAATACACACACCAGAGATTGATTTTCAGGCATGGATGATGTTGGACATGTTTAAAATATATATATATATTTGACATGTTTAAAAAATATATATATATTTTCAAAGCTCACTTTTCAAGAAAAACTGGACACTGCGAGGATAGGTCAACCAACAATGCTGCCGGCTGGCTTGTTTCAAACCCCAGTTTTTTTTTTCGGGCGCCAGCCGTTGGTTTTGGAGGGGGATTTCTCTTCTTTAACAGCATGAGTACTTATGTAGCATTACTTTATGTTGCATCCGATGGTGTTATTAAGAGATGGATTTGGTCACTTACATCCCCAGTGAAGGCACTGGTCCAACGCTTAGTGATGATTAAATAGTTTGCGTTTTGGCACATCTGCATCGACACCTTATGTTTTATATGATATCGAAGATGCATGGGGGCGAGGGTAAAATAGTTTTTGTGACTGTTGCTAACTTTCAACTGTCAGTGAAAACTTTGGAATGAATACTATATTTGCATCACACAAAGAGCTTTAATAAGTGTGACGACACACGTGCACACACACACACACACACACACACACACACACACACACATGCTGAAAAACACAAAGTGCTCCATGAAATGGCCCAAAGTTGTTATCTTAAAGTTGCATCTTAGAGCCGGAGGGTGTGAGGGTGCGTGACTTCCGGAACAGATTTAGCATTTCCCCCCAAAGAGTGTTGTACTCTCACACTTACGCAAGTGAATGCAGCCAGGTGACTGCATCCCCAGTACTTCCTCCCACACAAAAATACCCACCGTTACGCGCGTGGCCCCAAGTCAGCCTCGTGTGTCATAATACTCACGAGACATTTTGTTCTCAACTTGTCATCTTCTTCCTGGAGGATACATGTGTGAAGGATAAAAAAAAAAAAAAAAAAAGTTGTACTAATTACGCGAGATGCACCGCGATTCAATAATACATTTGCAAATTCCTCTCTGGGTTGCACCCGGGCAGAAAGGAACAGGCGAGATGGCTTAAAAATGCATCAGAGGTCGCCCGCTTGAGCTGACCTCGAGCCATCAGAGTTATTTCGGGATTGTATGTTTCTCTGGTTTCACTTCAGGGAGAATGAAGGAGTCTAGACGTCCTCAGCTCACCTACGGTATATGCATCCCCTCTCTCTGTCACAATTCCCTTTCTTGTTATATATAGTGCTAGATTTACAGAAGCATCCGTGAAACCGGCTCAATTTGAACCAGAGGCTGCAGCAATAATAGCTTCATGAGATGAAGACGTAAATGGAAGCGATGTAGGCAGGAATGGAGCGGCGGGGGGGTTAAACATACGCAACTTTATCTCATCTCCAGTGCGAGAGAAGACATGGACCCGTGTCTAAATCATTGACGAAAGTACGACAAAAGCAACGGGTCAGTACTTGAAGAGCTGCTCTCGCATCTCACAGCACTGAAAATAATAATAGCAAGATGGGCTTTCACGGAGGCAAACACTCACTGTTGCTGAAAATCCGGCTCAATGTTATAACATCTATTCAACAGTGAGAAGAGAGCATTTTCGTGTGCACCTGTGTCACGTTTCAGCAGCATGAGAAAAGAATACTGGAGTGGTTCTCGAAAATTACTGACCGGTGTGTTGGCAATCCGAGAATTTTTCGTATTTTGTTGGTTTTTTTTATTTGTTCGTATGCTGCATATTGTATTAGAATATGATTCATGAAACACTTTTGTGTTATATGGATATATGGAGGGGTGGGGCATGCACGGAAGGGGAGACTCTGATATTTTTGGTGCCCATAATAAGAATTATTAGGCCGAGGCAGATGTTATTTTTATTTGTTTTTACAGCAACAGGAATATATTTATCTACCTATATAGATATCTATAAATATACAGCCTATTCCAGCTGTCTTCGGGCAGTAGGCGGGGGGCACCCTGAACCGGTTGCCAGCCAATCACAGCGCACACAGAGACGAACAACCATCCGCGCTCACACTCACTCCTACGGACAATTTAGAGTGTTCAATCAGCCTGCCATGCAGGTTTTTGGAATGTGGGAGGAAACCGGAGTACCCGGAGAAAAGCCACGCAGGCCCGGGGAGAACATGCTTAAACTCCACACAGGAAGGCCGGATTTTGGAATCGAACCCACGACCTCTGCACTGTGATGTCGACGCTTTCTCTTCAATCAAATGCAAAGCGGACATGCTGCCAGCCAGAGGATGCCAACTTTTTTGGGGTGGGGGAGGGGAGAGAAGGTCTTGCATTGCCTCATCTGGTTTCATTGTGCATGAAGACTTGGCCATGATAAAGTAATTCAGACGGAGACGAGGATTAAGTTAAGATCTTATATGAAGAAAATCTCAGAAAAGGTTCTGCAAAGAGTCAAAGCAATATATATATATCTGCAGCCATTAGTGTCAATTTCTTCTATCAGTGAGTCTCCGCACAGGTCAAAGTGTCGCCAGCCTCAGAACTTCATCCTTGCTCATTACGTTGACTCTTTGTAAAGCTGCCCTCGCGGATTTGACATCATTCTCATTTGCGTCGCTCGGAGGTCTGATTAATTCATAATTATCGTGAGAAAGAGAAAGGAGAGGTCGGACTTTGCAGGCGACTGACTACAGAGCAGGGATCCCTCTCAACAATCAACTCTGAATGTTGATTCTAATCAGTATAAGCCCCCCCCCCCAAAAAAAAAGCTTCCATTTGATATCTCTTTTCATGCACGAATACATTCATGGGTGATGTCATTATGTCGTAGGATAGTGGCCTTTCTTTTGTGCTAGCAAGACGTGCCACAAATTTGGTTCACTTTGGCGAGAGGATCGGGTGTCACTTTGTTGACATCATTCTGTCACTTCTATCTCTCTTGGCTAAGAATAAAAACAGTTGTGATCACGTGCACACGTTGAGCAAATATCAATCATATTCCGCTTTACGATTGATCCCGCATTGTGCGTACTGTTCAAAGTCAGATGGATTTGGTGACTCGTGGCCCAAAATGTTCATACGCTGCAGCAAATATGACCTTCATTTTTGGGGGTATTGTGGCAGAGTACTATACAAAAATAGTCACAACTGTGCATGATATTGAAAAAAAATAAACATACGGCATATTCATGGGTGAAGTCTGATTGTGAGAGCAGCTTGGTCGAGACCAAGGTCTCGACCAAGCTGCTCTCACAATCCCTCCGTTGTCTCCCTCTCGCTCTCTCTAATTAAACCTGCACTGCAAACTGTGCTGTCACATTTCCCGGAAGTACTACTCACTACATTATGTAAATGGGACTCTGTCTATCCCATCTCTGTCTCGTGTTATTATTTGAGCCTTCATTGTTCAGTCAGAAACAGCTGCTATTGATATACCACATTTTCTGGTCCTGTCTGTACTTTCTTTTTTTTTTTCCGTCATGCTAACTCCATCATCTTGAATTCACTTGATAACTGTGGTGTGTGTCCAATTCGGAGACGGCGTTAGGAGGCTAAATTCCATGAACGGCCGTAGCACGCAGTGCTACTGTGAAATATTAATAGCTTATTAGGAATTCTTCTGTGGATCTTGATGAGTCAAATTGTTGAAAATCCAGACAGCAAACCCAACCCCCGTCCGTCGGATTGTCACATTAAAACTATTCATCATTTATGGGTGCTCAAACTTCACGTCACAAAGTTTCATCGTCGAGATGCTGATTAGCCTCCCTTTCTCTTATGCGTCAAAAAGAGCCAAATTGATTCCAAAGATGGCCTCATCTATAATCTGAGTACGGTATGAGGTTCAGACAGGATTTCGAATTGAGAAATAAAACATGACATCCAAGCAAGTTCATCATCTTGTGAAAAAAAAAAAAAAATACGTATATGCCCACAGAGGGTCCAACTGAATTTTGTAGTGCAGTTGAATCCTCCCTTACTTTCAAAAAACATTTTTTTTCAACCTTTATGACCACGAATTTGCTCTTCCCCGGAAGTGCCTGAACTAATTTGTAACAAATGTAACGTCGTCTACATTGCTGTACAGTTTATATTCCCGGTGTGGTAAACATATGGCGAAACACATCAGGGAAAAAATTAAACCAGGTATGCAGGCACCATAGAGTCGTGATTCACAAATCTCAAAACCCAGACAGTAATGCAAGAGCAAGTGACATTAATTAAAAGGGGGAGGGAAAAAAAACACTCAAGTACATTGGAAGTTCCTTGGGTGCGAGTAAGAGGTGAACTCAATGCTCTCAATGTAATTACAGAGAAGACACACAGCTGGGTGGACAGCAAAAAATAGTCGAACCAACGTTAGTGAACAACTAGAAGTGCGCATTTGGCATCAGATGGAAATTTCACAAGTGGAGGAGCAATACAGTACCGACAAAGATGGATGTGGTTCAGGTTGGGACAATCGCTAGTGTGTAAACTTCACTTGCTGAAAAGCATCACTTCTCAGGTCTGCTGGAGGAAAGACTGATTAATTTGGTTCTCATCGAATATTGTTTGCACTTCCTGAGAACAATTAAAAATGAGACAGAAAAAAAAAAGTGGCACGGTGGATGATCGGTCAGCACGTCCGCCTCACAGTGCAGGGTACGATTCCGACTCCAGCTTACCCGTGTGGAGTTTGCATGTTTATCCCCGTGCCTGGGTGGGTTTTCTCCGGTTACTCCGGTTTTCTGCCACATTCCAAAAACATGCATGGCAGGCTGATTGAACACTCCAGATTGTCCCTAGGTGTGAGTGTGAGCGCGAATAGTTGCTCATCTCTGTGTGCCCTGCGATTGGCTGGCAATCGGTTCAGGGAAGGCTACAGGACGCCCGCGACCCTCGTGAGGATAAACGGATTAGAAAGTGGATGGAGGGATGATTTAAGAAAATAAATCAATCCAGTTGATTCTTGTTGATTTGTGTGTGTGGTTCCAGTTATTCAAATGTCTGGGAAAGATAAAGTATCTGCTGAAACATGCAAGGCATTTTTAGATGGAAATCAAACAATGACATGTGAGTCAATTTTCACGGGCTTGCATTTCCTGCGGGTTGAACTTTACGTTTGTAATAATAAAGTGGAATGGCGCATCGTATACAGTAGATCCTAGCATCAAAGTACAAAAATATGCTAAAACAGAGCAACACAAATTTAGGAATGATTATGTATAAATACGGTGGCAGTTTTGGTCAGAGAAGGGGTTTATTATGTTAGATATCCGAAACCAATCTGGGTCAATCTATCACAAAAAAATAGTCAATATTTCCTTTCAACAATGATTGTTTCATTTTTTTTCAAAGCTTATTTTTCTTTAAAGCCCAAAACCGCATCATAGATTTTGCCTGTGAGACGGTACTGGATGTCGGTGAACCCAGCGGCAGCCAGCAGGGCGCTGTACTGGGCCCCCGTTCTTTCTCGGCCCTCTGTCTGAACCAGCATGTTCAGGGAATAGAGCTGCGCCGTGAGTGGGCCGGAGCTATCCTCGTAAAGCAAGGCCTCCACCAGCAATACAGCGCCTCCTGTTGGAGCAAGTAAGAATGGCAGGTGAGTTTGTGACGTCGCAAGCTGTGTCGGGACCTTTCGTCAAACTATTCTTCTATTTACCAACCTGGTTTGCAGGCTTTGTGGACTCGACTGAGCAATTCTACGCAACGTTCGTCTGTCCAGTCGTGGAGAATCCTGGCGAGGATGTAAAGGTCTGCCTCTAGCAAGGGGTCTTTAAAGAAGTCCCCTAAATGGACAAACGCGTTTAGGTAAATGGAAAAACCCCAAAATGTGCATGTGTGGATGTAAGTATTTCATGACATTTTTATTCTGCGTGACGTTGCTTCCACAATATTTCTGGTAACGAAGTGAAGCCAAAGGCATGAGATGTGCTTCATTTGAAAGAGATAGTGAAACAATTTCATGTCTCGGTTTGGAAAAAAATGATAAGGGATCCAGCGTTCAACCGAAGAATGCAAAATTAATGCAGGTTATGGGGAAGCGTGTGACCGCGAGTGGTGCCGTGTGCATTCACCGAGAACTATTTTTTTTTTTCCCAGAGTGATAATGAAGTTACCTTCAATGAAGCTTATCTTGTGGTCAGCCTCCTTGACAAAATGTTCCCTGGACGTCTGCACCACCTTGGGGAGGTCAAAGATCGTCACTGCGCACTCCGGGTAGGCCGACGTGCACTGCCTGGCTAATGCTCCGCTGCAGCCTTGGGAGAGAACGCGAAGCACACAGAATTACTTTGAGTCACTGCACCATGAAGACACACAACCGTAATTAAAATGGGAGGAAATCACTCACAAACGGACAAATGAAGTCAGTGGAGTGGAGCAGATGCTTGCAGGTACGTCGCCATTATTATTTATTAGCTCATGATTTGTATTCGGTTGTGTACCTCAGCCTTAGGGACACGGTTCAGCTAACAGTCATGCCAATAAAGCAGACCAAATGGAAGTGAATTTGGAGTGACAGAGACACAGATGCTTCGTACACAAACAAAACACGGACTCTTATGGTTTAGGACGAAGAAGCGCTCAAGCTAAAGAACCCTCGATATGCATTGAGCTGCGGATTTGTCAACATTCAGCAGTAGTGTCCCCCCCCCCCCGTATAAGTCGATGCGTGAATAATGTCTAAAGTCACTTGTTACATGCACGGCTATATAAGTAGAGATTTCATTTTGCAGCATGCAAACGTCATACAGGAAAGCCACAGTCGAGATTAGAACCTCGTGCTATCCAATAGTGCGTCACGCTGCCATTTTTCAGTTTTATTTTACAGTGGTAGCTTCAGTATCACTATCGGTAATACCGTAATTTCCGGACTATAGAGCGCACCTGATTATAAACCGCACTCACGATATTTTTAAAGGAAAAAACATTTTGTACACACATAAGCCGCACCTGTCTATAAGCCGCAGGTGCCCACATTGTAACATGAGATATTTACAAAGAAAGACGGTGCACAGGTGGCCTTTAGAAAAATCTTTATAAAAGCCGCGTCATTAAATAAGCCGCAGAGTTGAGAGCATGTGACAAAAGTCGGGGCTTATACGTAGTACGGAAATTACGGTACTTATATGGCAGTTTGCATTCAAAATGCTACGTAAAACAACGTCTGCACCAGTGATTCTCAAAAGTGTGGCCTAAAAAAAAAACCAAGAATCACTGCCCCACTGCAGTTCAGTTGTATTTAACATTGAAGTTCAATACATTTGCATATAGAATCTTTAACCGATTTTGACGTTCCAAATATTGAAGCAGTGTTAACCCTTTCATGCACCCTGTAACCTGATAACATGACAAGCTGTCCATTGTAGTGACCGCCGTCCCTGAAAGGGTTCGGGTCCAAACTCTGCATCATGTTAAAGCTGCTTACAAGCTAAGCAACTGTTACATGGCGGGCTACTTTTGTTTTCTCTATTGTCTTCTATTTTTTCTTAAGTCTGTTGATTATCACACAATCACTTGGAAGGTGCTGAAATAGCACACGGGGTATATGGGGGCAGAGAGTGGGGCTATTATGGTCATCATTTTTTTTCTAATCAACCTCAATTTGAAGCAGAGGGTTATGGGAAAAAAAGCGTGTATGAATTAGGTAAAGGGACAGAAAAGCAGCGAGGTGGAAAACAGGATCAAAAGATCTCATTTTGAAAAAACAACAGCCGCGTGCGCGTTCGGGTCTTTTGTTCTTTCATTGTACGACACAACCCTTGACTTATGCTACCATGTGTATCTTGTGCCGTATGCCTTCCCTTTTTTTTTTTTTTCGTGAACCTTCGGTCAATATTCTTACAATTCTGTCTTTTGACACGCGCGCGCACACACACATTGGCCCTTCACATCAAACGGGCCAGAAGAGGCTGAAAATCAAAGAGCAACGCAGGGGGAGTAAAACCGAGCTCAACACAAACATAACAACATATGAGACCCAAACTGACCTGGATGAGTCCGTTTGTTAATGACCTCCTTTTATGTGAGCTTTGTGACTGTCGCTGTGCACCTTATGGGTTGTTGTCCGGCTCTCAAATACTCGGATGAGACCGCCATCACCGAGTTAAGATGTCAAGATTAGTGTTGGTGATGAAACTGTTGCCTCCTTGTGCTCCGTGAAACAGTAGGAGTTATGGCAACCTGCTATAATTGAAGTTCCAAGATTTAGAGGGTCAATTTTTCACATTTTCCAATTGCGAAATAATGAGGGGGGCAAAAAATAATGGGGGTCCTCTGTTTTAACACTGTTGTGTTCCTTGGTGGCAACGTAACCTGAATTTATCATCAAAAGGTGCTATAGTCCAACAATAAGCTATGCTAACAAATTTGTGAAGTCCTGATAACAGTAAATATTTGTATAAAAAGATTTCTGGGCATATGTATTCAACATGAATTACCGTATTTTCTGCACTATAAGGCACACCTGAAAGCATTCATATAATCCGATGCGCCTTATATATGGATCAATTTTCTGATTTCTTGGACGGCGTATTTTAAATCTTCTGCAAACGCTTTGTTACAGCTGCAGCGGTTGTGAAAGCTCAATATAAATAAAGCCGAATTGTATTGTATTCCCTTTTGTGTAGCGCCATCTAATGGATGCACAATGCATCCACAAACACTATTGAAGCTATACAGTATATAAAAACAGTTTTAAAATAGGCCAGTTATTGAAGGTGCGCGTTATACTCCGAAGTGCCTTATAGTGCGGAAAATACGGTACTGCAATATGCTTAAAATACTTCCAAAGACTTGCTATTTAAATAACATTTATAAATACATCTATGTAATTCAGATGGCAAATTTCAATTTCTTAACCAAACATTTTGTACTCTCTTTCATTGCATTTGACTGCACCAATGGATATGTACAAATCTGTGACATGAGAACACTAGAGTTGATTGGAACACTTCCAGACTTAAAGGTGGAACTAGGAATCTAAACTGTCGGTAGCTTCACCGGAATTTAGAGCAAATGTTAATGATTTGGAGAGAGTGGACATCAATTTCACTTACGGTGCCTCAAAAATCATGCAAAAAAAGTCAGACACACGCAACAACTATGACACTGAGAACACAGACGATAAGTAGCATTAATGATAAGACATGACATGAGCTATAACCAAAGCCGTAGATGTCTCAAACCATTTACAGATGCAACTAGGCATGCTAGGAAATTCCTTCTTCCACTCATTTTTCAAATGCCTTTGACTCCATTTCACTGGTTTTAAAATTGACAGATTTATTAACACTAACTGTTAGTGTATATATTGAATTTACAGCACAATAAACGTCAAGAAAATAACCATTTCCATGAACAACCTGCCACTGAAATGTGTTTAAATATCACCTCGACGTGAACTTAAGTGAGACACCTTCATTTACAACCAGCAACAATGACTTGACTAACACACATCCCTAGAAAGGTGCCATATGAATGGAATCCATCCTCATAATTATTATTCTTCATTACATCAATGATGCGACAGCGGCTTCAACATTCATCTCTGCCGCTTGGCACCAAGTTGGACAGCCGGACAGCCGGAGGAGCTGAGCAGCAGGTGTGTGCAGACGTAACAGATGTTGGGTGAGAGACGAAGACTTAATGGGACACTGTGGTCACGCCCTTCGCACCCTTGCTGTCCATTATGCACACACATTTTGGTCGAGGCGCACCATTATTATGCATCCCCGACGCATAAATATGAACACGCAGAGCTGCAACACGAAGTGCTGAGGAAGGATGTCCTCAGTGCGTGCGTGCGCGCCTTTCCCTCTTTCAGTGACTTCACAGCGCCCCTGCGCGGTTAGTTCCGGTATCACATGCAATTCGTCTTGGCTTGCCTTTAACTGTATGAGCAACACAAGCATGGTATTTTTTTTTCAAATGTCGTTGTTCATTTCACAAAGAAAATATGTTCACTTTTGAACTACGCTGTCAGCAGGCTACTCAGTTAAAAAAATTACTTTAAGCGGCAAACAATGAGCAAAATGGGGTGGCCCGAGCTTCGCCAGTGCATATAAATTATCCATCCATCCATCTCTTTTCTAATTCGAGGGTCACGGGGCACGATCCCAGCTCTCTTCGGGTAGTAGGCGGGGGGACATCCTGAACGGGTTGCCGGCAAATCACAGGGCACGCATAGGCGAACAACCATTCGCGCTCACACTCACACCTTGGGACAATTTAGAGATTTCCATTAACCTGCCATGCATGTTTTTGAAATGTGGGAGGAAACCGGATTACCGTGGAAAAAAAAAAACACGCAGGGACAGGGAGAACATGCAAACCCCCCACAAGAATGCCGCAGCCGGAATCTAACTCTTCACCTCTGGGTGTCTTGAAAGGCGCTTATAAATAAAATGTATTATTATTATTATTATTATTTATTACACTGTGAGGCCAGTTGCCCGCTGCGCCACCCGCATATAAATGATTTTATTTGCAAAATACTATACATTCAGAGGATCGGTGAGCTATTTCCTTGGTGGAAATCTACTAATATACTAATGACTAACCTTTCATGTCACTAAACTGTCATGAAGGCCACTCATGTTCCTAATTGGAGCCTCTCTATGAAGTGTGACGGGACAACAAGGGGACAGCATGAATATGGATGTGCACCTCAGCCAGCTGTCGCTCACTTAACACATGGCACTGACGGTTTGAAATGTTAACGGCCGCGAACCGACCACCTCGCCGAAAATGACTTTTACGGCGATGATCAAAACACGCTTTACCTCCGAGGTCACATATGACCTTGAAAGGCGAAAGGTCAAAGGCCGTGAGCACATCCCGACCACAGATGTTCCATATGGAATTCATGAGCTGCATGAACTTCACCATCTCCTCGTCAGACCTAAACAAGCGCGAACAACGGAAACCAGTGTTATTTACTGTCGCCATCATTCAGTGCTGTTTTGATACGTCGCTACATTGAGCTAAGAGCCGAGTCTTGCACGCGTGCGCTCACGAAAACACACACACACACACACACACACACACACACACACACACACACACACACACACACTGTTTATCCAATTGCAGAAAAGTACCACCCTATGGCGACACATTGTGTGTGCTTGGGAGAGACAGGCTGCTGCAACATAGAAGAGCCTGTGGTGAGTGCTGCTGTTCTGAGAAATCTCCACTTCATCACCCAGCACTTTACCATGCCACAGGGCGCACACACGCCCACACACACACCCACACACACACACACACGCATCAAAGCGTCTTCTATTCCGCAACGTTACAGATTTGCAAGTGTCCAGACTTGAGTGTAGTAAGAGGGTTGGGTACACAAACACAACTTTTGGATGACACACTAATCCCTCAAAGAACTTTGAAAGTGACTCAATGTTTTAAATGTTGACGTTTCCAGACTCGGATTATTAATGCCCAGATGTGAACAAGTCAAATGACTGTGGGGCCAAACAGTGACTTGTCATTTGTCATTGTGGTGACGTTTTATCATCACGTTCACCGCAAATACAACAGTTGACTGTTAACAACACAAGTAGAAAAGAAGAAAAAAAAATGAATTTAGAAATCTAGACTTCTGGCAATTTTTGAAAGGGACGGAGTTGTAAAATGTAGTGGTGTACACATAGACCCCTTGTGGTGCTCCAGCACCAGCCCTTTCGCCCTGGATGAAAGCGGGGTCCTTTCAGCAGCAGTCCATTTTTCCTCTTCATCATCAATTAAAAAATAGCAATTACCCTCTCTGTCATCAATTTCCACTCAAAGTGTTATAAATACCTGCCAGGCATTTATTTACGTCCTTGTGAGATTTGTGCCGCTATATTCTGCCCTTCACCTCTTTTGTTGATTGTGTCAACAGATACAAATACACAAGACATACAGTGTCTGATTGTTTTTTTCTTCACTGTATGAATAATTATGGCGAGCGGTGCCTTTTTTTTTTTTGCCTTAGCACAAATACAGCAAATAGGTGAGTTTTCAGTGTAAAATAGAGGATATACTATAGGTTCCGAAAGTAAATTTGCTAATAGCGAAATTATAATTTAGAGTAACTCAGGTTCATTTAACTTTTCTAAGCAGTGTACATTTTTGGGGGGGAATGAGCTGTCAAATTTTTTCTTTGAGACAGGCTGCAAAAATTACACATCTTGTTTTGAAAATGCCCCCAAAAAGCAAGTGAAAACAATTCCTGAGATAGAATCTGCGCATTTCTGTCTGGGCTCCAATTGGAGTTTTACATATTTGTCCTTGAAATGACATGAAATCCACCGAGAGGTTTCAAAAACATCTGACCGATTTAGAAAACACATCAATCAACTTGAAGCAAAGTGGGTAAGCGATACAAATAAGAGGAAGGCATTAATTCTGCTTTAATTTTCTCATTATGCAATCTTGTACGTGCTTTGAATCTCCAAACGAGTTTCTCTTTCTCTCAAGGTCTTTTTATTTTTATTCTATTTATTTATTTTTAAGTGTTAGAATTCATGCCATGCTCGCGACTTGACTAAATTATTCAGGTACATTATGCGGCTGGTTAAATGGCAAGGAGTAAACAAGTGTGTGAGTCATGCAGCCAGCTTTGAATCATTCTGTTGCTGCTCCAAGAAAGCCCTCGATGACTTCCGCGCTTGCTTCCTGTGCTAATTTCCCCCCCTCTCCGTATTCTCGGGGGAAATCAGCGGGGACAAACAACCGCGGCTCCTCATTTGGGCATTGTGAGCAGGAGTTGATATTTAGTTTTCTATCAATTAGCGGTGAATTACAAATTTATCATTCCGAGAATGGGCCATATTGTTGTCTGCGCGTTTCATATTTCGAAAATTCTCAGGTTGGCTTTTCAATGGCACCATTTCAGCGCAATCATCAGATGCTCTGAATTTTGTTTTGCTTTTCAGCCTTTTGCAATTTGAAAATTGCATTCCACAACACTATACAATTTGCAAAGTTAATTTGAATTGGTGGGATTGTTCACGCCTCGCCCACATTCCACCAATGCATGTGTACGATTCTTTATTTTACATTATATGTGTTCTTCAAAGCGAGTCTCTTACCTGTAGAGAGCCTGAAACAAGTCTTTGGAGCTCACGCCAAAGGCTTTCTCATATTGATTCCTCCCCTCCCTGCGACATACAAAAAAAAAAAAAAAACATTTTTATTTTTAAACTACACACCTTTTTTGTACTTGTGCATAACTGGTTGGATTTAAATTAGTGAAGGTGTCAAAAGTGACACTAAGCAAGCAAGCAAGCCAATGCTAGGGCACTGTTGACAAAACAACCATTCGCACCTTCCTACAGTATGGAAAATTTTGTATTTGAGTAACCGAATCTGCAACACTTTTATTTCCAATTAATTTTGAATTCTCCTTATTAATCCAACCCTGAAAGACCGAATACTGCATGTAACATATTTGATGAGGCTTGATCCCAAATATGGCACAAGTAACTTTGGGTGTCCATCCAACCGCCTCATTCATCCTATCTTATATGACTGAAATGCCCCGAGGTGTCACTGACCGGACAGCATCAGTCAGGTAGTGCCAGCAGAGGTAGATTGTTCTGGAACTGTACTGGATGGAGTGGTAGAGCGTTGCAGGACCAGAGCGGGTCAGGTAGAGGCTGGTCTCCTCTGTGTTACTGTAAGAGACTAACAAAGGAGATGACTGCAAATGAGTTCCTGCGGGTGTCCGTAAACCTTTTCACTTTTCATCATGAGACGGTGGAAAAGCGGAACAAAAGAGAGAAAAGGCAACGACAGTCAGGCCTGATCACGTCATCGACATCTTGACATAACAAGGAAATGAATTTCAAAAATGTCCTCAAAATTGTCTTGTATAATCATTGATACAAATGTTCCAAATGCAGTAAAGGATGTCTTACCACTTTTGTATTTTGACAATTTCTCTCTCAGCACATGAAAACAAAAATGCGGCCAGGTCAGGGTACCGATCCTTTTGGTTTGAACTAACCACACAGTACTTAGCAATCAATCAGTTCTTTTTTTCCGTTTGGGCAACTTTATTTTCCCTGTTCAGTTGGAGTTCACGTGAATGCATTTAACATCGAACAGACATTCCCTCATAAACTATTTATTTTTATTTTTTTTCCCCGCATGTCGCCATCGCGGCCTCCGTTCTCTCGCCTCCTCCTTGATGACGCCACCAGCCACTTGAACTCTAACCCTCCGGGTCCTAACAAAACTGGTGTAATTACAGAAAATTTGTGAAAAATAAAAATGACAAAATAAGGATGCTGCCCTTACTGAATATGTATCTTTCCACACATGAATGAAATATAAATCCTTCAGCACTTCCAGGTCTCAACACCTGCACATTTTAATAGTCCCTGAAAGTTTGAAGATGTGTCCAAAGCTGTGACCAGAAATTGATCTGACAATTTGAGTAACGGTCGCAGAGGTAAAAAACAAAACAAACCTACAAGTGCTGTCTCAGATCCGTCTCATGAGGTGTCTGCATAGCGCAGTATGTAGCGGTCCGTTTACCTCGTCCATTTTGCTGGTGTGTCTCAAGCAGCTGAAGGCCACAACAGGCCGCCAGTAGCCTCTGGGTTCCATCGAGACTGGCCCCAACCGCCTGGCTGACGTCGTCAGCAGACAGAGGGCGTCCTGCTCCCAACAACACGTCGAAAACGCCCAGCTCGCAGGCCGTGAACAAAGTCTGGCTCAGAGGAGAAGAAAAGGCGAAAGTCGGGTTGCATTCAACAGAGCATCAATAGTATTATTCGCGAGGGGGGAGCAGGGGACACTATATTGCCCAATAAAATAGTTTTACACGTTAAAAGGCTTTTCTATTAAAACAGTGCCTTACTTCTTTCAACACTTCCTTCTGTTCCAAACTTAATTTGCAATGTGTGTTTCAATAACTATATCGCACTGGTCAACAGCATGTGTCAAGCATGGCTTTGTGTGTCTCTAAACGTATTTTTGACGCTTATTTCAAAAAGCCCGTTGCTCGAAGCACAACAGGTTTTTGAGACGTTTTCGTTTTTTGTTCATAACATATAAAAATCTGCGGAACATGGATTTTACCATGTGCTGTCATTCTCGCTGTGACGTTTCGGGAAAAACCTACGCCCTGTTGCTAAAGCTAACTCTTAATTCACAAATAGAACTATTGTTGCAGCTCCGAAACAAGGAGAGCTTTAGTGTTTTTTTTAAAACGTACACTTTAATAATGCTTTTAAGACCCTCAACGAATACAGAAACGTCTCTTGTCGGACTACGTGCCTTTTTCTTCTGCCGTTCGACTCCAGAGGCGCTCAAAGACCGCCTCCGAAAACGTAAATTAACGTTAACTCCAATGACACTAACAAAATCGAAACTAATGCACCAAAACAGAAAATCAAGGGGGTCTGGAAGTGTGCGCTACCTTGGAGACAAGGAAGCCTTCCATGTACTCCAGTATCTTCCTGGGATATCTTCCAGCATCAGGCGAAGAAGCCTCAGGTGAGTCCATCACATGCCGACCGGCCATGGACCACAAACTCTTACCGTTCTTCGTCCTATGGAAAAAAAAAAAAGCCGTTCCCTGCAAGGTGTCTGTCAAGTGGAGAGAAAGACTGACTAAATGCCACAGAAAGTTCCCATCTAGCAGTGGGCTAAGGTGATTAGAGGCCGATAACCCAGATTAGTGCAGGGCCTCCTTCATCCGCCACTGGACCATGAAAGAAAACACACTGCAGCCTTGTTCACTGTCACTCACACTCCAATTGAGACTTTCACTGTAGACAGACATTTGGCACAATTTAACACTTGCACCTTTGTGTGAAGAAGACCTGAAGGCATCCCAGCGCATAAAACTAATCCAACATTTGAGATGAATTTAAATGTAATTTGTGAGCCAGCTCCACATCAGTGGAGTCAAATGTTATGGATGAAAGGAAAAAAAAATTCAAAAAGACACATATCGAACTTTGCCACTACCAGCAATTGGGAGCTCACTTTGTCTTTTGTCTACTTCTGAAGACAAACCGTGTGTCCCCAAAAATAAATGCGTAAATCAGCAGTTACATTCCTTTCAGTTAACCTGAATGCAAGGTACGCGCAAAATCATAGCAGGATGAACGAACATACAAAGCTTGGAAGTTTTATTTACTTTGTCGTGAACATCCTCCTGGCTGCACAGTACTCTTGATTTGACAAATCCAAAACTCTATAAGCCAGCGACAGAGAGCATCTTGAGTCCCTTGCAATTTTATCAAGAGCCACCATGTCAAGAGTTCTAACATTCCTCTTGTTCTGGAAACTGGGCTGCATGCTTAATCAGCTTCAGAATTTAGTCACTCTTTCTTCGAAGCTTTCATCTCGCAAGTCGGTCACACTAAAAGAACAAGAAAGCTTTCATACAATCAGAAAATCTTATTTAAAAAAAAAAAAGAAGAAATGCCTTTAGGGAAATAAAGATGTGTTCCAACCATTTTCAGGAAGCATTCCGTTGGTTGTAAATCCTGAGTTTTCTCGGGCTGCTTCAAGACAAACTTAAAAAAACATTTGAGGCAGCTGAGAACTGTTTTCAAGTGGTCAGTAGTTCACATTTGTGGTGGTTCGCTTCTTCCAGCAAGACATCAGTTGCTGCAGAAGTGGTCAGAGTTTGTGGGGGGGCTAATCCGAAACACAGTTCAGTTCTCCAAGTGCATTCTTATTAGTCAAGTAGTTGCTGTTTAATTTTTTTTTTCATGTTACTAATGCAGACAAATTCATATTTGTTTGCTTGTGAGTGCACAAATACTGTTAGATGAGTGAAAAAATTGAAACTGAAAAAAAGCTATTTAAGAATTTGATCTAATGCTTTTAGTCTGCTTGATTTGTTGGACTGATTGCCCATGACCTCATTCACTGCCAGGCGTTTTAGAGAATTTTGGCAATTTCAAGACGCACAAGAAACTGTGTTCACCGTTTATATCGACACCAAACCTACCAAATTAAAGAATAGAGACTCTCCTTTCACCAGTAAAAGTGGTAGAAGAAATGGAAGGTTGCACAAAACGCAGCCACTTGTCCCAATGGACGCAAACGGTGCTCCGCAACCTATCCCCTTTGAAAAAAAAAAAAAAAAAATTAATACAACGGTATACTCGTCAGTGGCAGTGAATGACAATGTTGTTTCACGATGGAGCCAATGCAATGTCAAGTGAGTGTGGAATGGATGGCTAACAATGTACAAGTACACTTGAGTTGATGTTCGTGCGAAAAACAATGCTCAAGCTGTTTGCGTGTCTTTGAAATATGCTCTTCATTTGATTTCCAAAAGTCAAAATGAAGAACGTGGCTGCAACGTGTCAAGAGGAGCGTGTTCATCTTCTGGAGTGACTCCTGTCTTGACTGTAGCTGCGCCGTCTGTATCCTCGGCCGTGGCGACTCCTGTCCCGGCTGATGCTCCTGGAGTCGTCTCTGCTGTGTCGATGGTGACTGTGCCTGCGGCTCCTTCCCCTGCTGTAGCTCCTCCCTCTGCTGCTCCTGCTCCTGTCCCGGCTGGAGCTTGTGCTTCTGCTCCAGTGGCTGTGGCTGTGCCTCCTATTGCGGCGCGGGCTGTCGCTCCTCCTGGAGGTCCTGCGGTGGCTGCTACTCCTGCTCCTTCTCCTCCTGCTGCTGCTGGAATGGTGCCTCCTGGAGCTGCGGTCACGCTCCTTGCTGTACTGGCTCTTCTCCTCCTCTTTCCTCCTCTCCTCCTTCGTCTTCTTCACATCCTCAGCCACCTTGCTCACCTTTGTCCCTCGGCCTTTTCCTGACATTTCGGAAGGTGTGGAGACTGGTTTCTCTTTGCCCTCTGCTGTCTTCAATCCATTTAGCTGACCCAGGGCCAGCAGGGATGCATCTTCCCTGCCAGGATCTGGGGCCTCCTTGCTCCCTCCGGAGTTCACCTGCTCCTTCTCGCCGCTCTTCTTCAGCATGTTGGAGAGCAGCTTCTCCCTCAGTTCTTTCTCCCGCCGTTGGAGGTCCAAGGCCCGTTCCTTCTCCAGCTCCACCTTGAGGAGCTCCTCCTGCTGCTTGCGCCGGCACGCCTCCTGCTGCTCGCGACGGACCCGCTCCTCCTCCTGCCGAGCCTTCTCCCGCTTTTCGTGCTCCTCGCGTTCGGCGCGTTCCTTCTCCTGCTGCTGCTGCTTCACCGCCTTGGATGGAAGAGAAGTCTTATATGTAACTAAGACAGACTGGTGGCTACCCAGGCTGCTACAATAAGCGTTACTTTGGCTCTGGACCCCTCCAACCTTGGTCAATAACTGGACTGGTGGTCCATCAGTTTGCATTCATAGGAACATGTATGAATATTTTATGTCTGGGATACCCTAAATATCACAGGTACCATAGGTATTCAAACCCTATGAATGGAAACTTATGGCCCACCCTGTAGATCATGTGAGGTGGCGGCCTGCAAAGGTGTTCCTTAAACGGTACCTTGGCTCTGGCCAGCAGCTCAGCGATGAGGCGGATTGATTCCAGGTTGCGCTGGACCAATAGAAGCCTCCTTTCCTCCATGGCGATCTTCATCTGAAGCTTCTTCTGCTCCTCCTCCTGCTGCTTCCTCACCCTCTTCATGTTCCTCCTCTCTTCTCTCTCCTGCAGCTTCTGCTCACGCTTGCGCTGCTTCTCCTCCTTCTTTCGCTCCCGCTCCTCTTCTTCCTGCTCCTTCTGTTTCCTGCAAAAGAGCCCGTTTGGGCTGGGTCAATATCGGCTGGAATAGTATCACAACTTCTCGTGTTAACTTTGAGGGGAGGTGGGAGGTTCCTACCGCTCTTGCTCTTTACGTCGCTCTTCTTCTTCTTTCTCCCGCCGCTTCTGTTCCTCTCGCTGCTTCTCTAACTCCTGCAGCTTGAGCCTCTCCAGGTTTCGCTTCTTCACAGCTGACTCACCGAGATGCTTTGTGGTGTCAAACGTCACCTGGAGGGAATACAAAAACCAAATCTGGATATGAACAACTTTAAATGTGTTTATTGTTGTCCACATGACAAAAAAAAAACAACAACACATGATCGGTTATATATTTTTTTATACTGGGAGGCTTAAGCACGATCATGTATCAAAACTTCAGCAATTGATAGAGTGATAAGCTGATCTGTACCAAAACGAAAACAAAATGGTCGAAATGGTAAAGGAACCAATTTATTATATTTGGTAACAATGAGCACATTTTACTTTGAAAACACTTTTCACAAACTCCAAGCAAAAGGAAATGGATTGTGTTTGGCCTCTTAGTAAACAAATGTAACTCGAGCTTATCTCTAAGTACAGATTTGTGCAGCAGACCTTTCATACTCATTTGAATTAGCCTCCCTCCCGACACGACATGAGCCGCTTTGATTCTCATTACATTAAAAGGTCTTAAAGGAGCCCGGTGACTCTGAGCTGAAACAAGCTCAACTGTGTCTCACACTTGTTGCCTCCCACACGGCTCCCTTAAGACGTCTAAATTACTTGCAGAATTAAAATGAATCGTGTTTAATAGGGGCAAGTTGGTCAATCAGTTCATGATCAGGAATAAAAGGAGCAGTGTGCCGGCTTATGTGGCGTCGAGCAGGAGAGTGGCATTTACCGTACCTTGATGTTGCAGGCCACTGCCTTTCCATCATCTCCTTTCAGCATCAACTTCATGCCGCGCATCGTGTCCATGGCCTTGGTGAAGCCGCAGTATTCGTGATACTGCACATAAGCCTCAAAGTTCAGATGGCCCCCGAAACTAAAAGTATTAAAGTTTTTGTCCAGCATCTCCTCCCGATACGGATCCAGCATTGGGATGTCCACGTTGCGCACCTGAATCGACAAATACCGTTTGTTTGTTTCCATCATCGGAAGCAATGAAAATATATTTTGTGTGTTCGAATGTGTTAAACAATCCTTCAACGATGGTGTGCTTCTGTTGCTTTATAACTCAAGCAAGAGGTTTTTTTTTTTTAATTTCCTGAAAAGCAGTGATTTTGCATAGAAACCACGAAATAACATTTCTTACCTTCACAGGTTCACACGGCTGAAATAAAAATTCAGACAGTACTGAAACAGGTGTACCTTGCCAAAGGCCTCAAAGACAGCGATGAGAGCCTCTTCACACGGGCGATCGGGAAAACCGCTTTGTTTCTGACTGAACCAGCGGCAGGGCAGACCTTCCAAGTGAATCGTGTCCGGTCGCTCACCCGGAAGAGTTTCGTTCATGTCTTTGGCATCTCGAAAGAACGAGTCCCAGTCGTGCCTTGTTGGGAAGTCCACTTTGTTCTCCACTGCACGAACCTGGGAGGAAAAAAAAAAAAAGTCTCAATCTTTCAAGCTGTTTCCATATTAATTTTAGCTCAGTCAAAGCATTTATCAGTTGTACTCATCCTAACAAAGTGTCCTTTTTGAGGCTTACTTTCAGTACATCAGTAAATCCACTAAGTTTGATGCTCTTCCCATCCAGGCGACTCAACAGACTCTTAACAACCGTTTTGTTCTCCACTTCTCCCTCAAAACGAATGAAGTCCATGGTGCTCTTGGAGACCCGCAGGGCTGAGAACTGGTCGGGCACCACCATGGCCTTTACTCTCTCCATTACCTCCCAGTTGGAGATGCTCTTTCCCGGCAGCTTGAGCTGTGGAAGCGTCACGCTGATGGTCATTTTGGCGATGGGCTTCAAATACATGTTGTACTCGGCAGAGAGGCACACCGCCTCTGTGGTGTCATGGACGATGGTGGTCATTGTGGCAGACAGCACTTGAAACCTAGTGGAGGTTTGAGAAGACTGTTATGATTAGAAATAACTGAATAGTGTTAAGAATCCAGGATACTGTGTTTTTCTCAGGCTATGCGTTATTCAGTGAACGAGCCACCAAGACAACTTTCAATCCTGTTTTGGAGGGAAAAATAAAAACATTACACTGTTAATGATGAACGAGTGGTGGTAGTAGCTAAGCACATGTTTTGGGTGATTTCAGATTTTCTCTGCATGCACAAGCTGTGTCAGAAAACTTCCATGACTGGTGTGACAAAATCTATGATTTTTCATCCAAATGAAAAGTACCACTCAAATGATGATGTGAAAGTCAAGAAAACCTGAGAAGCGTTTGCACAGCCTGCACATGTAGCATTAGCAGGTTAGCCACTACGAGCCATGCAGCCACCGGACCAAAGCAGTTATCATTCAGGTCATCGTTTGATCCCACGCATTTGCAAGTAGCAATGAAGTTAACAACGATAAATGATCATAACTTGAAAATTACACTGTTTTAGTACTTTGACCTAGATGACACCCTTGATCTTGGGGAACGAGGCAGAGAAAAATAAGAACACATCGCGATGTTCTTCTCAGTCAGGAACTGTCAGATGCTCATTGTAGTGTGAGCAGCCTTGAGTTTTCTCGACATAACTTTTGTCTCTTCTCGTGCACTGAACAAAGCAATCACTGCAGGATCTCTCTGTAGTATGCCGGTCGGTCGTTTGGCCCACAAAGAGGAGGAATACTTGTTGTTTGAATTATATATTTATTGTCACACCTCGAATTTTGTACTGTTACTTATTTTCATGCGCTTACCAGGAATCCATCTAACTTCTACAGGCGTGCATTCAAGGTCTTGATAAAGAGTTAGTTTTTAATAAACCGTCGTGCCACATTTGACATCGAATGAATAATGTTGTAATGTCGGAAATGTTACGGACAATATTATATTGTATTATGACAGAAATATTTCAATCCGGCGGTACTAGCGGCTACGCTACCTACTGCGAGGTATCAAGTACATGTTGGTTACAGGCTAGCCTTGTTAGCATGGATAGTTCATTGACTCGCACTTACCTTAAAACCCCGCGCGTGTAATATAAACGAAGCTCTTAAAACTTCTCTTAGAACAAAAAAATCTAACTGTCGCACATCTGGCAACTTCGCGATAAAAGACAATAAAATGATTTTGAGGACAGCCAACGAGCCGCGATAGCAAATGAACACAAGAGAAGCCACTTCCGCATCATACCAACTTTGACCTGAGAGAGGACCAACAAGTACGCGCAACACCTCTGCTTGTTTAGAACAGCGACACTATGTGGAAATTTGTCAGTATTACAAATTAATACGATGGATACTAAAATAAAAACACAAAAAACAAATTAAATTAGATTGCTATTGACATGTTATCATATTATTATTGTAAAATACAAAAACACATTAAACTATTATTACATAATTATTAGTAGTATTATCCTTCCATTATCTGATCGGCTTGCGGAGGCTTGTATTGCCCTATGATTGATTGGTTCTAGGCTAGCCTCCAGTGGATGAAAAAAAACATTCTCATTACTTGCGACCACAAATTTAAAAAAAATTAATAAAAGAAAGAAAAAAAAATCACATCGCAACTTTCCACAAAACTATGACCGCTTACATAATAGTAATTGTTTTGTTTGTAATTTGCAGTTGCGTAGAATTTATAGTCCATTACTGGAGGGCTGGAGGTACAATTCTCTCTAGTTGCATGTTGGGCTCCATCAATGACTCACAGGATATGGCTTTTGGGGACTGAATGTGAGCTAGATTGAATATGGATTAGTCGAATGAGAGCACCAATGGCATCCATTCCCTGAATGGATGGCAGGGAAATTTACATAACAGGCATTACTCCCTTCGCTGTGTATGTAGGTCAGTAGCTGCAGTCAGAGAGCCGCTCTCTCGCTCTCTCACCCAAATAAGCAGTCATACAAAAGCGGCCTAAAACAACTATAAACCCAGGGCGAGACTTAAGCAAAGCAGTGATCTTGCAAATTAATTTAGACTAGATGATGCAAGAGAATATAGCACGTCAACATACCAAAAGAGTGCCATGTGAGGCAACACAGCAAAATAGACTCAACATTATGAGTTTGCATATTCAAAGCCCCGGAGAGCATGACACATGCATATTAAATGCGGTGAACAGGTGCGCAACGTTGCTCATACAATACTGAAAGTGGTGTTGAGCAGCTGCGGCTATGGTGCAATTACAGGACATCAGATCATCAATTTTTCAGCATCACCAGCTGATAGCAGACTGGTGTCAGGAGGGAGTGTGTTAACTCATCTTGTGGCTTGGGCTCATCATTAAACATGAGGCAATCCGATACTAAATATTGCTTTATTTCACATAAAAGGTTCGGACAAATGGGAACAATCAACTTGGCTATTACTCAATGGTAACTTCACAGTATTTATGTAAACAGTGTTTCCCACACTTCATGCAGGTGAAAAATGATGTCACAGTACGCTTGTAGTACCGATTTTTGCTTTACTCTACAACATGAGGTCAGATGTACAAAATACAAAATGGGAGGCGATCGTGTGATATAAATGCAATCGGCTCATTTTAAGAAAGGGTCACGTTCAAGAAACAAGGACTTCAACGAATCATACCGTACATTCTAATCTAAATTCACGTTGAACAAACACCGAACTATTACACTTGTACATGTGAAGCTACGCCATCTTAAAAACAAATGCATTCCAGAGTGTTGAATGTGACTGTTCTTGTTTGATTGCATATTTACCAATGTGTGCTACGTGGGTTGTCTAGGTCCCTGAACTCATCGTGTCATGTTCACTGACATTTATTCAGCAAATCTCAAAAGAGGCACAGCATTAAATAAGTGACCAAATCTGTCACCATTTGCAATTACGGTTGGAATGAATATACTTCACCTTGAAGCAGAAACAGCACAATGATAAGCAGATTTGAGAAAAAAAAAAGTATTGCCTCCACAAAATATAAAACAGCCTGGTCATGCAACTGATTAGTGTCCTTCGGTTATTGGAACAAGCCAAAGCCCACACACCCCCCACCAGTGCAAAACAACACCCAATTTCGTGAAAAGCAAACGGAAACGTGATCTGGTTTATAAATGTTAAGTGCTGTGACTATTAAAACAGCCGAGGTCATGTTTGTAGTTTCAGCAAGTTTTTTGTGTGTTTACAATATTCAAAGTGACAAGTGCAAATAGAACAAATGTACCAAAGCGTGAATGTAGAACAATTGTCAATACGGGAATTAAAAAAAAAAAAAGGAAAAACTCCTACTTTTTGTAGCTATATTGTGCAACAGAAATAACATTTTTGATTAGTGATCTTCCACCAATGTGAAATTACAAAACTTCCCTTCCCTCCCTCCCACGAAGAAAAAAAAAAACATTCAAGGATGCAATCATTGTCCGTCTGAAATAAATTAGATAACGTGTAGCAAAAAATAAAATTTTAGCAAAAAATAAAAATTTTAAAATGCTACTTAAATAAATTAGTCCCTCCGTGTAGGATTGAAAAAAAAAAGGAACAAAAATCAACTTCAGTTGTTGGAAAAAAGTGTTTTGTGACTTTAAAACTTTAAAAAGGCTTGTCCGTAAAATACACAATTGCAGTTCTAAAAATCCTTTCACGAAACTCTTAATAAATAGATAGCTGCTTTCGAGCGGCCTCATCCAAACAGGTTGGAGAGCGGCCGCGTTCGCTGCGGGGTGCTGGGAAGCTCGTCTCCTCTCCCCACTTCCCCCGTGTCCCTAAAGGAAGCGCTATGTATAATCTGCGCCCTGTGTCGCCCTCGATGTAGCCGAGCGTTCAGCCTGCTCAGAGACGACTTTCGAAACATGCCCCCCTTGGTCCTCCCATTCCCGAGCGCCTCATCGGAGGCTCCCGCTGACTGGTTGAGGAGGCGCAGCGGGTTCAGGTTTCCCTGGAGCACTTTGGGGAACCTCCAGCCGCGTTGGCCTCCACCGCTGACGTTCACGTGTTCGTTGTCGGACTCCGCCCTCGGCGAGGTGACTAGTCCTTGGTCCCGCAGGTTTGCAGGCAGCGGCGTGGGGAGGTACTGGAGGGCTCGTCGGCCGCTGTAATCCCTCACATCAGGGTCCGCCTCCCAGTCGGAGAGCAGCACACGCATCACCTGACCATCCAGAAGGACAACGAGCATGCATTTAAAATGCTTCTTCTTGGCCGATTAATCAACATGATTCCCAAGGCGGAAACAAATTTCGGATTCTGGAACCTATCCTCAGCTAGTTGCAGTTTTTTTCTGCAGGATAAATCAATACAAGTGTCGCTTTGGTGCTATCTTGGAGCCAAGCAGCTACGTTGAAGTGAGTTGAGGAGGGTTTTTTTCTCTTGTGCTTTGGGTCCATTACCTTGCTGGGAGGTCAAACAGTAGACCATATTTTTTGTGATGATTTTATCAGATTAAATTTAAACCGCACTCCACAAAACGGTAATGTTGTCATGTCTGCCTTACAGTTCTGAGATTTTGGGGTTTGAATATCAGCTCCAACCTTCTCAACACGCTTGCAAGAATTTGCTCCAGACACTCCTGCCTACGCCCACATTCCAAAAATCATACCTTTGAGGTTCATGGAAGAGTTTTAAACTCGCCCATTGGTGTGAATGTGAGCGTGAATGCTTGTTTTTGTCTAGACGTGAATTTGTGGTTGACTGGCGACGAAGCCAGAGGGCAAGCCGCCTCTTAACCCAAAGTCGCTGGGATCGGCTCCAGCTCATCTGCAATCCTAATGAGCACGAGCGCTATGGAGACGCTTGCTCTTTGGCATTCCTTGGCCATGAATAAATAGTTACCAGTTGTGTGCACTATGATTTTTTCCCCCCCCTAGCTATTGGCATTCAATATTTCATTTGTTTTACTTTTGGTTTAATTGTTCTGAGCTGGTGTAATGTCATGTTACGTCACAGCACAGCACTTCGGTCCCCACAGTTGTTTTAAATGTGCCCTCAAAATAAATTTGGATGAGACAGAAACTGGATGGGTTGATTTTCTGCAGCCATTCACACGACTGTATGCTGCTTAAATCCCATGACCGGGCCGCATCTTACCTGAGTGTGTCCATGCATGGCTGCCAGGTGTAGCGGTGTATACCCAGCGCCAGACTTCACGTTGACGTTCACGGCCACGCCGTTGTCCTTGGCAAACTTCAGCAATTGCGAGAGCAGCTCTGCTTTGCCCTGCTTGGCGGCCCAGTGGAGGCACGTGAAGCCGGTGACAAAGTCTTTCTTGGCTACCAGGCCGGCCTCCACGGCCAGGAGGGGCTGCAGGCTCTCCCACAGGCCGTCCGAGGCGCACAGCATCCACTCGTGCTCCATCGGGTCAAGGGTCACAGACGGGCAGTCCTCGTCGGTGACCGAGGAGAGGAGAGACGCCGAATCGCCGTCGCTTCTCATCGAGTCTCGAAGGCGCGGACCTCGATGAATGAGAGACCGCCGGACCTGTGGAGGGAGGATGACGAGGGTTAAAGATGTCGAGCTGACAGCCAAACATGAGGGCGCATACACACAAACAACCATTCACCCTCATATTGTCACCGACAAAATTTTTTCGTCAAAACTAAAATGCATGTACGATTTTAAACTCACTTGAGGAGAACAATTCATCATCAGCTCGATGAAGTTCCTGCGGCTCCCTTTGGGTGTGTTCACATCAAGACTGTGTTCCAGGCCTTCAATGGTGCTGTCCTCAGACAGGCAGCTTGTCAGCAACGCCCGCTGGGAGCCTTTGGACACCCTGCGGGCCCCTCGGACTACCTGGCTTTGGGAGATGGCGGGGTGGTCCAGTTCCGGCACCCCGATCACCGGAGCCGACTCGCGCCGTCTCCTCTCCCTTAGCTTGACCTCCCCACTTCCCACAGAAGCGGGAGTGGTGTTGATCTTGTTGGACTGGGTGGGGTCTGGATTCTTGACCTCATCCATGTCGCACGAAGGTGGACTAGAAGCACCTATGAGAATATAGAAAAAGTTTTTTTTGTCAAGTCAGCTACGAATGAAACCCGCATACACGTTTTTGGAATGTGGCAGGGAGCCATGCAAGAACAAGAACGTGCAAACTCCACACAGCCCAGATTCAAACCCCCAACCTGAGAATAATGTGGCATAGGTGGTTCACGGTCACTATGCTGTCTGGCCCATATTCCAAAAATAAAATTGCACACAGAGTGCATGAGAACATCACACAGGTGGATTTGAGCCACACACACACACACACACACACACACACACACACACACACACACAGAGATAGATATTAGAAAAGGGTTGTCATGTCACAATAAAACATTTTGTTAAATGTACAAGATGTCACACTAAAAATTATTTCCTCAGTCTCTGAATGTCACCCAAGCAAGAAAGCTGATATTTAGACAGTTTTTATTTGCTATATTTAACTGCTTAACACATCTTGACATGCACAGGATTGTTTTTTTGCTTCTGCATCCTTTAAATGTCCTGTATAAGGCCCTCAGTGGTAAAAGTCTGAACAACTCCCAAGAGTCTTGTTCCAAGCACAGTTTTGCTGACCATACCTTGCTTCGTCTTGGCTTTTCAAAACGATGCATCGCTAATGTGTACTTGGGTTCAAAAGACCAATTCCCATTTTATATAAAAAAGCAAGCAAAACCAAATATTCACCTTGATCGTTGGCCTTAAAATGTACATTTTTAGACATCAGGAGGACAGCACAGAAACAAACAAACGGTACAGCTATACAATGTTTGCATGAAGCTTCATATTGCCTCCTTTCAAGGGTTGAAAAGTAGCACCAGATGGGCTGCCCAGAGTGAACCATACCTGCACGATATTGTCTAAAACAGACACTTTAATAGCTACTGAACATTAATGTATAAATCTACAAATACTTATTTACACGCAAAAAAGAAATGCAATACGGTCAAGTGACAGGTTGGAAGTAGACCAAAGCCAAGAGGATGCCAGTTAGTTCGATCAACACTCACCTGTTCGCTGTTTGTTGTCAGGGTTGCCGCTGACGAGCTTGTTGTCGTCCGCTGTTTCGCGCACGTTGCCGTTGCACTCGGTTGCGTGCTCGTGACTGTCCCCGTCCACGCGCGTCACAGAGCGCGCGCTACTAACCTCATTCAAACGCACATATTTCACGCCGCTTTCCACTTCCACGACACCGAGCATGTCCACGACGCCTTTCAAAGCCTCCTCCTCCTTCAACGGGTCACTTGCGCCACCCCACATCGTCGCGAAGTGATCGATGAGCTCCATCTGTTGGACTCGCCCTCCTCTCCCCATTAGGAACTCCTGCACGGCCTGAACCGTGCACGGGGACGCCATCATTTTCATTATCCAACCAGATAAATTATTTACATGACACCAAAACGTTTGGAAATGAGTCCGTTGTCATTTCGCGGTGGTTGACAGCCGATGACAGCATCTCCACAGGGCCTCCTCCTTTCTTCCATCATGGGCTGATCAGTTTTAAGCCATGACCGATAGGGGACGCACATTGCCATTAATCTCTCTCGTCATCGTGTTACATTACCGTTCCCCACGTAAATTTGTCATACAATATTTTGGAAAAATTGACTTTCTACTGTCGAACCGGAGGGAGGCAAATTTCCTATAACTTTATTTTTTTTTGTATTTTCATGCATCCAACATGAAAGTAAGAGAATATGTAAAACAACTATAGGTTTGTTAGTCTGTATAGTTGACAAATTCCCCACACTTAGGATGTATTGAATGCAACACGCTATAGGACTGTACCAACTTGAAAAAAAGGTGACTCGTCTAAAAATCGGTTTGATAAAGCAACATGTCGCGCATATTTATTTTCAAACTTTTTATTTTGGGAACAATTCTGTTTTATAAATTGAAAACTTAAAGTGTACCTCTAATTAGATCGCATTTTAAGTCGATTCACAAAGACCATTTGAGACATAATTATCTCTTCTTTAACTTGGTCTAGTCTGGCCGTGGTGAGGCGGTCCCATTCAGGAATCTTTTGGAGGGGGGGAAAAAAGAAAAGAATTTGACTTTCATTAAGTTTGATTGTACTGTGTCTGGTACTTTTGGGGAATTCTACTTTCCATCGAAAAGACATGGCTTCTTCCGATGTTGCGCTGCAACCGGTTTGTATTGATCTCTTTGTTGTTCGCTCTAATAACAATCATAGTCGAGAAGGGAGTGTCTGGGGCTACAATGAAGTTAGCTAGCCGTACAACTAGCGCAACTTCTCTCTTGAGCAAATTAAGTCACGTTCCCTTTGAACACAACACGGTTTGGTCACAGAAATCAAATGCGTGTATCCACCTCGTGTACGTGTTCATGCTAAATTTATCTTATCAAGTGCTTTGCTCATCGGCCTAGTAGAAACATCTATTACCGGAGGGGCGTTAGCTGTCTTGAAAGAAGCAATCACGTCACTCAACTGACTGCTGTGAAGTTTGGGAGACGTTGGCATTTATAATTACACTCACCAGGAAATCTCAAAAGTGTTCAAACTCATTTATAACACTTACATGGGTTCATCTTCGTCCCCTAATAACAGATATTCGATCGGAATATACAGCACAGTGGCACCAAACCAGATATGACTATCATTACATTCTGCACTCTTGTATTAGTAACACACGTGTTATAATAGAGAATACGTGTACCTGCTCTGTTGTGTATTGGAAGCACTTGGACAATCACACAATATTATGACACATGCTCTGTATCAGAAAATATTTCCTTAATCTTTGTTGTGCATCTTTTTTCATTTTTCGAGTGTGCTATTGTGTTTTTGAATTTTGTGGAAGGTTGTGACAAAGCATATTTTGTGTGTGTGTGTGCGTGTGTATTGTTTTATTTAGGATAAGGGACTCCGGCCTCTCTCCCTGGCAGGCCACGTTGGTTTTGACAGCCTCCCAGACCAGTTGGTCAACAAGTCCACCGATCAGGGATTCTGCTTCAACATCCTCTGCATCGGTATGCTGCTTGACACTCATACATTCAAAAAAACCCAAAACAAAACAATGATGTTGACCAAATAAGGTCACATTTGGAGGAAACTGTAATCCTATTAAACCATGGGCCTCTTCCACTGTCATCATCCCGTTTTTCAGTCCAACTCCTGGCCTTGAAATACAATTGTGAATTACTGTATTTCAACGAATGTAGTCATTGCATGCCCCTTTTAATCACCGGTTTGAATGAATACATCTGCCACATCTTAAAAAGTTTCTGCTTTTGACTCTGGAGTTTAAATAGAAATTTATGGCAAATGTAGTCATTGCATGCCCCAACTAATCACCGGGTTTGAATGAATAAATCCGCCACATCTTAAAAAGTTTCTGCTTTTGACTCTGGAGTTTAAATAGAAATTTATGTTTCTGTGTAATATGGAGCGCAGCAGAAGAAAACATCTAAATGTTTTGACAATGGCCTGTGAAGGAAAACATGTTCAGGGAAAAAAAGACATTTATTTTACTATTTTGACGGTCTGTCTTATCTGTCTTCAGGTGAAACTGGTATCGGCAAGTCCAGAGAATTTATGTTTGTGTAATATGGAGCATTGCAGAAAAAACAAAAATCTAAATGTTTTGACAATGGCCTGAAAAGGAAAAAATGTTCAGGGAAAAAAAGAGTCATTCTATTAAAGTTTATCTTATTTTGACGGTCTGTCTGATCTGTCTTCAGGTGAAACTGGTATCGGCAAGTCCACCCTGATGGACACTCTGTTCAGCACCAACTTTGAAAACTTTGAGTCGTCTCACTTTGAGCCTGAGGTGCAGCTGCGGGCTCAAACCTACGACCTGCAGGAGAGTAACGTGCGACTGCGCCTCACCGTGGTTAACACGGTGGGATTCGGAGACCAAATGAACAAACAGGAGAGGTCAGAGCGAGCCAACGAGCGAGCGTGTGATTTACGACGTCACCGTTAACCATCGTCCGTCTGTCTTGCAGCTATCAGCCGGTGGTGGACTATATCGACCGGCAGTTTGAGAGTTACCTGCAGGAGGAACTCAAAATCAGGCGCTCCCTTTTCAACTACCACGACTCGCGGGTCCACGCCTGTCTGTATTTCATCTCCCCCTCGGGCCACTCCCTCAAGTCCCTGGACCTGGTTACCATGAAGAAACTGGACAGCAAGGTAAGAAGGTAGTCTGGTTTATATGGTTTGAAGGTTGACACTTTTCTGACGCATGGAGTAATTTGCAGGCGACAAGATAATTGCACTGAGCAAATAACTGGACTCTTCAGCCCTTGGGAGTATCTCAAATAATCAATGCTGTGACTGGGTTGATGTTTCTTAGCAAAATGAAGGGGTCAATGTACAAGGAGAGGGATTATTTTAGCAATTCTCTGCACCCCAAGCTATTTTCATTGCAGCGTATTACTTATTTCTTTTATTTTTTTGTGAGTGTGAGCCACTGTGGTTGAATTTTTTTGCAGTCTCATAGTCATCTTACAGTCATGCAAGTAGCTGCAAAATTATTGTTATTTATTTTGCCTTTAGAAGCTCACTGGAAGGATAGTGGACTGAATTGCACTGTGGGGGAATCTCTCGCCACCTCACAATTCGATTCTATTACAATTTAGAGGGCTCTTTTTAATCGATTATGTATTATTTTCTGTGAATGTATATTTATTCTTACTGCGATTACCCACGGCTTTAAAAACTGCTAGCAGTGACCCAAATTTGTACGATGAGTATAAATTAAGTGTACTTCCATTACCTTTAATTGAAACAAAACGGAAGCAGCATTTGCTAATATTTTTTTTCCATTACTGTAGAAAGCCAAAGTAATATTTCAATTCTGTGTATTGGAAAAACATCTAAGATAATGGCGTTGGTAATTCATTTTCAAGTGAATGTTTGAGTCAGGCCCCATCACGGTTTTAATCACACACATTCATTCACGCCAAGTGGTCAAGACACTCATGTGTCTTGCATTTAAGGAATACATTCATTTGTACTACGGAGATGCATTGGTCCTCGAAACGAATTGTTGGCCCCCCTCCCCCCGCCCTGAACCGTCATCAAATCATGAGGTGGCGAGAGAGGCCCACCCCATTAATGCGGAGGTGGTCACAACCTTTCCCATGCTCTCTTGTGTGTCACTGTCAGGAAGTGCCAGCAACTCAGGATTTGCGTGTGAAAAGAGTCTCTCTCACACACACACACACACACACACACACACACACACACACACACACACACACACACACACACACACACACACCAAAACGCGCGAGAACA
>NW_017806159.1:774911-779911 GCF_001891065.2 Hippocampus comes
CCAAATAAGGTCACATTTGGAGGAAACTGTAATCCTATTAAACCATGGGCCTCTTCCACTGTCATCATCCCGTTTTTCAGTCCAACTCCTGGCCTTGAAATACAATTGTGAATTACTGTATTTCAACGAATGTAGTCATTGCATGCCCCTTTTAATCACCGGTTTGAATGAATACATCTGCCACATCTTAAAAAGTTTCTGCTTTTGACTCTGGAGTTTAAATAGAAATTTATGTTTCTGTGTAATATGGAGCGCAGCAGAAGAAAACATCTAAATGTTTTGACAATGGCCTGTGAAGGAAAACATGTTCAGGGAAAAAAAGACATTTATTTTACTATTTTGACGGTCTGTCTTATCTGTCTTCAGGTGAAACTGGTATCGGCAAGTCCACCCTGATGGACACTCTGTTCAGCACCAACTTTGAAAACTTTGAGTCGTCTCACTTTGAGCCTGAGGTGCAGCTGCGGGCTCAAACCTACGACCTGCAGGAGAGTAACGTGCGACTGCGCCTCACCGTGGTTAACACGGTGGGATTCGGAGACCAAATGAACAAACAGGAGAGGTCAGAGCGAGCCAACGAGCGAGCGTGTGATTTGCGACGTCACCGTTAACCATCGTCCGTCTGTCTTGCAGCTATCAGCCGGTGGTGGACTATATCGACCGGCAGTTTGAGAGTTACCTGCAGGAGGAACTCAAAATCAGGCGCTCCCTTTTCAACTACCACGACTCGCGGGTCCACGCCTGTCTGTATTTCATCTCCCCCTCGGGCCACTCCCTCAAGTCCCTGGACCTGGTTACCATGAAGAAACTGGACAGCAAGGTAAGAAGGTAGTCTGGTTTATATGGTTTGAAGGTTGACACTTTTCTGACGCATGGAGTAATTTGCAGGCGACAAGATAATTGCACTGAGCAAATAACTGGACTCTTCAGCCCTTGGGAGTATCTCAAATAATCAATGCTGTGACTGGGTTGATGTTTCTTAGCAAAATGAAGGGGTCAATGTACAAGGAGAGGGATTATTTTAGCAATTCTCTGCACCCCAAGCTATTTTCATTGCAGCGTATTACTTATTTCTTTTATTTTTTTGTGAGTGTGAGCCACTGTGGTTGAATTTTTTTGCAGTCTCATAGTCATCTTACAGTCATGCAAGTAGCTGCAAAATTATTGTTATTTATTTTGCCTTTAGAAGCTCACTGGAAGGATAGTGGACTGAATTGCACTGTGGGGGAATCTCTCGCCACCTCACAATTCGATTCTATTACAATTTAGAGGGCTCTTTTTAATCGATTATGTATTATTTTCTGTGAATGTATATTTATTCTTACTGCGATTACCCACGGCTTTAAAAACTGCTAGCAGTGACCCAAATTTGTACGATGAGTATAAATTAAGTGTACTTCCATTACCTTTAATTGAAACAAAACGGAAGCAGCATTTGCTAATATTTTTTTTCCATTACTGTAGAAAGCCAAAGTAATATTTCAATTCTGTGTATTGGAAAAACATCTAAGATAATGGCGTTGGTAATTCATTTTCAAGTGAATGTTTGAGTCAGGCCCCATCACGGTTTTAATCACACACATTCATTCACGCCAAGTGGTCAAGACACTCATGTGTCTTGCATTTAAGGAATACATTCATTTGTACTACGGAGATGCATTGGTCCTCGAAACGAATTGTTGGCCCCCCTCCCCCCGCCCTGAACCGTCATCAAATCATGAGGTGGCGAGAGAGGCCCACCCCATTAATGCGGAGGTGGTCACAACCTTTCCCATGCTCTCTTGTGTGTCACTGTCAGGAAGTGCCAGCAACTCAGGATTTGCGTGTGAAAAGAGTCTCTCTCACACACACACACACACACACACACACACACACACACACACACACACACACACACACGAAAAAGCGCTGGAATGTCGCTACACAGGCACACGCACACACTCGAGCTGTCCTTTTGTGTCACTGTACAGACAGATAGGCGGAGAGGGAAACATTTGTTGGTGAAGGGATAGTCAGCTACGCAGCTTGTTTTGTTTTGTGCGCTGCCAACAATTTTTTTTTCTTCTTTTGGGGGTGTGGGGGTGTCTGACACTGAAGCTCGAGCAGAAAAACATTCCTGTTTTTTGACACACACTCACACGCGCACGCGCGCGTGCACGCAGACAGTCAGGAATGTGGGGTGGCTCGGACGGCAAAGTGGGCTGCTGAGCCACAAATAACATCGGAACTCATCGTTGATGTGCTTGCCCTCTTGGTGATATTTTCTTAAGTTTCCTCTTACGGAGTCAGCCTCTTTAATGGAATATTGAGCAGCCTCAAACATTAAAATGTTAACCTCAGTGCAACTTATAGCTCCACAACATTGACGCCACAACTTTTCAACGATGCAGAAGAAAACGTGTAAACATCGCACACCGTCGAGATGAAACGCCATGTTGGGAGTTGCGGTGTACCGACCGTGTGTTTAATCCTATTAAAATTCATTTGAACTGTGATGTCACCGCGTAGGTAAACATCATCCCCGTCATCGCCAAAGCAGACACGATCAGTAAGAGCGAGCTGCACAAGTTCAAGATCAAAATCATGAGCGAGTTGGTGAGCAACGGCGTCCAGATCTACCAGTTCCCCCTGGACGACGAGGCCGTCGCCAAGGTCAACACGGCCATGAACGTAAGCGCCCGTTAGGACGGGCTCCTCCATCGGCCTCACGAGCTCCGCAGTCACTCTCTTTTATTTATTTTTTGCGGCTCCTGTGTAGGGCCATCTGCCTTTTGCCGTGGTGGGCAGCACGGAAGAAGTGGCCGTGGCCAACAAGATGGTGAAGGCTCGTCAGTACCCCTGGGGGGTCGTCCAAGGTGGGTTTGCTAGGCGACCACAATGTGAGTCACGACTGCACAGGGGGTCTTCGGTTCGCGACATGTTACATTTTCTACCTTCACCCCAAATAGTTGCCGTTCCACTCGCGGATTCAAATATTGGCAGATTAATTTTCCAACCTCTCCTCCGTTCTTCACTTTAAACCTCATATTTTCACTCTTTATTAGAACTCAGGCCAAAGCCCTGTCTAATATACTAAAGAATAAGAAAACCTTTATTCGTCTCACAATGGAGAAATTCCCAATTTACAGCATCAAAGTTATGAAAGGGAGACCGTAGAAGAACAAAAAGTCGAGGAGCTGCTGTCAAGGCAGCCACTCTCGCGGCGCCATCTCAAAGTCAGAATAACATAATAACAAAATAATAAAACACAACACATAAGACACAGACAGACATTCAAATTCACCACTTTTCTGCATACTCTTTGTTGTTTGAAGCAGTTATTGATGAAAAAAAAAATTAAAAATAGCGCTTTGATCCCGTGTTGGTATCAAGTAACTAGGTTGATGTGACGGGAGGAGCTTCTTGTAGACAGGCAGTTGTCTAAAAGGAGTAAAAAAAGTAGAGCTTTGCCACCATTTTGTGGCATCTGTCGAAAATTCATGAGCTCATTCAGTACCAGCCAATTCTGGATCAAGTCTGAAAAGACGTTTAAAAACGTCTCTCCGTAGTGGAGAACGAGAGCCACTGCGACTTTGTGAAGCTTCGGGAGATGCTGATCTGCGTCAACATGGAGGACCTGAGGGAGCAGACGCACACGCGCCACTACGAGCTGTACCGACGCTGCAAGCTGGAGGAGATGGGCTTCAAGGACACCGACCCCGAGTGCAAGCCCGTCAGGTGACCACCGTCGCGGCCTGGGTCCGGGCGTGCCTAATAAAGCGGGCGCGTGTGGTAACGCCCGCGTGTGCGTGCGCGCAGTCTGCAGCAGACCTACGAAGCCAAGCGTCAGGAGTTCCTGGTGGAGTTGCAGAGGAGAGAGGACGAGATGAGGCAGATGTTTGTGCAGAGGGTCAAGGAGAAGGAGGCGGAGCTTAAGGATGCAGAGAGAGAGGTCAGGAGCTGCTGCCATATGATCCATGAGTTGATTCTTCAGCTCATGTTTACAGACAGATCAGGATTTTTCAGTAAAGAAAAAAAATGTGAATTGATTTTGTTTCTCGGAAAAAAAGGGTACAAAAATGGTGTTTAGGTGAAACAAAAATTCGTTCAAAACAGATTTTTCTTTTTCCTCCTCGCATCCTCCTGGTTTCCCTTTTTTCCACATTCCAGTTGCAAAGCCGCTTCGAGCAGCTGAAGCGCCTCCACGCCGAGGAGAAGTCGGCTCTGGAGGAGAAGCGGCGCCTCCTGGAGGAAGACCAGAGCTCCTTCGGCAAGAGGCGCGCCGCCGCTCAGCTGCTGCAGGCCCAAAGCCTCACCGCCAACGGCAAGAAGGACAAAGATCGCAAAAAGTAAGGAAGATGAGCTTTTTCAAAACCCTTCTTTCTCAGGTTTCGTGCCCTTTCAAATTCCCCGGACTGCCACCAGATGGCGGCAAAAGCACTGCTTTGCGAAATGATGATTCGTGCTGAGCTGAAAAATTGGGAAACTCTTCTTGGGAGTATCTGACTGAGTGGCGAACACACTGAGCAAAAGTTTTTGCAAAGACTTTTAACGTTCCCAAACAGTTGTTCTTGTCTCCAAGAAATTTTATCCATGTTAAAAATTTTGATGATGACAAGAACGACTGTTTGCGACCATTAAAACTGTTTCTGAAGTTTCTGAAGCGCAAACACTCGCGAGGCTTTCGGGGACCTCTTTTTCTCAAATCTGCGGTTGTTCAAATGATTCAATTGTGATTGTGTGTCTGAAACCTGCTTGCCGTCGAACCGATTCTCACCACCTTGCTGCATTCCCACCCCCAAAACCAGTTCTGGCTTCATGTGAAGAATTGAGGAATTGAACTCCAGTCCGACCAGCTACACCATTCCCAAAAGTCTTTGTGGCCAGTCTCAAACACTAACCCGAAGCCTCCCACCATCATTATCATCATCATCATCACCAGCAGCAACACATCCGTGTGTTTTCAGCGCCAAAGATAAGACAGTACGTTCTATGTGTACACTTTGTTTTTTTTTTTTTTT
>NW_017806159.1:784911-832879 GCF_001891065.2 Hippocampus comes
CATCCCAAGGGTTTTTTTTATAACTTTTTTTTTTACATTCAGCAAGCCATTTTGTTTCCTCACATGAAGCCACCGTGTGCATGGGGGGAGGGGGAGAAATATTAAATAGAACAATTTCAGATTCAATAAATATAAAAATGAATGATGAAATTACTTGTTGTACCTTGTTTTTTTTTTTGTTTTAAAATACAAACAAATCCAGTGACAGATCACAGCTTGGGACAACACAAATATCAATCTGAACATTTATAATAAAACAAACAAACACAAAGAGAGAAAAAACAAAGTTTGCACGCATTTGTCTGGAGGCGCAGCGATTAATCGACGAATAATCGGTTATCGAAATATTTTGAGAATCGATTAATCGTTCCTAGACCTTTTTTTTATGATCCAAATCCTCAATATTTTCAGCCACTGAACTGTAAATATTCACACATTTCTGTAGTCCTCCATGAAAGCAGAATGCTAACATTTGTGTTGAATCAATAAATCGATATTTTTGCAAACATCTGTTTTGAATTTGGAAATCACCGCTCAACATGTTGGCCTATTTTTTTGACATGTTGCGAACCAAACCAGGAAGTGAACCGTTATTTACCCTTTCATGCACCAATAATGATAACCTGTAACCTGATAAACTGATATGCTATCCACTGTAGTAACCACTGTCCCTGAAAGGGTTAATTTGCACTTTCGATTTGAAATCATGTCGCGTTTTGGAATAACAAGGTGAGGATTGAAATCAGAAAATCTGATTCATCAACAAAACAATTGACAAATTAATCAATTATTGAGATCATCGTTAGTTGCAACCCTACATTTATCATCAACACATATTGAGTTAAAAAAATAAAATAAAATATGTGCTTATTGCCACAAACACTATGAACCTGGTTTGGGTCTTTGCAAAGAAAGAACGCACCAGAGAGAAGTTAGTTCTGAGGTCGCAATTTGAAGCCGAGCTGATGCTTGTTGTGCTGGTGGATGACACCTGGGAAGCTTTTGTTTGTGTGCTCTTCGAGTGTGTGTGTGTATATGTGTGTCTGTGGGTGTGTGTCTTCAGTCGTCGCAGAGGGGGGGGCCCCTGTGATGTGGCACTCCCGGGACGAGGACGGGAAAGTGTGGTCATCCTCTTTCCTGGTGAAAGTGTGCTGGATCAAGAAAGACTTCTGAAGATGTCTTGTGCTACTGTCTTTTCCTTTGTAAAAAGTCCACAGGAAGAATCTTGTCGCTGAAACTCAAATTCCGGTGAATTCAAAACATTTTTGGGGGGGGGGGGGGGTTAATAGCTCCTTAAGGCAGATTGGAAACTCCAATATCAAGCCAGGTGATTCTGTGTCTCTTTTTAAAAGCTTTCCACGAAGCTTCCAGGAAACAGGCCAGTCTGTCCCGTCCTTTGCAGGGTGCCTTTGTACCAGCCGTCGTCTCGCTTTTTGTGGACGAACACCACGTCTCCCTCGCGAAGCTCGATTTCCGCCTCACTCTGGGGTGGGTAAGGAACAACCACACGGTACCTGGCCAGCACATGAAGAAGATGAGACTCGGGTCAGTAACTGCATTTTCAACTGCCGTGGCTTGATCCATACATAGCCTGTGTCGGGTTGCGAGGTGTGGATGCAAAAAACACACATTTTAAAATGCACTGATTCACAATCACATTTAAAAAAATTCAAAACGATTTTCCGATTTGGTGTGATGCTTCTAATTGTAAGCCATTGTACCATGATGCGCAGTTTGAATATTAACACTGTGATTAAATATAGGGGGGAAAAATCTGCACGGTCTTCGCTTAAGAGTTGAATTGGGTCTGTGACCAAGCTTGAAACTCAAAGCATTTTTCAAATCATATTTCGCCATTGAAATGAATGAAATGCCAATTTAACCCTTTCGTGCATCCTGCAACCTGATAACATGATAAACTGTCCACTGTCGAAACTGCTGTCCCTGAAAGGGTGAAATGCATTCCTTGGCTGCAAGGGGCAAGTATAATCCAGACAAAGAGACACGCACGAAGAAGAGTTTGACAAATACTTTGTCAGTGGGCTGCGGTAATGGTCATTTTAGATCGTTTTTTGCTGATGATAAAGAATACATGCCAGTGATTATTATTAAAATATCTGTCTACATGTGTTTCTTCATCCGTTGTGCTTCGCGACTATTGGCCAAACTGCTGCTTGTTAGAAAGTGAGTTGCGTTTGCTGCCAACATCCGGCGCTTGTAAGTCAAAGCAATATACGTCATACAAGTGATGGCTCAAATCTTTAAAAACTCTAAGTTGGGCCACTTGTAAGTCAAGGCACCACCGGACTTGTAATCTATAATAACGGCATTAAAATGTATTGTATGTCAAAGTTAAATAAAAAATGTGGGCAAATTTGATCTGTTAAAGGTTGAATTCAAAAGTATAGAAAGTTCTGACGTATTGTATAGTGACTATACAATACGTCAGAACATTATTTTGGCTTTGCCCCATTTCCTTTGTACGTGTCCGTAAGTGCACCCACCTCTCCCTGGACAGTGGCTTGGGTTCAGGCCGGAGCACCATTAGAACACTGCTAGCTCGCGTTGGCGGGGGCGACATGGGAAAGTTTGTATCCAAGGAGCCCGATTTCCTGTGCAGAGGTTCCAGCCCCACAGCCCCCGCCATGTCGATCTCGACAGGACACGAGCCGGCTCGCCCCTGAGTGACCATGGGACACGAGCCGGAGCGGGCGTGGTGGTGGTGGGGGTGGTGAGGATGGTGGGCGAGGTTGGTCGGTAGCACGCTTTGGCCGGCCGAGGAGGGATCGTGGGTGGGTGGGGAGGTGGTAGGTGAGCGTGGTTTCTTCTTGGCCGCCGCCCCTGACAGGAGCTTCAACAAACCTCCGGCTTTTCTCTCCTTCTGATGGGGGGGAGGCAAGAAGACATGATGACCAGCCTTTTTTTTTCTTAACATAGTATAAGGGTCATTATATTGTATAATTTGATCAATTATTGACAGAGCAAAATATTAGTGGCCCTCTGAAATACAGCTTTTGTATCACGGCAAAGACAAAAGTGCATGACGGTTGAGACATAAACAGCTTCATAAAAATCCGGTGAAGTGCACAACTGTCATGTTTTGCCATTCAAATTCTACGGCTACAGGCACATATATATATAATATATAATTGATCCTAATACTCATTCAATCAAGATAGGCTTGTATTTATCGAAACGTAATAACGGGAAATCAATGCAATTGTGCTTTCACAAATTCAGACATAGTTCTGTCATAGAGCTGTCTCTGGTGTCTGAGACTAACGGATAAAACAATAAAAAAGAAATTCTTAAGATCTTATTGACTTAGTTTTCATGGAAAAGGCACATTAAGCAACTATATATATATATATATATATATATATACACACACACACACACACACACACACACACACATATACACACACACACACACACACACGCATTTTTTTCCCTTTTAGAAACAATCATTACAGTTTGAATCATAACAACTGCCAATAATTCAAATATTCTCATCAATAAAATTAATCGATTAAAAAAATTAAACTCAGTGGGGTATGTACAGTATTTTCCGTCATTGATGAAATTATATGATAAGGGCCCATACATACATCTACATAAGAACAGTAACAAAACTTTAAGTCACCTGTTTTTTCATGGACTTGTGTCAAAAAAGCTTTTCTGTGCCAGTTTGTGTGCTGCTGTTCAACTAACCACAAGGGGGCAGTATAGACCTACTTAACTCGAGTGTCAAAGCCGCTAGCCTCAAGTAGCACGATTTATTATTATTATTTTTTTATATATATACAGAATGTAACTTTACACTTTAAGTTCAGTCACACAGTGGGAGAGTTTGGTTAATCCATTGATAAGGTCACATTACAAATAGTGGTCGAAGAAAACCGCATGCTCCCGAGAAATGTTGCCATCGATGCCAGCGCCCGCCCGCCCTTCAACCTAATTATTGGAGCGTTTGCTCACCCACGCTCAACGCTCTCTAAGTGCTTTTACAGTAAATTAGCTCAAAGATGAATACAGAGGCTGGCAGATCAAAGGGGCTTGCGGTAACTGCTCGTTGTCATGAATGTTTCTTCAACTCTGGAGGACGAGTAAAAAAACACTTAAAACACGTAAACCATTTGGTGGCCGAGTCATTTTCGTCGCCGGCCACTTTGTAGTTATGGTTAGCCTCAAGGGCTGTTATGACTGTGAAGCCATACAAATATCTTCGCCTCGCCCTGTTATTATGAAGACACGACAAATTGATGGATAAGTCGTTTTGAAAAACAGACAGCAATGAAAATTGTTTGCTCCACGTGTGGCCTGAGGTGGGGTTGGGTGGGGGGGAAGCTGGAAAAAAGTGGAGCCAATGCACAATTTTTGTACAATTTTGAAGGAAACATTTTTTCTTTAGCATGCCACGAGTGGTCAGGATTGGGAGCAAAACGCTCTCGTACTCGTGCTCACTGCATTTAATAAAATGAAATAGATTTCTCAGTGGCTCACTAATGCTCGTTCTGACAAGCATCCTCTGTTCTGGCTTTCTGATGTTCAACATGTGCGTTTTGGTTCGTGTGTGTTTATAGCCGTCTGCCAGACATTGTTTCCCGTAAATTCAGTCCGACTAGAACAAACAGACGGTGCTGCGTCGTCACAAGATCAGAGCAACAAAAAAAAATAGTGTGAAATCTGATGATGAAGTACAGCATGGATAATAAGATAAAAATGATTTGGCAGTGACAACCTAATTGTTCATGAATAAAGTTATTGTGATATTTTGTGTGGATGGCAGGGAGGCAGGAGGAGCAGCATGAACTGAGCAAAACACATCCACAAAAAAAAAAATGAAACTGAAATACACAAAAATAAACTGAAGTACACACACAAAGTCATGAAAACCACAAAAACCAAAGAAACAAAAACCTAGGACAGAAACAAAATGTGACATGGGCACAGAGACAGACACAATGATCTGACAAGGATTGACAGAACCCAGGGAACTAAATACAAGCAAAGTGACGAGACAACGAGAAACACCTGGACAAGACACAAAGGGTTGAGGGAGCTGATTGGTTAAACACAAGGGACCCGGATAACGAGAACAGGTGCGACAAAAAGAGCATATGAGGTAACAAAACCAAATGTAATCAAAACAAAAACATAACAGAAGAGTCACACTGTGAGGAAAAAAAAAAACGCTCTTCATAACAGCTACATATTATCGACGTTTCATGATTTACTTCGGTGTTGTCACTATGTGACGTTACCATTCAGTGATTTGAGTGCAATTTGGGTACCCGTGCTTGTTTCATTTTGATCCTTCAGCGTAAACGCTGCCTTAAATCTGATATGTGCGACTTGAAAGGTACATAAAAAAATCAGAGACACGTATTAAATCTGAATCAGGCACTTGGATTCCAGCCATAGAGGTTAGTGCCTGCATAGCAGTCCAAGTGATACATACAGACGGCGCTGTATATTTTATTGCCAATCTATTGGGACACCTGACAATTCCCCTTTATAGGAAGTGCAACTCCTCCAAACACACAAGAGACAGCCAACCAAATTGGACAGATGCATAAATAGAATACAAATCAAATCTGTCGCTGTGGCAGGAGAAGAGGATTCATTAATATCCGGGCCTCATAAAAAAAAAACAAAAACAAAAAAAAAAACAAGAGCCATCTTTGAGTGGGGATGATGTAAACAAGCCTGCTGTTCCACCATCACAGAGCTGTTTGTCAGCTAGCCATGTAGTTAGATTAGCTGTCCAACATAGCGGAGCCAGCAGCGAAAACAAATGGATCTTAGACAGATGCAGAGCTTTTCTCTGCCATCGCTCATTGCGAGCGTGTCCCGATTTGACATCCAGACTTTCCGCGCGGCAGACGAGGCGGCAGACGAGGCGGCGTTGGAGACAGAGTTCAATATGAGTGCCATAGGGTGCGGGAGACTTCGTAAAGCAGGTACAACGGGGCCATGCATAGGAACACACACTGGGGTTTCGCTTCATTTCCAACAATTCCAACGCGTTGTAGCTGTTAAAGCAGAAATTATTCAATAATGAGCTGAGAAACGTGTGATGGCTTTTGCTGGAGGGCTACAGCACCGGCCAATTGAGAAGCTATTACGTTTTCGCAACGCTCGCCTTAACAAGTCGCTCCCTTTTTTTCGGTTGAAGCCGGCTGAGGTTGTTTTTGAGTTTACGGATGTCAAGAAATCCATTTAAAAATGAATCCCGGAAGCTCATGTGTGAATCAATTGATAAAAGACGAAAATAAAAAAGGTAATTTCTGTTGTAGTTATATAGTAAGATTTGGTTCGTCTTATAAATGCAAGCTGCGGTTTCAGTTCGTTTTTAGTTGTATTTTTTAAAATAAACTTTTATTTTATTTCATTCATGTTTTTCAATTTTTGTTGTAAGTATTTTGTTAATTTTCGTGAACAATAATAACACTTGATGTGTTGAGTTTGCATGTTCTCCCCGTGGCTGCGTGGGTTTTCTCCGGGTACTCCGATTTCCTCCCACGTTCCAAAAACATGCATGGCAGGCTGATTGAACACTCTAAATTGTCCCTAGGTGTGAGTGTGAGCGCGGATGGTTGTTCGTCTCTGTGTGCCCTGCGATTGGCTGGCAACCGGTTCAGGGTGTCCCCCGCTTACTACCCGAAGACAGCTGGGATAGGCTCCAGCATGCCCCGTGACCCTTGGGATGATGAAGCGGATCAGAAAATGGATGGCTGGATCATAACACAAAATGAGCTGAAAGTCATAACAACTTTTTTTGCATTGGTGAGCAGTTATTTTGCAAGTGAGCCCTCCTCAAAACGGATTCCACAAAGTGTTCATAGCCATTTCATTCATAAGAAGGTCCGTCCCGAAACCTTGATCTCAAGTCAAGTCAAGTACAACTTTATTGTCAAATCTCCATGCTGAACAAAGGATACCTCTTGAAAATCTTTTTGCATTTTGAAGCAAATCACTACTTTTAAAAACACAAGCCTTAGCTTGATGAGCACACTTACCTTTTCTGTTTTGGGGGCCAGCGCGCACTGCGCAGGTGCATGAGAGGGGCCCGGTGAGGGCGGCTGCAGGGGGATGGCCGGTTCCCCGTTGAGTAGCACCGCTGACACGTTGGGAGGCGTGAGGCAGGACAAAGGAGACGATAGGGGCAGGTGCGGCCGTGAGGCGGGGGACGACAGGGGCGAGGGCCCCAAACTGGGTCCCGGAGACGTCATGGAGAGCGGGCGACCCGATTGGCTCGCGCAACGTGAAGGGGAGGAGCTCTGAGAACGCAGGGAAGATATCGCCACCGTGGGTCGCTCTGGGCTCCCGGCGGACGAACTATGGACTAAAATTGAAAAAAAATATATTTTCTGCATGAATATAACTGCAAGGACCTTTTCACTGACAGCAGGTAGCCATTAGTCCTCGTTAATTCCGGAAGGGAACATTTATCTCTGTCGTTCACCGCTTTATAGACACTGTACTGTTAATCAGAAATAACACGCACCATAAAACCGGGGTGCCAAAGTTATTAGTGCCATAGTCTCACAGCAAGAATGGCAGTACATTAAGATGGTTGATATTTTTCAGCGCTTGAATAAATGCAGGGCGTTCGACTTGAAAGAAAGTAAGTAGTCACATACCCCACTCACAAAAAAAGGTTTGGCGATATTTGTCTTTTGAGTGAAATCTCACGATGAGCCTGAAATGCACTTTACAGGTGTTAATTTGACCTTTTTGAAATGTTTGAGTTTAGAGCACGTGTCCAACTGTTCAAGGGTGCTTAAGAGCCTGAAGTGCAAAATTCCCAATCGATGAATCAATGAAATATATCTCAATAGTGCCTCGCCAGTGCAAAGCCTCAAACAGGATATTAGCGCGGCGCACAAATTAGAAGTCACAGGAGTAGACGAGCTGGAACAAACACCCGTTGTGCGTTTTGCTATTCAGCCTCTTGTTTTGAAACACCGAATAGTTGGGACTTAAAGAGAAGGACAAATTGAACTGAGCTGTGAAGGATCGAGTGCATTTTCGGCTTCTCCTGATATTTCCCTCCAACAGCTAATCGAGCCAACCTTTTGGGAGGAGTGAATCATGGGAGGGGGGGACCACAACAACAGGCAATGACTTCCCAAGCTGTAAGCAGCTGTCTTAAAACTGTCACAAGCCAGATAAAAAAACCAACAAAAAAACCCGACAACAACACGGATTCCACCTGCTGTATAACACTGCAGTTCTCAAAAGTGGCTTGCCGCTTTGTAGCATGGTCCAGATGTGTGAGTGTGTATGGGAATGACACAGCCAGAGACCGAGAGGGGAAAAAGCAAGCGGCAAGAGGTTCTGTCATTACGCCTACATAAGAACACAAAAACAAAGTGATGTCATTCAGCAGTGTGTTTCTTAAGCGCGGCCCAGTCTTGGCGTCAAGCAGTGCTGGGCCGTGTGTTACACTCCTACTACACTTGCTCCACATCATCCTCGCATGCCACGCAGACCTGCCAAGGTTCATTTTACTTGCTGCCAACTCTGCCCTGCAGCGCCAACATTGCGGCAATGTTTCTATTTTCAAGCAGTTTTTGGGTTACCTTTGTTTAGCTCTGCTACCTTTTCATATTACCGTATTTTCCGCACTATAAGGTGCCAATACAATGATGATAAGAAAATAAGTTTTTGAAAAAAATGTACAATGACTTTTGGCCAACTCGGTTGCAAGAAAAAAATGGAACCCTTTGTGTTTATTTAATTACCGTATTTTCCGCACTATAAGGCACACATAAAAGCATTCAATTTTTTCAAGAGACGACAGTGCGCCTTATAATCCGATGCACCTTATATATGGATCAATATTCTGATTTCTTGGACATAGTATTTTAAATGTTCTGTAAAGCGCTTTGTTACAGCTCTATATAAAGGTGTACTTTCATGTATTGTATTTCCTTTAGCATAGCTCCATCTAGTGGATGCATAATGCAACCTCATCCACTACTGTAGCTTCTTTTCTATGTGCCTTATCATGCGGGGGGCCTAATATCTGAAAACAGTTTTAAAATAGGGCATTCGTTGAAGGTGCGCCTTATACTCCGAAGCGCCTTATAGTGCGGGAAATACGGTATGTGGCATGTGGCCCAAGTGTATTTTCTCTGTTGATGTATGGATTTAAAAATGAGGGACAGATCACGAATTAATATCACCCATTCAACCAAGTTTGTATTTTCCCCTCACATTTTCATTTCGCCACACTGCTTTTCCAAGCTTAGCGCATGAAGAGGCCTCGGGTCCAGCTTGCTGTTTAACACTGGCTGAACTCCCACAAACAAGCGTGGCACAAGTTCAAGACTGACCTGTGACAAGATTATACCCGCCACTGAATATGTCCCTGATTGCCTGCGGTCGCTCGGGATTTGGAAGCAGGAAGCCAAGGCTTTTTCTCTTCTCATTATTAATAAGGCTCCAATGCGCCTCCAGTTTTGAAATATAATTTCTATGTAAATACCGAAAAAGTAAATTGACACAAACGAGCAACACATTTGTGGAGCCGGCATCAAGCGGAAGACTATGGCGCACTGAACACTTTGATGCTTTCCATGTTATTCCTGGAGCGGTGCGTTACTGCGAAACAATACAACCTTGAAGCAGACGGTGGATTTTATTTGAACGAGCATTTTTAGCTGCATATTTTCAGCTTCAGAATGCATCTACGGTGAAAAAGTAGACCTTGATTCAAGAGAGCGACACGGTTTCGCTCAAAGAGCACTGAATTGTTTCAAATTTCAGCTCCAAAGATTTTCATTAAATGTCAAGTCTGCGGAACGGCGACATTGATCGCCTCAATGGGTGGAATGATATAAAAATAAAGTTTTGGGGAAAAATATGCATCGAAAGTAGCATAAAAATCTGGTGTTGTGGATAATTTGCGCAAGATTTCAGGATCTCGATATCATAATAGCCCGAGTTATTTAAAAAAAAAAATTGTAACTCCCCCTCCAAAAAAAAAAAAAAAATCAGCAAAACAAAAAAAAAACAAAAACAAAAACCAGGATTTTGTAGTAAAGAATCCGGTATTTTTTTTTAACCCTTTCATGCAGCCTGTAACCTGATAAGACGATAAGCTGCCCACTGTAGTAACCGCTGTCCCCGAAAGGGTTAAAATTCATATTTCTATTCATACATGAGGTCAAAAAGGACATGGTCAGTTATGCAACTTGACAAACGATATCTGTCAAGACAGCCATGTAATACTTTTTAGCGATCCTGAATACAAATTAAAGTCCTACTTCAATCATTTTTAATGAGAATGTTTGACTGTGCCATAGATGTCAAATTCTATTACGATATGTCCTGCTGGAAAATGGGTCCAAACCAAAGCAGAAGTCGATAAGTCACCCCGGAATTGACTACCTTTCACTTTATATCTTCCACGGGAAGGTTGTTTTTGTCCCACAACTGAAAATTAAACCCAGAAAAAACCCCCCAAACAAACAAACAAACAAGCTAGGAATACAAATGACTCCTCACAGCTTTGCAAGACATTCAGCATTCATTTGAGCATCTGTCAAACTATTTTCTAGCCAATCTCGACACGGGGCAGCAAAGGTGACGACTAATGTGTTTGTAATCAAGCGTGTATTCATCGCTTTGAAGTGTGTGCTGATTACACAGGTCTCGGCGAGCAGACGGGCCAGTGCTGCAGAAACACCTCGAGACGCACAGCGGGGTGCAGATTGCAGAGATTGTATTATGCCGTGACAGTGATAGTCGTTTACGTTGCTTTAATGACAGCGCAGACAATTGCCCCCTGCCGCTAAAAACCTTTCATTCACGCGGCGGCCACTCGTTTCACTTCGGAACGTGACTGCGGTGCCTCTGAAAGTTGCCGATGTTTTGGTCCCGTTTGAAAGCGTACGCGCAAAGATTTTCAAAGGAGTATCAATCGCAAATGCGTCGGTTTTGTGCTCACCCAGCTGCATGGAGGTGCGCGTCTGGTTGACTGAATGCTGACTGGAGCGCAGGCAGTTCTTCAGCTGCGCGGCTGCGGTCTGCGGCGACGAAGCGGGACTGACGCAGTTGACCAGCGGCGTGGAGGGACGGGACGAAGAGGGCCCCGGGGACCCTGGAGAAGAGGGATCCGAGATTTTACCGCTGAGCTGACTACAACCACCACCTCCTCCATTTCCTGGACTGGACAAACACGAGCCTCGTGTCGCGCCCACTCCAAAAGTAGCCCTTTAAAACAGAAAGAGGAGAGTTACTTGTTATTGGATGGTGAAGGCTTGACACAAGATTGGGAGCTTTACTCGAATCCCAGCTGGGTGTCTCAATTTCTCTTTTGAAGAGACGTTTGTAGTTTGTCGACTTGGCGTCTGCGCTGAGTTATTGCACAGCAAAATGTAACCTTTACTTAGGCGGCTCGCTAGCATTCTTGCTATCATTGTTGTTTTGGTTTTGATGCCTTTTATAGAAGAGCATTTTCACAATAGTGGCAATGTTTTCAAAAAAAAAAAAAAACCCTTCACTTGGTTTCCCCATCTCAAATTGCCAGTGTTGTGTCAAAACCGCACCATTACCATCCCATTTTCAGCTAAAAACAGCATTACACTGACAATGCTGATCACATTTATGACGTGGCAAGTGGCTTGAGATTCTGTCTGCCGAATAATATGAACGGCAACGCGGTGAACTGAACTGAGCCGATTGCAACATCCACTCTCTTATTGTTGCCCATTGACTTCCAGTTATATACCAAAGTTATGGGCTCATGCGAGCTTGATCTTGTCAACGGAAAAAAAAAACATGAGTTTTAAAGCATCTATAAAGGGTACGGTTGAAGAAAGGATATTTTGGCCAGAGCTCACGCAGCTTTATCAGGGATCTTTCCCTTTTGAGTCAACAGCCTAGAGATGGAGAGGGGGAAAAGAATATTATGTCATACGCCGGCAGTAGCGGCAGCAACCGTCGTCGCGTTGACGCCTGTGCAAGTGGGACAACTCCCTCAAAAATATTCCACGCCGGGGTGACATGAAGCTGATATTGTAAAGTTTATGTATGAACCCGCAAGGTGCGACGGGCAGTGCTGGTATTACACAATCTTTCAGCAAAACAGGCTTGACAGTGACTTTGAAGGGTAACATGAGGAAATGGTTTCAGGTCGATAAACACATTTGTTGTGATTGTTGCGGTCATGGTCAAGGAACGGATTGGATAAAGCCGTTTACAAAAGCGTGCGGCGCATATGTAATATCTTGACCAAAAATGGGAGCGACTTCACATACGATGAGAAAAACATCTGCAAGTCTTCTTAACGGATTATAAAGTATGCGGTGGACTCAAGTTCGCAAACACAGCACACCGGACACGGAACGCTGACAATTGGCGAGTCCCCCCGACCAAAGAACGTCTGTCACAGTACCAAGACTGACCTGCGAGAGGCAGTATGGCACCACAGGACTGAAGGAAAATATGAAGAAGAAACGTAGTTCCTGTTTTTTTTTAATTAAATTAAATTATATATGTATTTAAATTTACACAAATTTAAATAACAGTCAAGTCCTAAAAATATCTTCCTAAAACGGTGGTAAACACTCATGGGGGTTTTTAGGAAAGAGGATGAAAAAAAAATACAGGTATTTGAAAATATTGGGGAAAAAAAAGAAACCTTGGATTATTAGCAATGGCGGCACAGAATATCCCTGGAGTGAACGAGATTGTGATTGGCGATGTTGTTTTATTTTGCGGAGCCGATCAATAACATTATTGATCAATCGGCAAATTACGACTTTTACAAACTATCACCAATTCTTACACATAAGGCAAACCGTTACGATCCAGCTGATCAGATCTGTGTAAAAATCTATTCCTAATGTTCATTATCGATCACACCCAAAGGTTTTCAATGAAAGCACAAAATGTGACAGAATTGGAACAGCAAAAAAACCAAAAAAAACAAAACAAATGCTATGGAACAACCTTATCAACCATTTTGGCACTGAATTGAAAGTGGTGAAAAAAATGTCCTCGGACTAACAGGGAAGCACAGAAGAAACAAACAATAAATCCAAACTAGCGAGTCTAACACAAAACCAACAATCGAAACAAAATTATGACAAATATTGAAAGACTCAGTATTTCAGATTGAAGGGGAGTTTGCTTTAATCTTTCGAAAAATACAGCCAGCCGATTACACGTGCCCAGGTGCGTGAGTGTGTGTCAGCCTCTGCTTTTCATAATGAGCATCCATGCAGCTTCGTAAGTATAGAGGAGGGAAGCTCAAGAAAGAGCGACTGTTCTTTTTGTGCAAACATAACAAATAGTCTCATTTAATTCTCCCCTCTACCCCGCTAATCATTGCAACAGACAAAGCACACACCGGAGAATGTTAAGCGCTCTTGCATTCTTTTTTTTTTTTCCTTTTCATTCCATCCGTCTTCAGTCTCACCCCCTCTCATTTCTTTGACTCCTTTCCACTTGTTTGTTTGTCCGCCCCGACCCGACACGTCGTACGGTTTCATCATCTTCCTCCCTCCTTTCATGCCTCATTTTCCTTCCTGCCGTTTTCCCCGAGTCTTCATTATCTTTCTCTCGCTTGTTTGTCTTTCTGTTATTCCGACGCCGCTCGGCTTTTGGCCCCCCCCCCGCCCCCCCCTCCTCGCTCGCAGTCTTTCGCCGCATCATGGGGGCAGAATGCAGATGAGCCGAGCAGCCGCTTGAAATAAGAACCTCCTCAAAGGAATGACGGCGGCCGTAAAAATGAACCAATATACAACTACGACCCCGACGCACTTACCTTTTTAATCTCGTGCGGTTTCAACGGCGTCGGGTAGTTGGGTTTGAATGCTAACAGGGGCCGTAATAACAATTTTACGATAATGATGATGATGCCGATGGTAATGATCTACTCTCGCTCTGCGGTAGAAGCGGAAAGATAGAGACAGGATCGGGGATGATCACAAATCGAACGCGATCCGTTCTAGGAAGTTGATCAACCTCCACTTTGGGAAACTATTTGAATGGATGAAAAGAAATGATTATCCTAAACATGAACTTATGTTATTCTGACTTCAAGATGGCGCCACAAGAGTGGCTGCCTTTACAGCAGCTCCTATGCTTTTTGGTTCTTCTCCTTTCATCCTTTCATAACTTTGCTGCTGTAAATTGTGAATTTCTCCATTGTGAGGTTTTCTTATTCTTCCTAATACATTTAATATAAGGCAAAAATAGCCGTATATAAAAAGTTAAGCCCCGCCCCTAAGAAAATGTTCATTCAAATCTTCAGTTTCTTCTTACCTCAGCGTGACAGAAAACTGTCTTTTCAATTGCGTGGATTCCTGCCTATCTATTTATACAACCGAGTACCGTATATATCGGAAGGAACGATCTTCAAAGTTGTCCCGATTGTTAAATATAAGCGTATATCCGCTTAAGCGCAGCAGCCGTGTTGTTTACGGTGTTAGCTGTGCTAATATTTGCTAGCCAACGCTCGCTGCATCGTTTTGGAAAAAGCTGCCCGTGTTTGCGTTTGATGAAGTGCCTGCTGCATGCACCGCATACATGGATCTGACAAGTGTAATCAGCGACTTGGCGACCAAGTGCCAACTCAACATGTGAAATTACAATCAGGGGCTTTGATTATTGTCTTTAAGGGAGCCGATGTTTTGCTAGGGCACAGTTTTCTCCACGAGGCCATTGTTTCAAACTTTTTCAACAGTGTTGAAAAGTCCAATTCTCTTATCTGTTTCCTCTTCGATACACTGCAGATTGTTTTTCGGGGGACAACAGTGACCGTTTCAACTGTGACCGACTCAATACAACAAGGCAATTAAATGTGAGAATGGCTATGACTGACCTGGACACGGGGGTGACGTAGTTCCCCGGGAAGACGCCAGACGCGGCCGTTCTCAGTGAGGTGCCTTTGAACCATCCGTCCTGACACTTCTCTGTCACCCGGTACATCTCCCCCTTTCTAAGTTCAAGCTCGTCAGCTTTCTGGGGCTTGTAGGCGTAAAGCGCAAGGTAGCTGAGAAATAAAAGTCGTAGAAAATAATGTGGAAAGAGGAAGCATTGACTCAATGGCAACTACAACAACATCAATGCGAGTTGTTCCCAATACGCACCATTAAGACAGATGTGACATAAAGCCCAAACATTATAAGTGAACGCTTCAAACGAGAGACGCGTGCGATTTTTCTTATGTAATCCAAAAGGCTTGCGGAGAAAAGCATGACTGGAGTATAATTGCTTTACCCAACGGTGCAAACTTGCAAAGCACAGTAACATCAATGAATGCTCAAGTATAATCAAAACAAAATGATGAATAATCAGGAAAAAAAAAAACACAGCTGTGGTTATAAAACATGACGCGATTGCAGCAAATGATTGACATTAGTTAAATAACCAAAATTAAATATTTAGAAATAAATAGTTCGGAACCCTTTCAGGGACAGCGGTGACGACAGTGGGCGGCTTTTCATGTTATCAGGTTACAGGGTGCCTGAAAGGGTTAAAGATGACATTCAAATGTATTGTACTTGAAAGTGAAAGACAACTGAACTGGACTAGTATTTTATTTTATTCGGAATTTTATTCAGTGATTCTTTTTCCTGCCATTAGAGGGCGCCTGTGCACCACAAGTCGCACCAGTAACACACTTTGAGAACCTGACAATAAAGGCCTGCGGTATGAAATTTAATGGTTTGTATTCATTTTCCAAACTAATAACTAATTTCTTCTTGTAATCATCTACTCTGTAAAACCTGCTGTAAAAATGAAAATAAAAAAAAGCAAAAAAGGCTAAAAAAGAGCACAGAGTGGCCGTTCGTTTAACCCGCCAAAGAATACAGAATGTCGGCAATGGTGTCAAACTCTTCCATACCAGTAATCCGCATTTACGCTTGCACCATTCTGTTATTGTACGTAAGTCGCGTAGAAGTGTGCTCATGCATGAAATATTTTGAATTGTATCTACTTAACATCCCAATGAGCTTCTGCTGTTGTTGTTGTTGTTGTTGTTGTTAATGGTGATGGCAAACGATGAGACTGGAGTAAACCAGCTCTATATGCTGCCTGTAGGTTGCCATGGTAACAGATGTGAGGGGGGTTGGTGTCGGATTCTGTCTTCCCATGGCAACAGGAATAGTTGCCAGGTCAAGATTGAAACGTCCACCTTGTTCAGCAGTACCAATCCACTCGGGACGTGTGTCTTTGCGCGTCTGAGATTTGCGTGCCCCGGAAATGCGGATTAAAACGCAGGGTGATGTCTTGCTTCACATTTGGGGAAAAGGTTAAGCTACAGTTAAGGGAAGTCTGCTGAAGTGATGAGAACTTGATATTATAAAAGGTGCCGTTGTTGATATCTCGGAACACTCGCACAAGTTAGGCGAAGAAAAGGGCAGGTCTGATTAAATGAGAAGTTCAAGCACATTTAGCATGTAAAAACGTGCCTTAAATGTAGAGCAAATTTGGGATTTTCGACTGCCGTAGGTCACCGATAGTGGAGTGGTTCACTTATTTGAATTCTGTGCAGTTCCCATTCATTGATGGCATGAATGTGAATGGTTGACTTTGGTGATTTTTTTTATTCTTTTTAATTTCCAACTGTAACAACTCTCAGGATAAAAAGAAAATGGAGTGTTTATGCTCGTGATTCCTCGTCGTAAGCCTTATTTTGAAACGGTGCTTTATACAGCCAAGGTCAAAGTACGTTATTGTATTTTTGTGTCTTTTAAAGTTGTTTTGAAAGGGCGTTCTCAGTGTCATGGTGGAGGAGTAGTTAGTAGTAGAAATAGTGGAACGCGGCCAATATCTCAGGGCACAATGGAGGAAATGCTTTTTAATGCTCGCGAGAAAATGGCAACGAACGTGAACTTTAGGACTCAGACGTTATTCAAGTGTTTGGAGAAATAAAACAGGAGCGATGCAAAATCCAGGTTACAAGAGGGAGGAGCGATTGATGTTGACTCACATGTTGAGAGGCAGCTGCACTTTCGCATGGGCCAACAGCTCAGAGGTTATAGATGCCACTTTTGGGGGCACCAGTACCCCTGCCGAGGAGGGGGAGGGACCTGGGGACGATGCATCCTGAAGGCGTGCAGAAAAAGAAGCAAGCAATTTGAAACTTTGAGGCAAAAAAAAAAAAAAAAAAAGTGTTTGCAGCTTTCCATTTCCAAATGTATCCTGGGTGTTAACCGGAGGAGACAAAAACACGTTTAGTACAAGTATAGAAGCAACCAGAGGCAAAATGTAAGTCACTCTAGGCTGCAGCAATACAACAAAAAAAAAATTAAAAAACCCGAGGCGAATATTTTATTTAAATGGAACTGTCAGCGTTCGTAATTGGGAAATATATCAGTGATGTTAAAAGATGGATTATCTTTCATCTCTTCACATACTGGTGCATATGGAAATTGCGCCTGTGTAGTATGCATTATACTCTCCCAGTCCTCGTGTCACTTGGGCACATAAAACCAGACGATAACAAAATCGGCATAAGATTGAGAATAGTCACCACAATAGTTTTTTTTTAGTCAAAGAGGCCAGTTAAAATCAATAAAATCCAAATATCTTCTGTCAACACTGCAACATCGAGCAAGTATATTTGTGAGCGAACTGAGACAAATTTGTCATTAAGTCCAGTTTTTTTTTTTTTTTACTTATTTTTGTTTTCCAAATTTATGTGTTAGCCAATACAATGATGATAAGAAAAAAAGTTATTGAAAAACATGTACAGTGACTTTTGGCCAACCCCGTTGCAAGAAAAAAATGGAATCCTTTGGATTTATTAGTTACCGTATTTTCCGCACTATAAGGCGCACCTAAAAGCGATCAATTTCTCAAAAGCTGACAGTGCGTCTTATAATCCGATGCGCCTTATATATGGATCAATATTCTGATTTCTCGGACGGAGTGTTTTAAATGTTCTGTAAAGCGCTTTGTGAAAGCTCTATATAAAGGTGTGTTGCCATGTATTGTATTCGCTTTCGCATAGCTCCATCTAGTGGATGCATAGCACAACGGCAGCCACTATTGTAGCTTCTATCTATGCGCCTTATAATGCGGCGTGCACTATAAATGAAAACAATTTTAAAATAGGCCATTCATTGAAGCCTTATACTCCGAAGCGCCTTATAGTGCGGAAAATACGGTACATAAATGGGCCGATGGCTTCGGTACTGGGAGTGAGCAAACCTGGATGCGTGCGGCGGCCCTGGGGTCAGAGGAGCTGATGAGGACTGGGTGGGAGATCTCCATACTGTGTCGGTTGTTGAGTTGGGCCGCTCGCTGGGTAACGGACAGAGCTGAGAACGAATGCCTCTTCTTTGCGTTTTTCTTCCCTTCGCCTCTCCGATGTCCCGAGCCGTTTCCATTGGAAGGAGAGGTGCTGGGGGAGGGGCCGAGAGAGCAGGGACCCAACGGGGACGGCTCCGAGCTCGGACCTGGCACACTGGGCGTTGTCGTCGGCTTGTCGATTTCCATCAGCTGCTTTGCCGTTTCATTTAACTGGAGGTGATGAGAGAAGGAGAAGACATGGTGGCTACGTGGAGGACAAATAACGAACTGAACCGAACTCTTGTGCACTACACGTGGAGCAAAATTCCAGTTCAGTTATAATCCGGGCATATTGTCCTGGGCAGAGATATCAGACTGTTTGGCAGCAGTGGGACCGAAGGGATCTCTCAATTCTTAATCTGTGTTGGTCATTTGAGCTCCGGTACACAATCAGCTCATTCTCACCAGCACGAGTGACAAATCTTCTACAATCCAAGTTCGCTCCATCTCTGTGACCGTTGCTTATCAACAGCGATGTGCTGAAGAAGCCAAAACATTCGACGGCGGCTTCGGGATCGAGTTGAATACAAACGAGCAACATGTCTAGCAGAGCTTGGCGGACAATGTGCTCATCAGCTTCGTGCTGCTTGAGGCAGACGATGTTATTGTCAGGGTCAGGCATCATAAAATAAGTCTCCTCGATTGTTGTCTTCTTTGTCCAAGGCTCACATTGTCTCATTTGAATTTTGCCATGAACTGCCAATCCATGACACGTTTTCTCTCATGTGACCATTCATGGTCACGTGACTCGTGTTGTAGATTTCATCTCCGAAAGCACTTTTCATCTCTCTTCCGTCAGGCCTTTTGGCACACACGCCGCAACTTGATTTAGTTTAAAAAAAAAAAAAAAAAAAAAAAAAACGCCATAGGCTTGTGTTAATGTTGGCCGACAAACAACGAAAAAAACCCCCAAAAACAAAAAATTTTTTTTTTTAATAACTAGGCTGCTCGTGCCAATTTAATCTGCCAATAAATATCACAGCTGGAATGCTCTAAATGCCGACTTGCAATGCATTTTTCATCAACTCGATAAAATATTTCTTTGTTCAGTCTCTCAGTGCGGCCACGCGTGCTGGTTGGGGGGACCCTGCTATACAGTAGAGTATTGATAGCAATTTGCTCACGAACTCCACACTCAAGACATGGGGGAGGACTGGTCTGACTGGAGAGCTAAGCTTTAAGATCAACCTAACTGAATGCTGCCAACTTCCCGGGACGCTTTGACTTCCTACGGCCTCTGACGTGTAAGGGGAAAAGCGCTGACGTCGAGTGGTGAATCCGTGCAAGGCCAGAATTGACAGGGGAACGCCCACATTGTAGGGATGCTCCCAGCAATGTGCGTATCTGCCTCGAAAGTGCAAAGATAAAGGGTAAGTTACACATTCCAACCTTTTGACCCAGCTTCCACAGAACGATTTTTTTTTTTTTTTTTTTTTTTTTTTTTTTTACTGTTTCTTGAACTGTTTCCAATTTGGCTGCTTAAAAACGTGTCGTTACAAAACGTTTATGATGAAATAGCCAACACGGAAAAGAAAACGCAGCAGGCACAACTCTTCTGTTTCAAGTTTTCAAGTACAGAACTTATTGATATTGCTGAGCTAGGCTTTAAAAAGAAAAAAAAAACTTATGTCACATGAGCACCATAAGGAGTCGAAATAGAAAAGGATGCATGTTATCTTCATCTTTTAGTGCCAAAGTGTATGCAGCGATCTGTCGAGTTGCAAATGTGTTTGTCTTGCTCCATTTATATCATGCACGCCTGTTTGGGGGATTTCCAAGTTGTAGGACGCACACGCTCCCCAGGGGTGTGACTGTGTGTGTATGTGTGTGTGTGTATGTGTGTGTGTGTGTCTTGTGCACTGATTTACTCCTTCACTGATTAGCCGCGTCCTCCCCCGCCACCCCGCCTTTGGGAAACACCACCCCGTGGCTAATTTGCTCGCATATTCTTCTTGTTCTTTTATGGTTGCTACTTGTCAAGACCATCTGGGTGTAAAAGTTTGCATCTCAGTGTATGCTGGCAGCTCGTGTCAAGCGCTGCATCTGCTTCCGTGATGAGGCACGTCCGATCGGGGATTTAACCTGATTAGATGGGTGGAATGGCCGCAAGGCCTGGATGGAATTTCGGTAGAGATGGATGGATGAAGGAGATAAGGTCAAAGGTCACTGCAGAGAGGGAGAGGAGTGTGTCCGGGGTGTGACGTCGGCTTTCCTTGTGCGCACTGTTTCTTTTTCTTGTTTTTGTTTATGCACTGCCCTCCTTCTGTCCGGCTCACTCTTCGTTTCGTGACGTCCTCTCGCTCGCCCTTTGCCCTCCGCTGCCACATTTTCTTAAAGTTAAAGCAGCAAAAGACAGATAAGATTTTGCTCAGTGATTCCTTTTGGGCTTATCGAGTGTTTGTTTTGGTCAAACATGCACACACGCGGCACACATCCAAACATCGAAGTACCGCCGACCCACTTCCCTCCCATTTTGGTCATGTAGGGGCACTGGCACTCACTCACTCACATTGACAGATTACTTTCCTAATGGAATTTAATTATTTATCCCTTCCTCATGGCGGTTTAGCCAGGAAAAGACCGACAGCAGCAGGAGGCAGCAGGGGAAGGACAGGACCGGAAGGTGGGAAGGAGGAGGGAGGGAAGGGGGGGGGTGCTCATTTCCTTGTGGCAAAATCTGGACCACCTCACTTTTTTTTTTTTTTTTTTTTTTTTTTTTTTTTTTTTAAAAAAAAAAAAAAAAAAAAAAAAAAAAAAACGCCATAGGCTTGTGTTAATGTTGGCCGACAAACAACGAAAAAAACCCCCAAAAACAAAAAATTTTTTTTTTTAATAACTAGGCTGCTCGTGCCAATTTAATCTGCCAATAAATATCACAGCTGGAATGCTCTAAATGCCGACTTGCAATGCATTTTTCATCAACTCGATAAAATATTTCTTTGTTCAGTCTCTCAGTGCGGCCACGCGTGCTGGTTGGGGGGACCCTGCTATACAGTAGAGTATTGATAGCAATTTGCTCACGAACTCCACACTCAAGACATGGGGGAGGACTGGTCTGACTGGAGAGCTAAGCTTTAAGATCAACCTAACTGAATGCTGCCAACTTCCCGGGACGCTTTGACTTCCTACGGCCTCTGACGTGTAAGGGGAAAAGAGCTGACGTCGAGTGGTGAATCTCTGACTGGAGAGCTAAGCTTTAAGATCAACCTAACTGAATGCTGCCAACTTCCCGGGACGCTTTGACTTCCTACGGCCTCTGACGTGTAAGGGGAAAAGCGCTGACGTCGAGTGGTGAATCCGTGCAAGGCCAGAATTGACAGGGGAACGCCCACATTGTAGGGATGCTCCCAGCAATGTGCGTATCTGCCTCGAAAGTGCAAAGATAAAGGGTAAGTTACACATTCCAACCTTTTGACCCAGCTTCCACAGAACGATTTTTTTTTTTTTTTTTTTTTTTACTGTTTCTTGAACTGTTTCCAATTTGGCTGCTTAAAAACGTGTCGTTACAAAACGTTTATGATGAAATAGCCAACACGGAAAAGAAAACGCAGCAGGCACAACTCTTCTGTTTCAAGTTTTCAAGTACAGAACTTATTGATATTGCTGAGCTAGGCTTTAAAAAAAAAAAAAAAAAAATTCTGGTACACTGCGGCCTGCATTATCATCCTCAAGGATGAACCGCTTGCTTGCACTCACCAATTGGAGAAGGCTGGGCTTACTGAGGGATGGCGATAATGGGGTGAAAAGAGGGTGCACACAGGTGCTGAAGTATAAACATTTTTTTTTGTGGGGGGGCGGTGGGTGTGAAAGCATTTGGAAGCTGTTCAAATTGACAATCGAATTACAAGAAGGTTCACGCGCATTTAAGATGCCCATTTAATTAATGAAGACTTCACCATTAAAATCGGTTCTCGTTCAGCACCCGCGTCGCTTTAGAAGACATTCAATTGACTTGCATTAATTTCCCGGAGACTAACTAAACACAAGCACACGCACTCAAGGGAAGCCATACATAAACTAAAACAGCAAGAGACGACATCAGCTTTCACCCTCTGACAAACTTCAGTTCTCTTGGCTCACCTCAGACTCGACAAACACTCTCAGGATGGAAAAGGGGAGAATTTCAAGAAAGGGGAACTGAATTCGAGAACAACCTATAGAGACTCCAATTCCATCTTAATAAATATGCTAATCAAGCCAAATTATATGCTAATGAGTATGACGGATTGAAGCTGCGATTCTCATGGGATCGACTAGAGGGCACGTACGCTCCCCGGACACAGAAGGTCAACGACACAACACACACCCGCTCTCTCAGGATTTATCAAAACTAACCAAGTCATTTTTACGGATTATATGCAGGCACACACTCGCCTGGCACCGCAGTAGTGCCGGGTCATCACTGCAGTAAAGGCGATAAAGGTGCGTGTGGCGGAGAGGGAGCGGGAGAAAGATATGCCTGATAGAAACAATTCCTTACTTGGCTTAAAAAAAATAAAAATCCAAGGGTAGCTGCTATGCTTTGAGATAACTCTCATTTTCAATTTGACTCAGAAGGTGAATCATAGCAGGAGTCAAACCTATGGGCTGATATCATGCGCTGAGAATAGGCCAACTGCACACACAGGCATGCACATTGTTCCTTTATCCACAAGCACAAAGAGCCTTTCCTTGTACCGTATTTTCCGAACTATAAGGCACACCTAAAAGCATTATATTTTCTCAAAAGCTGGCAGTGCACTTTATAATCCGATGCGCCTTATATATGGATCAATATTCTGATTCCTTGGACGTAGTAATTTCAGTGTTCTGTAAAGTGTCTTTGTTACACCCTCAGCAGTTGTGAAGGCGAGATATAAATAAAGCTGCATTGTATTGTATTTCTTTAGCGTAGCTCCATCTAGTGGATGCATAACACAACCACAGGCATTATTATAGCTTCTATTCTATGCGCCTTATAATGCGGTGCACCTTATATATGAAAACAGTTTTCAAATAGGCCATTTATTGAGGGTGCACCTTATACTCCGAAGCGCCGTATAGTGAGAAAAATACGGTAATTCTCTTGATTCCGCAAAATTGAGACATTAGACCTTTCTATCACAATCTCTGTTTTTGTTTAATTGATTTGGATTAGATTTACTTTTGATTCATGTTTTCCCTGTGTCCATTTTGCAGAAAGTTTGACCACAACAAGAGAAGAAGCATAAAAGAAAAGAATACAATTCGGGCCATAAGTAGGAAAAAAAACAAAAACTTCAAATGGATATTTTCTTTTTCTCGCGTGAAATGCATGTCTCACCCTTCATACATTGCACATTAGTTCTGCCCCAATGATTGGCAGGCAGTTCTATTCTATTATGTTCCGTTATGCTCGGCAGTGACTGAATCCGTCCTGTTCACATCCATCACTGATTATGAGCAGGCTCAAAGCAGCGCAGCAAACGCCAAGAACAGGAAAATGAACCGTTGCTGCCCTCTTACTGCCACCCACAGTTTGTAGTCTACACAGCCAGAAAATGGGAAGGTTAAATCGTTTCAAAGTCCTCACCCCCTGAAGCAACCTTTTACAGCTCCTCATCTTGAGCCCATGCTACCAAACCCTGCACAGAAAATGTAACAAAAAACAACCCAGGAGTGCTTATTGCCTGCCGTGAAAAATACGAACCATTATTTTCTAATATGCCGCCAACATCCTGCAGTCTTTTCGAAACCGCTCCACATTTGCAAACCCCACACCGCACAATACCCTGACTATGGACAACACAATTCCAATCTCCCAAGAAGCAATAAACACCTAATAGTGATATCAATAAGGACATACAAAATGGCAGAAACATATCTTGGTTTCCCGATAGGTTAAATTATTTAGGACGTGATTTGAGAAATGCACCGCACGCCTCCAACCCCCAATTCGCCAGGGACAGACGCTCCAGACTGGTTCTTTTATCGAAGCATCCTTCTTCCAGCCCACTCATAGCACCCTTTTTCTGAGATAACGGTTCTAAATGGTAATCATCTTTACATCTGGACGATATTGACCAGCCTGTCAAATGATTTGTAAATGCATCAGATTATTTTATTTTGTAGACGCAAATACCAGCCGAAGTCCAGCTGGGACCCATTCATTAGGCTTGTTGCCGCTGACTTTAGCCGCACACACAAACACACACGCACGCAACGGCACGCCCGCGCGCCCTCGAAATGTCTTCATGCCCCCTGCTGTTTCAGAATGATGGAGAGGTCTACATTATTGATGGATTTCTATTTAAAAGGAACCCCTTGGATTGATGGATGTCAGACTCTTGAGTACGTGTGGGCCATGCCAGATCTATTTACAGCGTGACCATGTTTTCATAAGGCAAACAAGCCTATCCTGATAAAGGCTCGAGTTGTAAAACATTTCCTGCATTAGGTTTCTTTAAGCATTTTTTGATATGTCCCAATATTCGGTACACCGACAGTCTCATGTGATCCAATATACAAGCGCTACCGTCTATTTGCTGTCGATGAATCCGTAGTTTGGTGACTGAGCTCAGTTAAAGGAATCTTGAGGTCCAGTGAATTTGTATTGTATATTGTATATTGTCTATTGTGCAGTTTAGATTGTTCTGTCTAAGGATTTTTCTGAAAAGAATGGTTTTCACCACGAGATGCAACGATTGCTTCTGGTAAAAGTTTTTGATGCTCGTGCATATATGTGCGAGTGTGTGTGTGTGTTTGGGTGGGCGATGTCTCGAGGTTTACCTCCACGTAGAGAATGGGGAAGATACCAATCTTGTCGCCCAGCATGCCTTCTGCCCAGTTTTCATCCACCCTCCTTATTACAGTCAGGACTTCATCCTGAAGAGAACACACACAAACACACGTGCACGGAAAACAAACACATGACGGCAACAGCTAAATCATTTTATCATCATCATATAATATAATTTATAAACCTTTCAGCAATGGATATTTGAACTCAACTGGTGGTGATACACATGTGAACTGACTGACTGACTAAATATTACTGCGGCTTACCAAGTCACTTTCAAGGTGTCTCTCTATTGATATTATACTGCCCCTTGGTGGCCAAGGCACACACACAACAGAAGTAGCAGCACATCAAATGAATTGAAGCAAACGTGTTGCAAAAACTATGTCATTAATGAGTGATTTTATAATGTGCATTGTTGTAGAGGGGAGACTGGAACGAATTAACAGCGTTTCCATTAATTTCAATGGGGAAATATGATTTGAGATGTGTGTTTTGCTTTACAAGCATGCACATGGAACAAATTCCGTTTGTATCTCAAGGCAGCGCTGCAGACATGTTTTCACAAAAGCATTTGTCAGCATTTCTTGAGAAATTATACGTAATCCTACAGAAATGGCCACGACTAACTCATTTTTAGAGCAAAAGAACAATGCTACTGTCCACAACCATGTCGTTTTTACATCATCCGACCAAGAGCATCGAAAACCACCTCATAGTTGCTGCGTAGAATAAGTACATGCTTGTTTTACAGGGTTGTTCTTTTTTGAGCACCCGCTATAGACCGGAGCCTTGTATAGGTCGTGGTACACTTTGAGTTTGGTTCAAGGCGATATTTTTGGAAACATGAGGGGAACCGCCCGAAGACAAAGCTGTATTTTGGCATACGTATGAAGGAATGCTCTTGGTCTACGATGCCCATAGCAGAGTGCATGAGCTCCTTTGGTTGACTCTGTGCTTTAATGCATCGGACTGACACGTGGAGAAAATACCGATGTCAAGCCAGGGAGGTCGGCACGCATTTGATTAAGACTACAATAGCGTGTCTTGTATTTATTCCCGCTCATCTGGCCACTGTGTACTCCCATATCTCATCAACGGCTCTCTGTTATATCCCATAAAACGCAAAAGGGAACATGATGACTCCTTTCACTTCACACAAACGCACACGCGCTCTCCACACGTGTGTTTTTCTATCATCGCGTGAATAACGGTCTTGGCTGGACCGTTGGGGCGGCAGTGATAATTTAATTCGGCTAAATGACTTTGTATTAGTCATGCTGAGTAATTACCTTTCCCACTGAGAAAACAATCACACACACACACTGTTTTTTGCATGACAACACACATTCTCCGCACGGCGGGGAAGCGCATATACAAGGCAATGTCATCTTCTGTCATCTATCTGTTGATTCACTTAAATTAAAAAAAAAAAAAAACAGCAACAACAACAAAAATACAATGCACTCATCATCAGGATGATATTTTAAGAGTGTTCGGCCATCATACTGTAGAGCATCTGCTGTGGCTTGTGCAGTACAGTGTGATTAGATTTTTCAGAATGGTGCGGCCAGGAGCCTTTTACAAACCAGCCGGTGTAAAAGCAGGAATAAAACGATAAGCTTTGAGTGACGTGAACAAGAAAAGAGTGTAGAAATTACTGTTCACACTAAACCGGGCCTGGGAACACGCTTGTGCTGGAACATGCGCTCTTATTTTGTTCTCATTGTTCCCTCTCAATCTTTTGAGAGGAACGCCGAGAGTATAATTTAGTCAAATCAGGCTGAGATGAACATGTCAGTCATTTTTAAGGGGAGACCTCTCTAGAAAGTGGAAAAAAAAAAACAACCCATGAAAGGTCATGGAATAGCTTCCCAACCGATTTTAATGATAATTTGCTCGTCCGGACTGGATCAAAGCCGAAAAAAAGACTTGGAGGCGATTGCCTCACGCATTTGGCGATGGTTCACTTAACACTCACATTGGCATTTTTAACAATGGAGTAAAACTGGTTGGGATGCACTTGTCAGTTCAGAGCCTCCTTCATATACGCTGCAAAAGAGATGGCGCTTCAGACGATTTCTCGTAGCTTTGAGGTTTCCCTGTTGTCATTTGAACACTCTTGAAATGGTCCCAAACAAATTTGCTGAGGTTCAATTAAGGTGTGCTTTGCTACTCCCTGAGTCGCTCAACGCTGGTCGATCGTGCCATCTTTCAGTTAAACGCTTTCCTAATAAAGAAGAGCATATCATTTATTCTGTCGAAATGTGATGAGTTTCGGAATGTCGATTCGATTGAGATGATTTGTGTCTTTCACTATTCCAAAGGTGTCCCTCGAGTTCCGCGATCAAGCGTTCTTAAAAGGCGAGCTGTTATCTCCATTCCCCGCCCATAAAGTTCATTACCAGCTTCATTTTGATCACGCTGACCTGATATCCAAAAGAGATGAGACATGCCGTATCGCTGAGCATCAAAGTGGCCCGAACAAAGCTCTCTCTAATTCTGGATAAAAGTGTCTCGTGGAAGAAAGAGTCTCGTGTTTCATTAATGTGTACCTCAGAACATAATAGCTACGAGCATGTGACCCGCCGCCAAGATCATTCTCAGGAAGAGATTGCGACAGATGGGAACCCCAGTCGAAACATGGCCTTGATTATTCGGATCTTTTTCTTGAGCGATATTTCATTAGGGTTTCTGCAGGGTCATGTGATCTTAGTACTGTGGTAGTACCTTGACGTATGAGTTTTTTGGGCTTCCGTATTGCCACTCTAAACCAAAGTCAAGATACCACTGCACTTTTTGACCAAAATGACAAAACCTCAATAAAAAACAAAAAACAAACAAAAAAACAAAACATGGTTTTCTTAAATTAAATCTTGCGACCTGTTTGGAGCATACATGGCTAATAATACCATTTCTATTGACCTACACCTGAAAGTTTCCTGACACCAAGAACTTTACAATCTATGAACGGGTGTTTGTGTGTGTGTTACCTTGCTGAATGCGAGGCAGTCTTTATCTTGGTCTTTGTTTTTGACCTCAAAGTCGTACAACGCCTTGCCCTGGGGCGGAGTCTGGCTCAGCGGCCGCAGCAGCTGGATGTAACTGGCGGGCAAGAACCCGTGGCAACCGTTCAACTCCCCGTGGTACCAGTTGTCGTCCACCTTGCGTCGCAGGATGATGATGTCACCCTTGGAGAACTGCAAATCGCCCGGCTCCTTGCCCTCGTAAGAGTAGAGCGCTTTGCCGCAAGGCAGCGCTGGGATATTCTGAAAGTAGATTGGAAGACAAACGCGTTGTCAGCCGTGCAATCGTGAACGCGACAGGTGTTTGAAGCTGGTCGGACGGGCGTCGTAATCGATCGACCGAAGAATTCCGTTGGATGTGTGGAATTGATTGTCGAAGCAATTCATGCAAAGTGGAGTGAACTGTTCAGCTGCAACTCGCAGAAGGTGCTTTTGAAAGAGTGTCATCAGCTTTGTATAGTCTGAGACGGGAATGGTGGGCTGCACAAAGAGCCTGGACCCCCACCCCCCACCCCAAAAAGTATTTATTATTTATTTATTGATCATCAATCTCTGAAAGACATTATATTTTGAGAATCATGTGCTTACAGGAAAGTAAGTAAGTGAAAAAAACATACACTTGAAGAGCTTTGTCCGAAAGGCAAACAGGCCAAATAATAAGACAGAAGAAGAATCTGTAACTTCCCAAAAATAAGACAAACTCAGCAGTCCTACCAAAGGTGTAACATTTTTTTGTTGTTGTTCGTGGACTCGAATGTACAAAACCCTGCATAATATGTCGTGACAGGCTTGCAAATGAGGCAAAGAAAGCATCAAACCTGCTCTGACACATGGGGCCCAAGCAGCTGGCACCAAAATGCACGGGTTGGGAGCTTACAGACAAAAAAATTAAAACTAAAAATAATAGATTAACTCAAGGCAGGACGCCCACTAATTGCAACAACCAAATTCGGCATAATAGTTTATGACATTCCATTATTAAAAATGCCATGTACAAAATTAAGTCAAGTAGGTCTCCATTTATTCAAAAGACCACCATAATTTTTGTTATAAACCAAAATCTGTGTTGAGAATTAGCCAACGTTGTGTCAAGGGCTCTAAAGAAAATGCTCTGAACGTGCTGCTTTCAGCCAGCAGATGCTATTCCAAGCCATTTATCTTGTGACACACATGGGACAGAAGAGCATGAAGTGCATTCCCAAAACCTGTGAGGAGGATGAAAAGGAGTACAGGTACTGTCTTGCATTTTGTGTCAGAGAGTCGAAAGTATTCCAAATAACGCCGAACAAAGCCAGAGGTTCCAATTTCCAGCGAACTGTTGTTTCATTACGCTTTTCCATTTAAGGAGGTGAAAGTGTTCCTTTGTGTGAAGACTGGAACAAATCGCTTTCAACTGAACTTGATAGTGCCGGTTGGTTTCCATTGTTCTGTTTTCATTTGTAACAATGGCAGTTGAAGAATGAAAAAGGAGTGAAAAAAGCAGATTTCTATGCCGCAATACGGGAAAAGAATATGTGACACCTTACCTAGTGGTGTAAGGATTCATACGTTACTTTAATGTTTGATTTATCCTTGTACAATCCAACTTCAACAGCAAGTTGGACTTCCGGACAAAGTATATCGATTTAAAATCATTTAAAAAAGTAATTAATCGATTGATAACTGGGATAAGGCATTGGATTTACCGTGGAAGACTTTATATGGATTAGAGTGAGTGACGTGCCTCGGTGTACTTTGAAGCCTTTCAAGCGAGCTTAGCTTAGTTTGCTAGCCGCTAACAAAGCGACTTGTTTATGATCAACATATCGATAAGCAGTAAGTAGAAAGTTGGGGAATGTGCGCGTCAAAAAAATATTTGTAGCTTTTGAAAGAACGACGCCAGGAGGAACTTTGTGAATGCTACCAATGATTCAAGTGGGCAGCAATGTGAAAAAAACAATAATCGTCACACAGAGAATGGTTATCCTCAGTCATGCAGACCGATTCTCTCCGGATGTCACTTAGAAGCAAACAGCCAGGGGCTCTCCCACCAGACTGACTGTGAGATCCGTGATGATGCAACGTTAGGAAAAAAAAACAAACAAACACACAACTGCGGTGTAAAGGCAGTCGCTATCGCTGCCGTCATCCATTACGGCTGTGCAAATGTACAATATTCATTAAAACATGGAAGAACAAGAAGTGTTGAGCACCTAGAGACTGCAATCAGTGGGGAAAAAAAGATGGCTGGAAATGTTTGGTGATGTCATTCTTCTAAACAGCTGTGCGCGCAGCTTTATATTTAACCGGTATAACATGCCAATACCAATGAAATAAGATGGGCCGAAAGAGCCTGCTTTCCCACACAACTTTTCACATTTGGTGGGGCCCATAGGTTGTCCAGTTTTACCATATTATCACCCCACCCCTGCCCCCCACCAGAGCTCGAAAGCTAGAAAGTAAATCCACTAACCTCTGCGGTGCAGTAATTAGTGTTTGTGGACTTCTGTGTTTGGGCAAAGGGAATGTATGGGCGTGTGTGCGCGTGTGTGTGTGTGTGTGTGTGTGTGTGTGCATGTGGACATAAATGCAAACACATTGACCGCTTCTGAGGCTCCCATCTGTTCTGCCGTGTCCGTGTGAGTGTGTCTTGGTTTACGTTGCACTCTTGCAGATTGACACGTTGGTGGAGTGACAGCCAACCATGCGTCCATGTTTGAGTTGGAGGTTTTCAGCCCCTTTAACAAAAACTGACAAAGCTCGTCGTCACGCATCATCTGATTTCGCTCATGCAAAAATCAAACCCGGCGTATCAAAGCAAACTCTTCAAATTTGACCCAAGGAAGCAGATGGAGGGCGGCCGATGTAAAAAAAAGCCTGACTTTGGCTTGGCCGCCTAACTGATGTGAAGAGTGATCCCAAGGGGGCGGGGGAGGGGGGGCGGTTTGAACAGAAGAGATTGCAAGGATCCTCCGGTCATGATGGTGGTGTCAGCATGCGCTGTGGAGCGCATCTGTGCGTGGAAGTGACTTGCAGAGGTTATCCACCGCGGCCTGGTGCTCTTCAGTGTAAATGTTGGAGGATCAAGACTTTTCATGCTGACGAGAGACAGAGCGAGTCGTTTAGCTCACTGCAATTGTTTTTATACATTTTTAAGTCTTCTGGTACGGTTTAGAAATCCACTGTCGGGACCTCATTCTAAGGTTTGAAATTCCTGCATGAAAGCTTGACTCCAGGCCGTTCATAGGGAGGAGGACCAAAGAAGCTGAAGGAGTCTGCTTTAGTTCAAACATGCCAGCTGAGGAAATATGGAAGAGCTTGGATGTTTTGTGTGGGTTTTATAGAGTGTTTTAAGTTACATTTATCTGCAACCCTGCGCACTTGAGCGGCTATGACACGCAATCATGCACACGGTGACATTTATGAACAGGACTGCAATCTGTGGGGCATGCAGTCACTCTGCGCTCAATAAAATCAATAAATAGCAGCTTTACTCAGCTTGTGTACAGAAGCGGTTTTCATGTTCTGGAACAATAACATGTGGGCCACTCCTGTCATTGTCAGACAAGTGCAACGGTGAAGTTGCAGAGATTTTATTAGCCTTCTAGACTTGATTTGATTGTCAACAAGCTAACAATTTTCTCGTCCTCGTTAGGTTTGCTGACATTGGGCGAGAGGCAGGGGACTCCTTCGATTGGTCCCCAGCCAGTAACAGGTCACCATTCGCGCTTATGAATATGAACAATTCAACCCTTTCACGCATGCGCCCTGTCACCTGATAACCTGAGAACCTGTCCACTGTAGTCAACGCCGTCCCTGAAAAGGGTTAAAGTCTTCACCGAATGAATTTATTTTCTGGGAAGGTCGGCGGAAACTGGACTTTGTGAAATAATTTTCTTTTGCTTTCAATTGGCAAACGATTTTCAACATTTGGCTCTGCTTCCGTACGAAACGTCACCAATCGGTGGACAGCGTATAACACAGCCGAACAATCGCGCAACGATGATTAACACCGACAATCTCATGGTAAGCTTTTGTTCATCCATTTACGACGGGTATGATGAATGGGGTAATCATTTCTTTACAAATGGGAAGTCGAAAGGAGTGGAAAGCGATGGGAGACAATTCGCGCAGCGTGAAAGGGGAAGACGGTGGGCTTTATTGTTTGGTGGGCACGGTGCCACTGAGACCAATAAGAGAACATTTGTTGAGAGGCGGCACTTCACAGCCTCTTGACCCACTGAGAGCATCCACCATTTGTTCCTCTTGTTTATCTGCGAGTGTGCAGCGGCTGACACAAATATGACTCAAACATGAAGACGGGAGACGCGAGCAGCTGTGGTATTGACATGAAGCGTCGGATGCCAGCGGGGTCGTCGTGTATTGGAATATTATGCGGTAGTTGTTTGCGATCAAAGCAAACAGTTACTGGAAACTGGAAAATGAGAGAGGGGATTTAAGAGACCACATGAACTACACTTGTGACCGTATATTTTTCGGACCGGATGTAAAATCATTTAATTTTCTGAAAAATCAACAGTGTGCCTTATATTGCGGCGTGCCTTTATGTTTGGATGTGCGTCTTTCAGGTTCTCGTCTTTAATTCTGTTTCCTTTCCATTCACGTTCTCGCTCTCATTGCGTTTCCAATGTTACGCCGTGGGACAATACCGTTGCGGTCTGCCGGGACCGAGCAAAAAAAAAAAACTCAAAAAGGAGCATGTTTGGATTATGGCGAGCGAGGAAGTTTACGTATCTGGTGAGTGTGTCGACCTGTTTACAGCTGTTGAACTGTCAACAGCATTTCGCAGCCAAAGTTAGAACACAACCACCAGTCACTAGATTGACTAGCGATGTTCCCAATTTTCTTTTCGATTGTCGGTGGAGCCACTCGCCGTCTCCGCTCGAAGCTACCGCCGCATAACTGATTATTGCGCCTAATCATCTGGTACCTTATAGTTGGAAAAATACGGTACTTGGATTTGCCGCAGCAATGGCGATCACGGCCAATTAAGCGGGGATTTTTTTTTTTTTACACAAGTAAATGGGACAGTGTGTTCCCCTCAGCTAATAGGCCGGTCCGTTTTTTTTTTTCTCTGACATTTTTATAACGTAATACAGGGTTTTACTCTGTGCAATCCATAATTCTGCTTGGCTGCCTCAGCAAAGTCACCGCAGTGAGTTTGGAAACACAACCTTAAGCCATGATAAGAAAAGGCCCGGAAATGTGATGTCATGCCAGTTCCAGGCTTCTTTTGTTTCTCTCTGAGATCATCTTTTTATACATGAAACAGAAAAAAAGCTCGCCTCCACTAAGAAACCACAAACTTACAATAATTCCGGGTTTACATTTATTTCAATTTCCAAGTATTGATATGAGTGCCTTGCAAAGGCTGAAACATCACAGAACACAATACGGTTTGCATCCCACCAACCTGCAAGGTTTCAATGTAAATTTAATGCTCGATCTCAAAATTCACGTGTCTCACCTCACTCTCGAAACTCAATTTCGAAGGTTTCACTTGAGAGGAAACATTTGCATAGCGTATATCGGAAATGTCACCGAGCTTCATATGAGGTGAGCGCTCGGAAAAAATAAGGAATTAAAAGCGACTAAACCATATAGTTTTGGAACGCATCTTCTCGCCTGGATTCACTCATCTGTCAGTCGGAAGGCTCGCCAACACTAACATTCCCATACCGAGCCGGTCCAGAGCGCAAGTGTGTGTCAAAGATACTCGTTGGGACAGGATGTTCCACTCCACTCACATCCTCATCCATTTTTATGAAACCAAACCATTTTCGATTCCTGCAGACCGTCTACCGACCTCTCACTGCACACACACACACACACACACACACACACACACACACACACGCACACACACACACACACTTTAACTGTGATTACTCTGCTCTCTTGTCTCTTGCTCATCTGTCCTTGGAGGGGCATTGGGCCTCTACAACTTTTCCCTACTCAGTGTGTGTATAACTGTATGTGTGTTTGTGTGTGTGTGTGTGTGGGGGGGGGGTGTAATAGTGTAGTAAATCTGCAGAGAGGTCTTTCTTTCCAGTCTGCTGTGCGAGCAGCATGTTGTCGTGCTGTGCCGTTTTATTGGAGCAGACACACAGCCCCAGTCGCCCCAAAACTGTTACTCCTGTGTTGAAGATCAAATAATAAGATGTGAATTGTGAAAATAAAGCTTGAAATACAGTGAAACCGTCACAGAAAACCATGAACACAAGGTATTGGATCAAAGCTTTGAGCTGTGTGTGAAAAGTAAATAAAGTGGGCATTAAGTGAACGGATCAGCGGATGCACAACATTTACAGTAGAGGCCATCACAGATACAAAACACACACACGGGCTGACTGGCAGCCACTCGGTGCACTATTGATTTACTTTCCATCTATAATTCAAGATACAACGTACACCTTTGTTTAAGCGGCGGCGCTTAAACACACGAGCAGCAAGACAAAGAAGAAGGAAAAAAAAAACAACAACTCCTGTGATGTTAAAACTTAAGATGCGCTACAACATACGCCATTCTAGCCAGCGGCTATTTCTTCTATGACTCCAGTTTCAGCCCTTTATTGCCCTTTTTATTTTATCCACCCCTCCCACTCAACTCAAACTGTCAAGACTTCTTAGCTTACTCATTCAGTTTCTTTTTATTTACAATGAAGGAAAGAGCATTGGTGTCACAAATAACGATTTTTTTTCCTAGCATGGGTTAAATTCACATTCAGTGACCGTACAAATGCGAGTGTGAATGGCCGTGCCCTGTTATTGACCGGCCTCCTATATTTCATCCTAAGTCAGATGGGATAGGCTACTGCTACCCGAGACTGATGTGTAAAAGCGATACAGAAATTCAGTGAATAGATCTAGGCAGAATATTGATAGATTCCCTGCTATTTTCGTTCCCGTACTGCTACCTGCTGTCGACTAAAATTGACATCAAAATCTCCACGGTGTCGCAGGACCAAAACCAGACAACAGGTGAGCCGTGACGTTCGCAAGCTGAGCCCTTGGGCACTTTGACATTACCTTCAGTTGACAGTAGGTGGCCACATAGATGCTAATTGTTAGCCCAGTTGCCTATGGAGTTTCCCATGAAACGTTAGGACTCGGATAGCGGCGGCTATGTGGCTGCTTTAACTGCAAAAGCTGTAATTTTCTTTGTTTGATGTTTACTTTGACAATAACCTTCAATTGAGAGCAGCAATAAACAGCTCAAAGCCTCTTTTTTAAAGTGACAGCAAACGATAAGAACACTGCATTGAGAACAAAATCATCCAGAATGGACACTCCCTTGCAATGAGTGAGACGAACAAGAAACAATTTCCAAAAGCTTTAATACATATTCATCAGAATCATTACCATGCCGAGTCGAGCGTGGCAGTGGGGGGGAAAAAATATAAACAGATGCACAAAGAAGCTGAGCTTGTGAGAAAGGCAAGCTGTTGAGTTGGAGGCGCGGTGGAGTGATAAAGTCGTCCTATTGCCGATTGAGGAGAAGCAATGACGCAAGAGGGAACGTGAAGAAAAGCAGGCAAGATGGAAAACATCGGGGTGGGGGACGACTGCAATCGTCAATGTTGACACAAAGACCTATTTGGTCATCTAAATGTATCTCATTATGTTCATCACAGACGCTAAATCGTGCACAGCAAAGTAAAGTATTCACGCGGTAAGGCCGCGCGTCGAAAAGCTAATCACCCCAAAAAGATAACACATAATATGTTGTTGCGTCGTCGTGTCGGGAGGCTGTTACATCATTGAAAAACATCCTGTGGCTTTTTAAATGATGAAAGAGAAATAGAAAATGTGACATGCGACTCGATGGTAATCTTGCGAATTACCGTATTTTTCCGGATTGTAAATCGCTCCGGAGAATAAATCGCACTAGCCATAAAATGCTTCAGAAAGAATAAAACAACATATATAAGTCGCGCTAGCGTATACGTCGCATTTTGGGGGGGAAATTTATTTGATAAAATCCAACACCAGGAACAGACATTTCATCTTGAAAGGCAATTTAAAATAAAAATAAAATAGAGAACAACAGGCTGAACAAGTGCACGATATGCTAACATTACATGACGCATAAACAACGAACTGAAAACGTGCCTGGTATGTTCACGTAACTCATTAAGAGTTATTCAGATCACGATTTGTCAACACAGGCCTAGAGCGCCCTCTTGTGGTTCTATGTGAAAATAACATGTGAAATGATATAATAATGTGTGAATAATTTCACACATAAATCGCTCCAGAGTATAAATCGAACCCCGGCCTAAACGATGAAAAGAAATGTGATTTACAGAACAGAAAATACGGTACATCCTTCCATCTGCCACATTGCAATGATAACATGATTTATGAAAGAGCTACTTGCAAACAAACCCTTAACCTGCATTTGTAGTTGATACAGGACGCTAAAGTAAACGGCAGGTAAGTCTCACACCATTGAGAATGTGGAGATATCGTCAACACGACAATACGTACAGTAAATTCTTCACATTTTACGCTAGCAATTTATTTTTGCATCAATACATTAACAATGTGTTTCAAAACTGCGGTGAAGAGGCGTCTGATCAATGAGCTTATTTTCTGGCATGTGTAAAATGAGCGACTGTAAAGGGTGACAAAACTGCAATGTGCCGCGAAAAAAAAAAGGCTTCTCCTTTGTGTACTGGCATGACGTAGCTGTAAAATTTGTATTTGTGGCTGTAAATAACGAGAGCCAAACGCCGCAGTAGAGTGCTGATGATTGTTCCCTTCCCCGCCCACGTCCCCCGCGACATATTACAATATCAATCTTTGGTATTTAATGGGAATTTGCATCCTCTTGTGTGAGTTTCCCCTCCGGACTGGTTGGACAATTACTTTAATTCTCTGTAAGTTTCCTTCATTCTAATTATTTGCTGTTATTGGACTGTGAATGGTTCGTAATCACATATACAGTACGGTCATTTGTAAAAGGTATAAGGTCCACTCCATTGCCTGTCTATGTATTTATTTATTTACTTATTTATTTCCTTGTGACCCGCTTGGACCGCCGCGGCTTTCAGTTGACGGAAAATGAATTCCTTCATTTCCATTCCATCTAAAAATGAGACCCTTTTGCCTGCAGGGTCAAAAGCTACACCCGAGGAGGCTGACGGCAAGTCTCACCTCCTTCGGTTCTTTTCACTGCGGGGTTTTTTTTTTTTTTTTGAGTAATAATTTTCAAGCTGCTCTTTCCTGAGGCCTCCCGCCGTGACTCAACTGATTGATGTCATTGTGATTAGACTTGTGGAGTGACTCAAATATTCACTTGTTATGACAATGAAGGGATGGAATTGCAAAAAGTCTTGCATTTAAAAAAGAAAGGATGATACAAATATTTGCATGGGGAGGAGAGAGAGATAACGAAGGGGGCAGGTGATGTTTCTAAGGGTGACAGATCGCCATCGATGTGTCCTTTCTATTTGGTCCCTCCCCTCTCTGGAGCCTGTTACTGTGGCGACGGGGTGCAATGAGTGACAGATGGCTGCTGAGGCGTGTCGGCAGTTGTTAAGAGTGCTTAATGTGTCAGTCACAGGAACAGACAATGAAAAAAGCTTAAAGGATACACCCATGGCCCCGACAACCTGATGGTATCCACTCAAGGTTCGAAGCGAATAAAGTATGCAAGATTTGGCAGAAAAAAAAAAACATTTTAGTCATGCGCAGGATGTTTCTTGGAACATATCTCAGTCATGACAAAGAAAACGAGAGACCTTCCGGCCCTGAGCATGATAAGCAGCATGGGACAATGAGTCGAAGAGAAACCACTTGACAACTATAACACAATAAAACTCGACACAGCGTATTCCCTGGTCCAAAGTTATAATCAAGACACATCTTTGTGAGTTTGAATACAGCGGCTGAACAAATAAAACGTGCACACCGCACTCGTAACATTCAACTAAAGGAAACCCAGATGAAACACTGCCCCAAAAAAAACATCTGGAGGGGGAAAAAAAATAAAACTTTGACAGTTCGGGAAACAAATTCTTTGAAGAGATGAAACCAAACTCAACTTGAGAAAGGCAGGAGGAGAAAAGGAAAAAGAAATGGATCAGCTCATGATCCAAAGCACACCACATACCGTATTGGCCCGAATATAAGACGGCCCTGATTATAAGACGAGCCCCTCTTTTTCAAGACTCAAGTTTGAAAAAAGACTTTTTGAACACCAAATTAATTTTTACACAGAAAATAATTACAGTACATCTGAAACAAATGATTATAACAACACATTTGAGAGAAAAAGCATGTTATTTTGCCTCATTCAAATCTTAATATCTGAACATTTAAATATGTAAACTAAAGTGCAATCACATTCGTAAATGAATGGCTTCTGGTTTTTGAAATGTAAATGACATCATAACTTCTCCTCAGCTGCCGGTTAACCTGGCCGATCTTCGACCCACTTTTCTCCAGATTGTCACTATGTTTCTCCATTTTCTGTTATCTCTTCTATTATTTTCTTCGCTTTCCTTTCTTACCGCTATTTTTCATTTTTCTTCTTCGAGCTACCGCTATTTTTATTTTTATTCTTCTTGACAGGGGTTCACTTTGGCCTGGGGAGTCAAGTTCAGCATTCGCTTCAATGATAGTTGGCGCCATCTAGCGTCATGAATGGGTTTTATGTCTAGACCGCGAATATAAGACGACCCCCACTTTTTCAGTCTTATTTCAATGCAAAAAACACCGTCTTATATTCGGGCCAATACGATACTATGGTGAACATTGTATGGCACGGGTACGTACGACTGCCCACGGAACTGCTGTTCAATCCTTTCTTGCACCAATAATGATAACCTGTCACCTGATAACATGATAAGATGTCCACTGTAGTCACCGCCGTACCCGAAAAGGGTTCATGGTAAAGTAACAACCCAGCGCACAATTTGGTGATGCTCACAGGCTTCAGACTTCAGTCGGCAATTAACTCCATTCGTTATTCGGGATATTGACAATCATCTCACTCACTTTTAATTCTCTGCCCTAAAATGGCTTTTCTTCCTTCAATAAAATGGTCCACGGTAAATATTTGCGAGACCACGGACATTAAAGTCTTACATGTATAACGCATCTTGAATGGCCAAATAAATGTGGCGCAAATTACGAAAACCGATTGGAGAGGCAGAGGACCGGAGGGAGAGTGTGCTGTCTGCCAACAAGCATTTCTAAAGTGTTATAAATGATCTCCGTCGGTGGCATTTTTCCAGACAGCATTAAATGGGGCAGAGTGACGTATAATGGATTGTGAAGTGTCAATCAATTGAAATGGAATTTTTTTTGCTGATCTAATAGTCTGACAATATGCCAGAGGTGGTTTAAGATTGTGCTCACCGGAGTTTAAACCAACAGGGCGATATGGGATAACTGGCCAAGTGCCTTGGAGACCATGCAGGGTGACTTCATGCTGTTAAGGTTGAACTCGTTGAAATAATTGCAAACTTGTCAGATATTCGAGCGCAACGCCAAGTATGCTAATTATTCCTCATCGGGTCTTGAGAAGAGAGAAAGGTATGAATTCGACAAATGATTGTGTCGACTGAGGCGGCGCGGTAGATGCGTGGCTAGCGCAAGCGTGGATTGTTGGTGAGACAAGCCGGATTCAGGGAGGTGCCGCTGCGCAATACTTAACCATTGAAAAGTGCGCAATTTGAAGTACGTGCACCAAATTTCACGCTTCTATGACCATTTGAATGATTTTTTTTTTCCTCACGCTTATTTAGTCCAGTAAGATGATTTCGGAACAGTGTTGAGTTCCAAGAAATGAGATGTTTGTTATTCGTTTTGATCTTCAATTATATTTGCTTCCATACAACACTTCCTGCGCATTTTGAATTGGGCTAATGACCAGGAACTGAGCGCTTATCAGCTGAATGAATATCAGTTATGTGAACCGCTATACCAGTGGTTCTTCACCTTCTTAGAGGTACTGAACCAACCCAGTTAATATGCACATTCACCGAACCTTTCATTAGTGGGAAAAATTATATATAAAATGAACTATCACGACAATGAACTATCACGACAATCACACGTTGACTACAAAGCGAACAAAATTTCCCACCGCACTGATTGGACAACCAATGTCATGTGATCATCTGCAGCCAGTGATGGCCAAGTGGGCGTGTCATAACTAATTGACATGTTGAGTCGCGTGGGTCTTACCCTCCGTGGCAGAGGCTCCGTCGAACCCCTGGGGTTCGATCGAACCCAGGTTAAGAACCACTGCGCTATACTATCAATGGCCAGCTTTTTTTTTTCACTGAGAGGTCATCCAGGTGGCATCAACAATGGCTAAACACGGCCCTGAACCATCGTTGACGCTCATGAAAGATGTTACAGTCTGACACGGCAGCGTGGACGCAAGCGGAACAGCCCGCACACATCATCGATTTTGCTCTCTTCTTACACACGGATTAAAAACTACACGCAGGAGCACTGATATCGGGAGGGATTGCTCAAAACTTCCTCCCGGGGGCTCCCTATTGACTATTTACTGCAAACGAGATTCTTCTAAGATGACGTCAGCCTTCGTATGGTGTGCACGCATGTATATGGCGCATTGACTGGCAAAGGTGATTGGATGGAAGCGGTTGGCGATGCCCAATCAGCCGACAGTATGGCGGGATGACATCGAGGCCGACTGTTTCCACTTGGCATCATCCCTCCCAACACCTTCTCACTGCACGCATCCTCCACCTGGCATGTTTCCCATCTCGCGTCCCTCCGCTCCAGGCGTTTTCTATTTTGTCTCGGCACTCAATTTGTCACCGGCGCTTCAATTCATTTTAGGAACAAAGAAGTGAGGTCAGCGCTGAATAATAAACAGTTTAGAAACGACACTATGACTTTATTTTCATATTTCAACATTAAAACGGGGATTACTTTATTCCCGGCTGTAAATGCCGATGTGACTGCAGGGATTAAGTGTCCTTATTTACTTTGTCAACCTTGCGTCCCGCCGAATACAAGATGGCGACGCTAAACGAGGACAGCAAACATCTCGGTGGATACTAACAATCAATCCAAAAATAATGAAGAGGAGACGAACAGAGCAGATTGGATGGCGTTGAAATGCTCATGGGCTGCTTTGGTTACAGTATGAAGACCAAAAGGTCACACATGGGGAAAATAAATTCACTCTTGCAGCTCAACATTTGTTGAAATTTAACTGGCGTCCCGGGAGTTTTACATCAACCGCAACGTAGTAAGTCGGATGTTGTGAGAGAAGAGAACAGCTGAAAATTAATTTATTATTCATCATGCGGCGACACGACATCAAGAAAATCTTACTTCCCGGGGAAATACAAAAATGTTATTCAACAGAAGGGGTTGGACTGTGGCCCGAAATCCAGCCGGAATCTTAATTCTTCAGTTTAACTCAACGTTCTATGCTCTCAACTTTGTGGAGTTTTTTTTTTTTTTTTCCTGGATGAATGGACGACAGATTCTCCGCACGCATATAAAACATTTTTAAAAAGACTTCCTAGAAGAGTGCGGCGCTGTCGCTTACAAAAATGGAGCCCCAAATATTTCCGCCATTGGTGACTCACGCTAAGAAATTCGTGAGGAATGAATCAGAGTTATTTCTTTGAACATACAAAGTATGTAATATCGAACAGGACAATCATTTTTGAAAGAGCGCAGGTGGAGAGGATGTTTTGAGCAATTTCCTGAGCTAACGAGTGATTATCCAGCCAGTCAAAGTAACTCGCTGTTGCCTTTGTTGGCATTTGTTTCGTTGGCACACGGGTTTTGCTTGACCGTCACTCATAGTTTAATAAATAAATAAATACAGTCAAACCTCGGTTTCCGAACGTCTCTGTTCTTAATCAAATCGGTTTTCGACCAAAAATTTCGAGTTTTTTATGCCTCGGATTACGACCGAAAATCGGTTCTCGACCAAACTGAGCGCACTTGAATGCGCCACTTGACTCCTCTTGCCTTCCTTGCATGAGGAAGTGACACTTCTTCGGGTAGACGAGGAAGTGACGCTTCCTCGTGTAGCGTTCCATTGTGAGCAGACGTGTTCAATAAAGTTTTTTATTTTCAAGAGTGTGGTTTCGGTTTTCGAACAATTTCGGTTTTCGAACAGCCTTCTGGAACGGATTATGGTCGAAAACCGAGGTATGACTGTACATACATACATACGTGCAGCTACGTGCTTTTCTTTACAGTCTTTGCACACATTTCAAGGCTTCTCTCAAAATAATGCATCGTCAAAAACATGCTGCCGGCGATATTCATTCATCCTTTTCGGGGACAGCGGTGATCACAGCGGACAGCTTATCGTGTCATCAAGTTGCAGGGTGCATGAAAGGGTTAAAAAAAAAAAAAACGGATCGCGCTGGATGGATGTGTCTTCCCCTTTTTAGTTTGGCAGTCATTGCTGGCATGTATTCAACCTTCATTCGCTGAAGATAGCTGTTATTTCCCTCCCCCCGCCCCCCCCGATCTTAACGATGGCACTCGTAAATCCCTTTTATACGCTTTGGTCTTCAGAGGCAGAACATTCTCCTCGAGACGGATGAGGCACAAATGGTGTGACATGAGTAATACTCCCAAATTGTCGTAATCTCCAACGCATATGCAACATACGTAGAGACGAATGCCGGCAACGTTCGTGAGAATCACATACGCATACGGTATAAACGCTATAATTCCAGCTGAGCGTGTCGATTTGATAAGTGTTTTCCTCACACAATGTCTGTTTGGATGTTTAGATGGGGACAAAGAAACGAAAGAGTAGAGGTGCATGGGAACGTATATGGCAAAGCAGATAAATCATGTTACTATTTTTAAAATAAAGAATGAAACACAGAAGCTCTATTTGTATTTTAGTTGCCTTCTGTGTGCTTCCTACAAGTGTGCGATAATATATCTCACATAGATGAACCTGCCCTGTGCAGGAAATAGGATGAATTGAAAGAATGCACACCGCGCTCTCCTTGCGCTTGCTAATTAATTTACAGCCGATTTCAACAGCTAAGAAAATTTGATAATGAATGCAGCTGACAGGAACATTTTACATCCAGATAACTATTCTGCCGAGAAAGATGTAAAGAATGTCACCAGACGTAGTTTGAGGCAGTGCAACATTTTACTCCGACGCAGCCTGAAAATGGTTTCTCGCTAGCTGAGGCAAACTGTCACTCAAACCTAATGGAATGAAACTCGATGATGTCGTTGACGACGTCATTTGTATTTTTTTCATCTTAGTACAGAAGTCTCTGATTTTTACAGTTTTTACAGAGATATATTTTTGATGGACCGGCACGGAAACGAATAAAAATATATCAGGCTTCTCTCTTCATTGAGCCGGCGGGATCACATCTCGTGTTCCTCAGCAGAGCGTGTAAGACAAGACATCGTAGCCGGCCTCCCAAAAAAAGAATCAATTGTTTCTGTTTCACTTTACTCTCGGACTCGGGCTGACGTGTGAGGTCTGTGTCGCCTTGGCGTCCGGCCTTTTCGCTGTTTCAAAGGCTTGCTGTTCCGCTACGGCAGCAGGTGGGCGACTCGAAAATCTTGTGTAAATTGGCCAAATGGAAGACGAGATGCCAAAAACACGTGATCGGCGAGTCGTCCACTTCAGGCTTTCAGGTACGTCCATGTCGAGTAGTAAAGCAGACTCGTCCACTCGTCCAATTTGGCATCCGCTTCCTGCTTAAAATGCTAATGACTTTTTTTTGCTAATGGTTTTGCTAACATCATGTGTCCGATTTGGCGTGAGAGAGTAATCGTATGAACTTCACGCATGTTTTTGTGATGGAGCGAGTTCCCATTTGTGCACACACGTATTCCGAGAGCTTTGTACTGCCCCATATCGGTTTTGATGTACTGAAAACGCGAGTAGAGACCGCGCACGCCGTTACGGCACACATATCATATACGCAAGACGTAGAGCAGTCATGTCAAAACACGTTGGGTCGACAAATATATCTACAAAAAAAGGTCCTGACCTTTGCGGGTGTCTTATCAATAATTGATCATAAAAGAAAGCTTTGATTGGCCCCTTCACCTTTAAAACAGGGTGGGGCCTGACATTTGATGAGCGCTGATGAAGCCGTTTGTTAGTCGGCGCAGTGGTGTAGATATTCGAGGTGTCGCTTCATTGGAAAGCCTTTTATTATTTCATCTTGACAGAGGAAGGCTGACTGCAAAAAAAAAAAAAAAACATTTAGGGAACGCGAGAGGGGGGGAAAACAGTCGCTTCATTGGAAAGCCTTTTATTATTTCATCTTGACAGAGGAAGGCTGACTGCAAAAAAAAAAAAAAACTTATAGGAAGCCGGAGCAGTGGCAAGAACATCTCGACATTGCTTGACCAGTTTTGCACTCCACTCTTCTGACCCTGATTTGGAGTGTTCTATTTTCCAGTTCAAAATAGTACAGCTTCAATCGTGCGTCAAAACCAAAAACTCATTGAGCGCATCATTCCAACACGTCTAGCAGTCCATTTCGATGCCATTTATACCGTTCTGGGTCACTGCACCTTGGCTCGGTCGGCAGTCAATTGCTTGGCGTAGAAGGAAAAGACGACCGTTCGCACTCACTTTCACACTTGCAGTCAGTGAACAGGAAACAATCACATGCCGGCTGTGCGCAAATCAACAGTCGGAACTCGACGTGCCACCCATCCATCCATCCATTTTCCGATCCGCTTTATCCTCACAAGGGTCACGGGGGGTGCTGGAGCCTATCCCAGCTTTCTTCGGGCAGTGGGCGGGGGGCACCCTGAACCGGTTACCAGCCAATTGCAGGACACACAGAGACGAACCACCATCCGCGCTCACAATCACACCTAGGGACAATTTTAGAGCGTTCAATCAGCCTGCCATGCATGTTTTTGGAATGTGGGAGGAAACCGGAGTACCCGGAGAAAACCCACGCAGGCCCGGGGAGAACATGCAAACTCCACACAGGGAGGCCGGAGCTGGAATTGAACCCGGTGCCTCTGCATTGTCTGGTCGACGCGCTAACCACTGGACCACTGGGCCGCCTCGACGTGCCACGAACACCAAAAATGGAGACCAGCGAGGATCTCCTGTACGGTGGTACCTTGACTTCACAAGGTGAAGTCATTCCTTAATTGAACTTGAGAAGTTTTCATTTCAATCTCTCTAAAAAAAAACAACAAAAAAAAAACCAAGACATTCATTTCTAATTGTCAGTGCAGCAGTGTTTTCAAAAGTTAAACGTCGACATTCACTATGATCTTATTTTGATTCCACACAAAGACAACAAGTCCTCCGATTTACTGTTAAGAGGCTGACATCACGAGCATTTGGACAATTTAAAATCAAGCAAGGTCTCCAAACGATTAATCGACGAACAACAGAATCATCAAATCATTTGCTCACCAATTTTTTTATTTTTTCCAATGAGTGCTTGATCTTGCAGCGCAAAGGCCATTCTTGAAATCGTTTAGCAGGCCTGTTCCTTGTGATGAAATTCTGATGGTCGATTTATGATAGCCGCGCCTGAACGGATCCGTAGTGGCATGGAAACAGGTCATCAATCGATCTGACTTTAACCCTTTCATGCACGCTGTAACCTGATCACATGATTGATTAGCTGTCCACTGTAGTAACCCGCCGTCCCTGAAAGGATTAAAATAATCATGTCAGGTGCCTTCCTGGATACGGATTAGTGGGGAAAACTTCTCTTTTAGTACCTGCATGCAGTTTACTGTCACTAGCACTTGAGAACAGCATTTCGTCCTCAAGTCTATAGCGCGGGAGTGATTGTGCGCCTTCGGCATTTCTCTTGGCAGGCCGAGAGCTCTTGTGGGGAAAATGACGATGAATAGTAAAATAGGTGTCGCAGTCGGGTACACGGTAGTTTATCTACACAATTTGCGTCCATCAGGAAAGAAATACGGCGAATGCTGAAATGAAATTTGATGGGCAGGCTATCTTGATCAAAAAGTCACCGAATAAAGGAAACCGGCACCTCAAGCGTTTCGGAGCTCATTTGTTAACACCGCGTGAGCAAAAAAAAAAAAAAAAAAAAAAATAGACTGTGATAAAATAGTACATTAGGTTACAATGTCATCCATCAATGCCAAACAACCCATACGACTTGTTTCGAGGAATAATTCGGCAACGGCATATTGAACCGAGTCGGTCCTAATCATCTACAAAAGGCAAACACCCGCATTTTTTCTCCGGCCAGTGTGTGCGTGTGTGCGTGATGCCCCAGAGGAAAGGCAGGAGACAGGCAGGGATTGGGTAGCAGCGTGTAATGACTTAGGGGGCCATGAGGGGTGGGCAGGATCAGGTGGCACATTAGATGGGTGGGCTGAGACTGTGCTGCGGAGACACACACACACACACCAAACACCCGCATTTTTTCTCCGGCCAGTGTGTGCGTGTGTGCGTGATGCCCCAGAGGAAAGGCAGGAGACAGGCAGGGATTGGGTAGCAGCGTGTAATGACTTAGGGGGCCATGAGGGGTGGGCAGGATCAGGTGGCACATTAGATGGGTGGGCTGAGACTGTGCTGCGGAGACACACACACACACACCAGCACACAGTATTAACAGATATAGCTCTTGCAGCAATGTATACCCACACCAGAAGGATACACTTTCCCGAAATCGAAAACACCTCACATACACACAGCCTTGAACATACTTTTACACGAAGCATCCTCACGTAATTCTCCTGACTCATCTTGACCGGCAAGTAAACCCCCCAGACTCCCCCCCCACCCCGACCATGAGCACGTCGTACAAAACACACGTGAGGTTCAGCCCCCTCGCATATCCTCAGCTGTTCGGCTCACTCATTCGTCTCGAAAGCTCGAGCGCGTGACCACGCTCACTCCTTGACCGTTTTTTTTTTTTTTTCCCACCCCCAGGATGTTCTGTCTACCGCTGCCTTTGAATTCCATTTTTAAATCATGTTCATGAATTGGCAAAAGTTGTTGTAGTGGAGTGGAAGGAAGACAAGAACAGGAGAGCCGGAAGCAATGTGGCAAACAAGTCAAGCCCGAAGGCTCTTAATCTGCTCGTCACCTGCAGTAAATACCAGACTGCGGCTAAGTGGTGTTAATATTTTAGTTCGTGCTGGGACGAATGTGTGTGTGTGGGGTTTTTTTTTTGTTTTTTTAACATGACAGTAGCATGCAGAGGGTAAGAGGCGAATTTACCTTGACAATTAGTTACTCAAGTGTGTCCTCAAAATCAAATTCAGGGTGCAGAGCAAATGAAAGAAAAGATGACATGAAAACGTTGCTTTCTATGAATATGTTTCAACTCACGGTTCAGTAGGGTTATCGTATCGTCGACTCGACATACGCAAGGAAGGTGTCAGTGTCTCGAGATAGGAGAGTGTACTATCAGTAACAAAGCAAATATTCATCAAATCCCTCCAGACGGTGCATTATTCATCACATAGGGATTTGAATTATATATGTCCATCATCAAATATTTACTTGATTTGAGTTTTCAAGAACAGCGGATGAGTCGTCGTATTACCGTGCGGGGGAACTGTGACAGAAGGGAAACACGAGGTTTACGTTGGGTTGCGTTCTTAATTCTCGTATCCTTTACGTTGCTTGATTTCGTGTTACGCGGCCGCTTTGTGTGCTGATCTTTGACAACGCCGGGTTGTTTGTCAACCGGATTCTCTTTGATCCAATTCTTTTTTACCGTTTGCTACAGGGTGGAAATGGGAAAATGACGATGAATAGTAAAATAGGTGTCGCAGTCGGGTACACGGTAGTTTATCTACACAATTTGCGTCCATCAGGAAAGAAATACGGCGAATGCTGAAATGAAATTTGATGGGCAGGCTATCTTGATCAAAAAGTCACCGAATAACGG
>NW_017806159.1:832974-834912 GCF_001891065.2 Hippocampus comes
TCCTTTTTTAAACCCGGGGGGAAAAAAAAAAAAAAAAAAAAAAAAAAAATAGACTGTGATAAAATAGTACATTAGGTTACAATGTCATCCATCAATGCCAAACAACCCATACGACTTGTTTCGAGGAATAATTCGGCAACGGCATATTGAACCGAGTCGGTCCTAATCATCTACAAAAGGCAAACACCCGCATTTTTTCTCCGGCCAGTGTGTGCGTGTGTGCGTGATGCCCCAGAGGAAAGGCAGGAGACAGGCAGGGATTGGGTAGCAGCGTGTAATGACTTAGGGGGCCATGAGGGGTGGGCAGGATCAGGTGGCACATTAGATGGGTGGGCTGAGACTGTGCTGCGGAGACACACACACACACACCAGCACACAGTATTAACAGATATAGCTCTTGCAGCAATGTATACCCACACCAGAAGGATACACTTTCCCGAAATCGAAAACACCTCACATACACACAGCCTTGAACATACTTTTACACGAAGCATCCTCACGTAATTCTCCTGACTCATCTTGACCGGCAAGTAAACCCCCCAGACTCCCCCCCCACCCCGACCATGAGCACGTCGTACAAAACACACGTGAGGTTCAGCCCCCTCGCATATCCTCAGCTGTTCGGCTCACTCATTCGTCTCGAAAGCTCGAGCGCGTGACCACGCTCACTCCTTGACCGTTTTTTTTTTTTTTTCCCACCCCCAGGATGTTCTGTCTACCGCTGCCTTTGAATTCCATTTTTAAATCATGTTCATGAATTGGCAAAAGTTGTTGTAGTGGAGTGGAAGGAAGACAAGAACAGGAGAGCCGGAAGCAATGTGGCAAACAAGTCAAGCCCGAAGGCTCTTAATCTGCTCGTCACCTGCAGTAAATACCAGACTGCGGCTAAGTGGTGTTAATATTTTAGTTCGTGCTGGGACGAATGTGTGTGTGTGGGGTTTTTTTTTTGTTTTTTTAACATGACAGTAGCATGCAGAGGGTAAGAGGCGAATTTACCTTGACAATTAGTTACTCAAGTGTGTCCTCAAAATCAAATTCAGGGTGCAGAGCAAATGAAAGAAAAGATGACATGAAAACGTTGCTTTCTATGAATATGTTTCAACTCACGGTTCAGTAGGGTTATCGTATCGTCGACTCGACATACGCAAGGAAGGTGTCAGTGTCTCGAGATAGGAGAGTGTACTATCAGTAACAAAGCAAATATTCATCAAATCCCTCCAGACGGTGCATTATTCATCACATAGGGATTTGAATTATATATGTCCATCATCAAATATTTACTTGATTTGAGTTTTCAAGAACAGCGGATGAGTCGTCGTATTACCGTGCGGGGGAACTGTGACAGAAGGGAAACACGAGGTTTACGTTGGGTTGCGTTCTTAATTCTCGTATCCTTTACGTTGCTTGATTTCGTGTTACGCGGCCGCTTTGTGTGCTGATCTTTGACAACGCCGGGTTGTTTGTCAACCGGATTCTCTTTGATCCAATTCTTTTTTACCGTTTGCTACAGGGTGGAAATAAGGACGAGGAAGGCAACGTAATCTCCGATATAAATCCCGACACATGAGACCACCTCACGTCTGACAAACACTTTGGATTTACAGCCAAGAAATACAGGTGGGCCAAATGGAAAAATCAAGTCAATCTACAACAATCTGAGCCAAGAGTCAAATCTACTTTATTTATTTATTTATTTATTTATTTATTTTTTCGTGTGTGAATTATTGGGCAGGATGGGATGTTTACGGTATTTTGTCCCATTGATGTTGAAATTCTACCAATGAATAGTGGATTTGTTTTCTCCCAAAATAGTCGGATTTGGTGGTGATGTGAAGCAGACTAACTGTGTGGATATGCATATACGCGCGCGCGTGTGTGTGTGTGTGTGTGTGTGTGTGTGTGTGTGTGTGTGTGTGTGTGTGTGTGTGTGCGCGCGCG
>NW_017806159.1:834924-863220 GCF_001891065.2 Hippocampus comes
TGTGTGCGCGCGCGCGCGCGGATCAGCTATAATTCTCTTTTAAAGAAGATTAAACCGTTATTTTGGCAAACATCTTATTCAGAACTGATCCTTCCTTTTACACACACACACACACACACACACACACACACACACACACACACACACACACACACACACGCGCGCACACACTCGCGCGGGCACTCGCGTCGAGATGCTGCACTGCGGGTGGGGGAAGTGGGCATGGTGAGATGTGGGAAATTGTCTGGTGGGGGCAGCTGAGAAGGGAAAGAAGGAATATAAACAAGAAAGTGATTTCACTTGTGGCCCATGACAGGAAACACTTGACTGTATTTGAAGGACGGAGGTAAGGATCGAACCTCAGTGGTTAGTGGATGACCTGCCCTCCCTCAGGAAACAGGACAGGAATCAGGACGGGTTGTAAGGGGCCATCGGGGGTCAGCTAACACCTCGCTGAGAGAGACTTGGAAGGGAAAAAATATATATATCTCATTCCCTCGCCGTCTCCGTTCGTCTGATTGCATGAAGGCCTCTTTCGTATTCATCTGCTAATATGAGCGCCGCTCTTCAGAAGTGAGAGCTTTAAAGAAATCCCTTCACCACACTTGCTATGAATCAGAACTAATCAAAGAATATGATAAGAGAGAATTATCAGTCTCTGGCTTGAAATTTGACCCTGGTCGGACGGGAGTTATGTGCAAAAAGGTATTTAGACAATGAGAATTTTTCAACAGACAAATACAACTGCGCCTCAAAGGCCAAGTCATTTGTCTGATTTCAAGCTGGGAGAGGAAAGTTATTTTTCGCCCACTCAAGACAAATGTGAAGGACCCACAAACAAGCAGCAAGTGAAGGCCTGGCAAAGCATCTCCATGAAGGAAATTTTGAATTTGGTGACGTCCATAAATGGAACATTTCAATGACTGCAAATGACTTTTTTTTTTTTTGCGGAACATTCCAATGACTGCAAATGACTTTTTTTTTTTTGAAAGTATTAAAAAAGATAGTTTTTATTACATTTACCGGTAAATGACTTTTTCGCGTCTCTAACCGAAGGCAAATGGTACGTTTTGTGCTCCATTCAGTCTTTCAGATCAGGTAGTTTGTATCAGTGCAACCGATAACTTGGCTGCCGTGTAAAACTAACACAACTTTGACTTCGTTGTTCAACTCCTTTTTTTTTTTCTTGTAAACTTTTTTTGTCCCTCATGAGTGAAATAAAGCACTCTCCTAATTTGCAATTGAAACGATTAGACCAAATTAAAAGACTATTACTTTGAGATTGTGATTGTCTCATTTCATTAGATGCGGAGGCACAGTGTAAACTGTTCTCTGGATTTTGTTGTCAGCTTGTCTTTTTTTTTTTTTTTTTAATTAACTTCTTTACATTTTAAGGGGACAAATTAAAGCAGCATTTACTTTTTGTTGAGAAAGACTCAATAGAGGTGTTCGGTGCGTTGAACATTTACTTGTACAAAGGCAATGTCACTGCCACTTACTCTTATGGAGTTTTAACCGAAAGGGGCGTACATAAAAAGTCCAACGCTACTTTTTCCTCAATCCCGACCGAGTACCTCCAAATTACATTAATAGTTTATTGCATCCTTTAAGTTCATTGTAATGAATCTTGCAAATCAGCAGCGTATTCAGTGGAATGTAAACACATGTTTACAGCACCACAGGTGTACGACCACCATGCCACCTGCAAATCAATACATTATATAAAATAAAAAAATATGCAAACCCGCAAGAATTGCTGCACTTGTGATTTAAGGGGAAACTAATTAAAAAAAAATAATATAACATAACATTCGCATTTTCATCATATTAAAACAAATTGAATAGCAAATCTCAGATGAACACATTTTTTAGATTTTTCCAAGAATTGAACCGCAGAGATTGTCCCAAAAACTTTCACTGGGCTGAACGCACGTACGTAAACGCGTGGGAAGTCGGACATTGGTCGCAAGCTTGATGCTACTTACGCCACACTAGCTAGCTATGAACAAGCTACAGCTAGCTACTAGTACGGCGAAAACCGTTGCGGATATGCTCCTAATCAGTAATCATCGCCTCCAGGGCGGCGAATACGCTCCATTTCTTACAAATATCATTGTCACAAACGCGATGTCGATGAAAGATGGAGAAGCCATACTGAATGCTAAGCTAATCTACGATTGACATGTAGGTAATCGTGAAACGTTGAAATTGAGTGTTTGGGTAATCGAGGACACTTATCACAGAAGTCTGTCTGGAACCGTAGCGTAGAAGCAAAACGGCAGGCAAGTTGCTCCTCAATGTGAAGTGCGTTGAGTTCATTGCCACTACACTACAGCATGAGAATATCACCCTTTTCGCTCGCAAGTCCAAGGAAGAAAAACTCCCAACCCATTACTTGTATCGCAAGGCACAACAGTATTCATAATCTCATTTACAATATTCTGATGATGCAAATTTCCCCATTTGAATTGTGTACATAATATAAAAACTTCAAGATTGCAAATAATGGTGGCAAGAACCGTAGAAGTAGCATCTGTCCCACTGAATAAATGCTTGGCTGTTTGTGCACGTCCGGGCAACCATGACCTAATTCCATACGACTCAAAACAAACCTGTACTAAGCCATGAACAAAAATCCTTCCGATTTCAATTTCAGTAGAATTGTTACAGTGATAGAAAGTGACAGAACAAGTCCTGGTGTCAGTGGACGCGTGTTTGAGCTGAGTGGGGTGCGACGTCAGGGGGTTATCAATGTCATCACTCGGCCGCAGCTGCTTATTGATATCATCGCTGTCGAACAGCTGACAGCAGCTGTGAAACCGCGGTGAGAGAAGCCTGCTTCGGTCTTTGGTTCTTAACCTCCAGGGTGACGTTGGATCACAAACTCACTTTTGCGCTGGGTCGCATGAGTGGAGGAGTCAGCGCACTTTTTCACAGGCCGAGCCAAACGAAATGCATGTTTCATACCATCAATGGCTTGTGTCGAGGGCAGGAAGAAAAAGTCTTGAACGAGAGGTTGGGGGGAGAAGAGGTTAGCTTTGATTGAGAAGCAGCCAGGTTGCCGTGGTAGCCACGCGTCAATCATAATAAGGCTGCCAGGAGGTAACACATCCCTCCTGCCTTCTTCAGGAAAGAAAAATGACAACTCACAGAGAAGATATGAAAAAAACACGCCTTTTTTTTTCGTCTTCCAAAATATATGCATGTATATGGGAAATTAAAATGACTACTCACAGAGAAGACATGAAAAAAACACGGCTTTTTTTTTTCGTCTTCCAAAATATATGCATGTATATTTTTTTATGAGCAGTATAAAAATTAATGAGAAAATTAATCGGTGCAAAAATCTTTACCCAGCAAAAGTTGTGCATGCCCAGTAAGTCCTCTTCAATCCGAGACATAGGACCACAGTGGGGTGCGGCATTCTTGCCCCCAGAGTGGAATGTAGCTCTATTTACATACAACGCCCCTCCCACCATGGAGTCGATGTCACATCCATCTGTTGTAAGTGTCGCTGTGTGGAGACGTTTGAAAAACGGGAGGAACAGAAATTAAGTAGCTCGAGGTTATGCGAGCTGCGTAAAAATACAAGTCGCTGTATTGTTGCTTGGCACAGAGACAGGCCGGAAGTTCAAAGAGTCGTCATGGCAAAATCCCATTGGACACAATCATGCACACCCTATAGACACTGGATGACCAATAACAGTGTAGTTGATGTCGGCGCTGGCTTAAAGCAAACAGAGTTATTTCAGGCCGTAACAGTCAGGACAGGTGAGTTGTTTGTTCTGCATGATGGTAAATAAAACTTTATCTTCGAGGAGACAGAGGCAACATGAGACCTTCTTTTATTCATGAGCCGGATTTGCAGCGAGCAAATGAGCCAATGTGTTTACCCCCAGCATGCAAAGCGGGCCGAGCAAGCATTAAATGTACACGCAGAGGATGCCTTGTAGCTGGGCGACCATGTGGTCGGCTCACTTTCCCACCGCAAATTAACCTCTCTGTAATCAATTTGCCTGGAAAAGGGAGCAAGCACTTCCTCGCCGATGGACTCCCTAAAACAAGCCAGTGGCTCGACAGGACGAAACAATTCGGGATTGAAAAAAAAAACAAACCTTCTTTCTCACACTTTTTTTTTTTGTCCCCGTAACAACCACAACATCCCTGAACAAACACACTGAAAGGCAATCTATGACAACTTCAACTTCTGCGCACACAAAAACACACCCGCTGCCAAAAATACAGCGCGGGGAGGAGGCCGCAGCCGTAATTGAGGTTCCATCAGTCAGTCTGAGGTTCACTCAATCAACAAGGCCATATTTCCTGTTTCTGTCTTCGATACGCTCACGCACATACATAGCATTTAAGATACTTTACATTCACATTCTTTATGTGTACCAATTATATGAGGCAGACTGTGTCCAGACATGTAACCACAATAGTATATATGTGCTGGGGGAGCTGGGGGGGTTGACTTGCCAAAGCCATAAAACTGGGGAAGCTGGTACTGCGTGACACACACACACACACACACACACACACACACACACAGACACACACACGCACACACTCCATCTGCCCACAGTGCAGGTCAATCATAACCTCATTCGGGCGGCGAGAGACACATTCAGTGTCCTGCTGGGACGCATTCACTTCTCCTCTATGGGAACTAAACCAGTCTAAACCAGATTACGCCGCACTGATATGAAAGTATAGTGAACTAAATCATCCTCATGGATCATGCAGGTTGAAAACTGGATTATTAAAATTTGGATTATATTGACCGAGACAGCACAATGTGGTTTTAAATCGAAAATTCTGTGGAATAATGGAGTGAATCAGATCACATTAAAGTGAGCCCACTGGGATAATCCATTTTAATAAATGAGAACATATGTCTGCACTTCAGCTAAACCACAATTTAATCCAGTATCGTCTCTTGGATGGGCGTTTTACTGAATTTCCTTGATGACTCTGGTGGAAATTGAAGTTCAATTTACTGATTGTCATTTTTTAACGTAATGGTACGAGAAAATATTTTTCAACAGGCTATAAACTCCTGTCGTCGTAGGCCAAGGGGTTTATTCTTCAAAACGTTTTTGCTCAGGACACAACATTGCCATACACAAATTTAATGCTAGCACACCATGCAAAACACATTATAGCGCCGATGGTCGAGGTGCTATAACTGTTTCAGCAACGGATATTTGAATACCAATGGTTCATCAATACATGTACAGAGACGCCATGATAATACTCAGAGGCATATATTCTTTATCTTCTGTGAAAGACGATTAATATGACAACAAGGCCTATTTGTGTGTGTGTGTGTGTGTGTGTGTGTGTGTGTGTGTGTGTGTGTGTGTGTGTGTGCATAACCGTATTATACTGCCCTTGGTGTCAGAGTCATACATACCAGAAGGGGCCGTACTTAATTAATCATATTTCGAGTGCTATTTTCCCATACGTAAAAAACACATCCAATTATTATTTTATTTAGTTAGGATATTTTTTTGTGGAAGCTGGAAGGGATTTCATTGGGGAAGGATGAATTAAACACATACCTATATGTCACTGCATCACTATATACTGAAGGATTCCAGCCTGACAGGATTATTCTAACGTATTCATTTTGACTGTGTTTCATCAAGACACTGTTGCGAAATATCTCACTAAGATGACAGGTTAAACAGAGGCCTCACACACACACGAATGCGCGCACGCACGTGCCTACAGTCAGACATTGGAGTGAGCACAAGAAGAGTTGCGCACAAAGTACACACGCATGCAAGAAGACGCTGACGCAGACCTGCACACATTTACACTAGTGATGAGACACCGGTCTTACCCAGCTGTCCATTTATGGACCACAAGTGAATAATGAACCGGCCTCTGTTAGTGTGGGACAAAGCATGAAAACACATGACGTGCGTGTCTTATGTGTGTGGCGTTCTGCCTCACCAACTACACACCCGTCATAAGATTCAATTATGACACACAAGCAATCTTCATTCACGATTGACAACAACAGCACAAACATCTGCAGGGTTCAGAGCCATCTGTTCTTACAGACTGCTCAATCAGCTATGTGTGTGTGTGCGTGTGTGTGTGCGCCACATATCTTTCGGTTGGACATAAGCGATTGTCTGTTTGCATGTATATCACTGTGGTTTCAGAGACTATGTACAGCTTGAGGCTAGGAATGTAGTCTGTCTGAGAAGAGGAATGTCAGTCAGCAGAATTGCTCTAGTTTGGGGAAGGACCATTAAGGGGTTTGGACAAGCAACAGCAGACATTGTTTAAAAAAGCAGCAAGTACTGGGAAGAGTGCTTTTGGGATGGGTACCATTGGGGCTTTTGTAGCCCAGATAACTGACTTGAACATCTTGGGAACACACGTGTTCCTATTTGGCCTGACAAAAACTGCAGGTACATACATATTACATAGATATTTATTGATATAGAAAGTGCAATAAATAGCACTAAATGGTACATTGCTCAAAAGTGAAAGGTGTCAATTGATTTCTTCTGTGCTTGTATTTCCATATATTTACCGTATTTTCCGCACTATAAGGCGCACCTAAAATCATTCCATTTTCCCAAAAGCTGACAGTGCGCCCTATAATCCGATGCACCTGATATGGTGTTTCCCGACACTAATTGACATGTGCATTTGCCAACACACACTCAAACAGACAACTGACTAAACGAAGCAAGAAGGAGACAAGCAAGACTTCTAAGGATATTTAGCCCCTTGTGGATGTGAGCCCGAAAGGTTTGTGTGCCTTTTTGTTGAATCGATTGTCTTCATAACTTTTGTCTTTCATTTATTGTTTTGTAATGACATTATTATTTACGTTTCATGTCAGTGTTTGTGACCAGTTGGCATAGCTTTGTTACAGTTGAAGCGGTTGTGAAGTCTCGATATAAATAAAGCTGTATTGTATTGTATTCCCTTTAGCGTAGCTCCATCTCGTGGATGCATAGCACAACTGCAGCCATTATTATAGCTACCATTCCATGTGCCTTAAAATGCAGTGCGCCCTATATATGAAAACAGTTTTAAAATAGGTCATTCATTGAAGGTGCACTTTATAATCCGATGCGCCTTATAGTGCAGAAAATACGGTATATCTTTGCCATGTGAAGCTTCAAATGCATCAACCAGTAATGTAAGGGTCTGAACAAAGGTGTGAAAGTGGGAACATATGGACAGACTGGAGAGCAAAACATTTTAAGCTAAAGGCTTGGCAAATCAAGATCGCCGCTACGAGCGACCACATTCATCCTGTACTGTTTCAACAGCACTCCATTTGTTTTGTATTTGTGGATGCGGTCTAACATGAAGCGTTATCGTCCTGATTCAAATCTGTCTTGAGACACTTTGAGCATGGTATTTTTTTTTCATCGCTCCTAGCATTCATTCCGTGGGTGGTCGTCGTGTTTACTCACAAATACAACATTCAATTAGTGCCAGCGGGGATACCAGGCCATGTCGTTCTAGTATTATGTTGGGATTCAATTCCTGATTCTAATCTACCGACCCAAATGGATTATAGAGCCGACAGACAAGAACACAAATATCAATGAACCAGAAATATTTCTTCGGAAAGGAGAGCAACCTGTAAGATTAAATATCAGCGCAAATATCAGATTCTGCCAGTTGGTGACAAAAAAAAAACAAAACAATGATACACAGTGGGCACTACAGTTCTCTGTTTATACTGCTCCATTCAAGTGTGTTTATCTGCATGCACCATGGGACAGAGGTGACTTATCTAGGACAGGGACATCACAGGGAACAACAGCGGCGGAAATGTAATTTTCTGGTGGCAAATGAAGAGGAGAACCAGCGTGACTGAGCGGCTGCGCCTTGTGGACTTTACTTTAAATCCAGCCAACGATCATATAGAATGCATCAAAAAAACGGCCAGGCGGGAAAAGCCTTCCTGCTGACATTGTTTTAGTGTCGCACAAAGTGTGTGAGAAAGTGTCGGGGGGGTGTCGAGCTGCAACAGCTGAATTCAGCAGATAGAAAAGAGCTCACTCAGAACCAGAAAAAGAAAAGAGAAGACAGAGCGAGAAAAGAAGAAAATGAAGTCAGCGATAGAACAGAAGGAGCCATTCAGGAAATGTGATTGTAAAACATTTTAATTCGGTTTCTTTTTTAAATCGTTGGAAAATTCTTCAAATGCACTTTTCTGATTTTGGGATTCAGATTGCGCCACTTGCAGCAATTCCAGTTGGACCTAGATTCCCAAATAACATTGAAATGTTTACGTCGGATTCTATCATCTCTAGCAGAGCGGTTATAATGTGAGTATGTTTGTATGAAACTTCCTTGCCACAGTTTCGGACCACATGTACGGATAACGGCGTCTTGCAAGAGCGCCAGGTCCACGAGTTTTTTTCAAATCTGACTTCCGTATGGCAGCCATTTAAATTCAATATGGAAAATCCCATTTAACAGGTTAAGAAAATGACCTCGCTGCGTAAACTCTCACAGGGCTATCATTTCAGTTTCCAAACAAACATGCAGTGAAAGCATTCGACTTGTTTTATTTTGAAGACGCAGATCAGGAATCTCGTGTACTTTTTGGACTTGATGAACTGTAAACAGCAGCCGCAAAAAAAAAAAAAAAAAAAAGTTGCCTTCTGCCATGTTGGAGCAGAGGGAAGAAAAAGATAAACATATTTCGTGTTGCTTCCCATATACAATAGTTTCGGATTCTTATTAGGAAATAAAAAGTTATAGTTTATCACATTTTCCTGCGTGTTAATAATTCTTCCAACGGTCATCCACCTTCCAAATCTTGATAAATGTAAGTTAAAAAATAAATAAATAAAATAACAATCCATTCTTTTGTGTTTCCAAAACACCTTTGCAGACAACATCTTAAACTCGAATGACATCATGTTGTTAATCTGCGTGGACAGACGCATTTAATCAACAAACATTCGAGATGCCGACTTGCATTTCGGCATCTTCCGCAGTCTTAAGTGTGAGCACGGATGCTTTTCCAAAGCGTGATTTCGCAGCAGCTTGCGCCATTGTGTGTTTCCTCTAAAGCCCCGACATGCTTTCTGATCACAGTAATTTGTAAATCACTTTGATAGGACAGGTTCTTTTCTAGTCTCTCACAAAAAAAAAAAACACACACAATGGATTCGAACAGAGCGAAGATAACGAGCGGCGCAGTGGTTTGAAGCGGGGGAACCGGGGAGGCTGCGGTAGAAAAGCAGAGTTGATAAGGAGCTGAAATGGGGTTAATGTATGAAAAAAAAAAAAAAAAGTATTTTCGGAGAGGAAAAAGGAAAAAAGCCACGGCCGCGGGGTCTGACACTGTCCCAGTTTTACGACAGCGTCTGTATCTCCCGTGGCTCTCCTGAACACTTCCACCCACTTGATTAATGCTGCCATCACAACTATCGCCAGTGTCTTTGAAGACTGGAATAAAAACTACGCCGAGCCACATACACAGCACGTACTTGAAGCCCACAGTCATATTTTAGGCTTGATTACGTGAAACAAACTGTTCTGGGATTTGCGTGAGGGTTGGAACTGGGACACAATGGATAGACGATCGCTTATTAGGGAGGTGTCAAATCAAATCTGCGATGGAACGAAAGACCCCAGGAAGTTGATGTCTCTTCCTCAACCCAAAAATTAAAACAGTGTCAATGGATAAGAGGGGAACGATTTCTCTGTTCCACAGAAGTGTGATAAGATGACATTTGGCAAGCCTTCGTCACTGGTGGTAGCATCGGTGTTATTCGGTGTCATTTATGAATGAACGTGTCACAAGTTCAAATCACTGGAGGACAGTCGTGGAAAGACAAATGCACCGTCTCCAATTTTTCAATAGGCCCAGTTGCGAGTCTGTTAAAACCACATCGTTTTCACAAACGGACCGAAGAATGTTTCAAAGGTTTGACTTTTTCTCTGAAATGCCACCGACGTTATTCCATTACCGACAAAAGGTTACGGCGGTGATGACTGACAATGCGAAGCATTTTCAAACCAAAGCAGGCATTTCGCGACAATCTGATTTAGGTCAGCTCAAAACATAAACACCTTTGTGTTTCTCGTTCTCTTATCGTTAAGAAATTGATAGTGTGCTCGTGTGTGTGTTTGTGTGTGTGTATAATGTATCTACTTGTCTGGAAATCACTGCAATATAACAGAAATATGTATTGCCCTTGCATACGGGAAAGGGCAGCCACGGTTGATGATGCACTTTTCAGCTGCCTGTTGAATGTTGGGCGGACAGAATAACACAAATACAATGAGCACATCCACTCAGGCCTCTTCAAGGCGGGGATCGAACAAAAACATCTGACACCCAGTATTTTCCATACATTATATGAATGTGAATTGGATTTTTCAATACGTAAAATGTGTTGACAAAAGTCCGTATATCTCTACGTTTGTGATTTTCACCAATTGCAGGTTGGTCTGGCACATATTACTCTCTGCAATGAACAAGGGTTCATCGTATATCTACGGGTTAAGAGGGCTTAAAGTTAAAGAGAACAATATGCTAAGGATTAACCTAAAAGTTGTTTGCACTTTCTCAATAAAAGACAGCTTGGGCATACTAAGAGGTTTTCAAATGCAGTGCATCGCTTGTGCCAAATCAACGGCTTGATGACCTGTGGTGTTTTAATCGAGCTGGCCCCCGACAGAGGAAGCCCGAGATGTGTTGGGACTTCAGCCAGCTGTCTGAGAACCCGTGAAGGGAATGAATAGTGTGTTGAGTAGCAAAACGACCGCAACCATTTGCTCGAAGTTGCTCTCAGAAGGCACGAGCAGCACTCAGACAAAAAGATGGGAGGGATGAGGGAGAAGGGAAAGAAAGGAGAAGTGACACATGACAGTGATGCACAGTGGTGGCGAAGGATCTTTTAGTATTCAGACGACGCTCCTTTTGAGTTTGAGGACTGTCAACAGTGGTATCTGTCGGAAGAATATGGATGAACGTTGACACTGTTAACATATGACAGGATTACGCAAATCATCGGTCACTGAAACAACTTGAAACCGACGGAAGAAATTCAACATTTTTGAAACTCAACCAAGATACCGTATTTTCCGCACTATAAGGCGCATCTAAAAGCATTCAATTTTCTCAAAAGCCGACAGTGCGCCTTCCTACCCGATGCGCCTTATATATGGATCAAGATACCGTATTTTCCACACAATAAGGCGCACCGAAAAGTATTTCATTTTCTCAAAAGCCGACAGTGCGCCTTATAATCTGATGCGCCTTATATATGGACCGATATTCAGAGTTTTTGGACATAGCATTTTATATGTTCTGTAAAGCGCTTTGTTACAACCGCAACAGTTGTGAAAGCACTATATAAATAAAGCTGCATCGTATTGTATTCTCTTTAGCGTAGTTTCATATAGTGGATGCATAACGCAACCCAAGCCACTACTGTCGCTTCTATCTACGCGCATTATAATGCAGTGCGCCCTATATATGAAAACAGTTTTAAAATAGGCCATTCATTGACGGCGCGCCTTAGACTCCGAAGCGCCTTATCGTGCGGAAAATACGGAAATTCTGTAAATAATAGAATTGGCTTAATCATTGCAATCAAATGATTTTTGTACATCTCAAGAGGAGTTGTGCACCTGTTGACTGGTAATGTGGCCCAATGCCTTCTTCAAAAAGCTCCTTTTGACATTGCAGACGTTCAATCGGATTTAGATTAAAGTGCAATAAAGGCCTCTTCAGAATAGTCTCATGCTTTGTTCCCAACCTTTCTTGGGTACTTTTAGCGTTGTGTCTTTTGTTGTAGGACTGCATCAAGCTTGGTGATATGGGGCACACACAGACCACCTTTATGGTCCAGAGGTTTTTATTGCTCCCTGCACAGAGTCAAGACACACTGTGTGGGATGCAGCAAAGTAGTCCAAGCGCACAGCCAAGGCTCACTGTAAACAGGAGTTGAAGATAACAATTTTGGTCTGGTTATCAAAGGAGAACCAGAGATTTAATGCCATTCATTAATATTACTATGAATTAGTGTGTTGTTATAGGTCTAGACCGGAGCAAAGTCTTGAGAAGTGTTCTTTGGATGTACTGAACTTGTATAACTTCATACAGCCCTTACCGAATTAAATAACAAAATAAAGGTTTCCGTTTGGAACATTCTTATACCAAATGGTTTGTACAGTACTCATGACACATTCACATGAAAGGATTTACCGTATTTTCCGGCACATAAGTCACACTTTTTTTAAAAATAGTTTTCCTAGTCCTGCGACCTTCATGTATTAAAATTAGAACTTGGACGAGCACTCATAATACCAACTTCATCGAATCATGTTGACTATCCGCGCATTAACAGCACCTTTTTTTTCTACCGGCGGCAATGCAGCAAAAGTATTTTCCAAATGCTAAAAGATAGCAGAAAAAAGAAATTGGAAGAAAAAGAAACTATGCATTTTTGCCAGTGGCCACCTTCCTTGTAGCATGCTAAAGAAGATGACGGTATGGCAGCAAAAGTATATGGTGACCACCAAAAGAAACTAAAAGAAGAAATGGAAGCAGAAGAGGAAACACAAGACGACCAAGAAGAATCGTAGTCATGGCAAGTAATGTGAAACGGACGCCACAGCAAGGATTGACTATTGACACAAGATAAAGTGCAGTCACGGGTGTTGCCCAAGGCAGAGTTTTATGCAAAGAAATAGAATACGAGAGACAGATCATTTTAAAATCGTGGTTATCCTTGTGATCAAAAAAGGAACAGGTCTGTCTAAAAAGTGACACACTTGTGAAAACGATTGTTTACCATTGTCACAAAGTCATATTGACGGAATCTCCTGCTTCCATGCTGAGAGGCAAATTGTGTGGCAATTTTTTTTTCCCCATACAAAGAAATTTGGTCCTCTTCCACTCAATATTTTGTATTCTGAAACTTCTCAAATTGCTGTCTGTCAGTGTTGTTCTTGTGTGTGTGTGTTTTGCTCTGATTAAATGCAGAGAAACTTGAGTCATGTCTTGCTTGTCAGCCAAAATCCTCAAGGTGGGATGGAATTGTGATTCAAATATATGTATGGTAATTGTCGAGCATTTTTTTTTTTACTGTGACTACCAGTCGGCCTTGTTACTTGATGGAAACAACAAGAAAAAAAGAATCAAGGCGAAAGCGATCAGAAACGGTAAGAAAAGTGTCAGTGATCGCTTCCCGTTGGGATTTACAACATAATAGCGGTAACAATTCTGTGTATATAATGTGAGTCACCCAGGACAAAAGAAAAAGGCCCATACCCACATGAGCCACTAGCCAAGAGCGCTGCAGATCTGATCTGTTCCTTTTGTTCAAAACACCGCATGTGTTCTGCATGATTTCACTTCCAAATACCCGGCACAAATGACACCAATCGGTTACGTCTTTCATGCCGGAACAATCTGCGGTGTGACTGCAGCTTGTATATCTTTGATATATTTCACACAACTATCAGTTAAACCAATATGACACGTGCGATTTCCTGAAGGGCCGCTGTGCTGCGTGAGTACAAACGACTTTTCTGACGAGGCAGGCTGATCGACTGTGAGCCTCTTTCACAACACTTCTTGCGGGAAATCGTGCAGCGAGGTGAATCCGCGGTGGCGTTTTTTTTTCCAACGTCGCATCGGCTCTGACCCCCGAAATTTTCCCCCAATGGCTTAGAATGAAGACATGTTTGCATTCAGGTACAGCATTGGCGTAGTAGTCTGTACTAAGAGAAAACGCTCATTTTTTTACAATCCGTTGTAAGTCGAAAGTTGTTGCATTGAGTTTGGCCCAACGGAAAATATCTTCTTCCAGTGCAACTGTTCCGTTTCTGCACTGTAACTACTTAGCTGGTCTCAGCTTTATATATATATAATTTTTTTTTTTTTAATTGTGGGGGGATATATCGAAATATTCCATTTGTAAGTTATTCAAACCCCACTAGTAATATCCAAGAAACCTTTGACACAAGACTACAATGCCAAAAAAAAAAAAAAAGGACTCTGTCTACTTCACTTCCAACAGATTCACACAACAGGGATGTGAATTTGAGCGCCAGACTGATCTGTCTATGTTGCCATGGCAACAAGTCTTTGGTAATACGTCTCATGTCTCTGGCTGTTCAAGAAATATTTAATCGCATGGAAAAACACATAAATGTGCAAAAAATAAAAATAAATAAATAATAAAATCCTCTGAGGAGAAACTTGACCTATGTTCCCATCATTTTCAGTGTGAATATAAACATGCAAATATATGTAAATGTACATATTTGCCACCAAACCTGCACACGCATAAACTCCAGTGATAGACTTTGTTCAGGCTTTCCCCCATGTTCACTTTTCCTCCGTCACACGATCGGGAGTAGCTGAATACCGCGCCCATTGATTGATTCACGTAACATAAATAAATATAACCACGCCGAGTATGTTTTGCACGCCCACCAAACACAAGCGCATGCCACCAACATACTTTAACGGGTGCATTTCACGGGAGCGCTAATACATACACTGTACCTGTGACTCATACAGATCCAGCAGGGGAATTTTTTTTGGCGGAGACGCCAGAGCGGAAAGACGATCGCAGCTGCACAACAGCCATGAATGCTGTGGATCACAGCGTCCCAAAATAACCTGGGTTGTTCTTAAGTTGACCCCCCCGACCCCCCACCCCTAAAAAAAAAAAAAAAAAAATTAAACAGTGTTCAAAAGCACAGCTTGCAGCATAAATCTGAACGATTTGATGTATTGTTCATATTTCATTTTATATTTCCATACAAATTCATGTCGCGACGGTTACATTCAGAAGGAGCCTAAATTGACTCACTTTAGCGAGGAACTTGTCGTGAATCGCGAAGAGGGGAAAAAAAAAAAAAGGTTTTGTGAAACCAAAATGAACAACCATGGAAAGTTCAATCGGTCCCACGGGCGAAATGGGGGGGATACGGAGACGACGGATTTCACAAAGAGCAAAAGCACACTGGTGGTGACGGATTGAATTGGAGAGCCGTGGGAGTGAAGAGCGGGTCGACGAAAAGAGAGACCTGTATTCTTTGCCATGTATCCCACTTCTCTTCAAATGATGGTGCGTGAGTGTGCGTGTGTGTGTGTGTGTGTGTGTGTGTGTGTGTGTGTGTGTGTGTGTGTGTGTGTGTGCAGTCATTTCTTTCGTCACGACTCACGCCAAGTTTCTGGTTCCTGCCCGGTTTTAAAGTGGTTGGCGGGGTGCATTTCAACATCTCCCCATTAAGAGAGAAAATCGAGGAGGACGAGGAGAAGATGGGAGAGGCCTTTTTGGCAACACAACAGGAAGGAGCTGAAGACGCATTGACGTGGAAAGCACAGCAGACACACACCTGTGCTGACTTCGGGAGACTTCAGTCCTGCCATAAAAGGCCTTCATCCCCTCAGGAGAACAGCTCAACTTTGTGCAGCCCGGCATGACTGGAAGACATCCATCAGTGCGTGCACAAAACACAGTGGCTTCTTGAGTTCTCCCCGGGCCTGCGTGGAGGAGAGAAAGTTCACATGGGGGAAGGTTCTGTGGATGTTGGCCTTTTGACATGGGATGGGTGGCGTTGATTCAATTTGGCACAAAGGGAGAATCATCCATCCATCCATCCATTTTCTGATCCGATTTATCCTCACAAGGGTCGCGGGGAGGAACACTAAATCGTCCCTAGGTGTGACTGTGAGCGCGCATGGTTGTTCGTCTCTGTGTGCCTTGCGATTGGCTGGCAACCGGTTCAGGGTGTCCCCCGCCTACTGCCCGAAGATAGCTGGGAGAGGCTCTAGCATGCCCGCGCAATCCCTGTGAGGATAAAGCCATTCCGATCATGGATGGATGGATGGATAATGAAACAGTTCGTGGATCATGAAAGGTGGGCCATTTATAAATGGCCTCTTCTCTCTGAAAAACCTTACCGGTAATAAACATCTGCTACTCTCTGCAGTTGAGTCATAAATACCCTCGTTGCGCTATTTCACGAATTAAGGTACATGATTTTTATACTGATGAGACAAATGACAAAATCATTTTCGGACCAACTGGCACCCTTGGCAACTTCTGAGAAAATTATACACTGTCAAAAACTGTCAAGTGAAGTTACGACGTCTTTCCTGAATTACAATTGCCATTCAAATCACAGTGTTGAGCTCATACAATTGTCCATTGCATGTTGCAGAAGAAGTTTTAACGAGCATGGCGTGTCAGTTCACTGATTTCACCAAAAGTGGCATGTTAATTCTTGCTTGACTTTAAATCCACTATAAGATGTGTCGCAGACGGTGTTTGCTCTTGGTCATTGCAGCTTATTCAAGAGTCTGACGAGGGCTGTCTAAGAAGTGCTGATTATGTTGAAAAATTGAAATGATCGTATTTAAACGCAACACATCCGACATGTTGTCTCGTTTACTGTACACTCATTGATGGCATTTTAAATGCCACCGGGAGAAATGCAGGGGGCCTGACCGGTGACCACTGAGATCTCACCCTCATTTTCACTACAACAATTGGTCCCCAAGTGAGGGGGTTGACCTTTAACCTCTTGTCTACGTGTGTACGTGTGAACTTGTTTGACTGGGGGTTGGAATTGATGAGATTCCATTCCTATACCCCGTGGGAATCACAGTCAAGCTCCAAAGCTTGTTTAGGCTTCCGCGCCCATGACGTGCACACGCATGCACGGTTTGCACACTCACACACAAACAAACAAAACAACGCACATTCATTGTACATATCAAGCTCGCAACTGCCCTTGGCCACCACCTTGCCGACATCCATCAATCCATTACCTGTCCAGCTTGCAGATCCGCATGGACAGGACAGCGCTGGGTGGGATAGAGGAAAGTGGCAATGATGGGGGGGCCCATGTGAGGGTGACACTAACTTGAATTAGGTCGAAATGTCCCCAGGTAAAAATAAAAATGCATTACGGAGAGAAAGTTCACATGGGGGAAGGTTCTGTGGATGTTGGCCTTTTGACATGGGATGGGTGGCGTTGATTCAATTTGGCACAAAGGGAGAATCATCCATCCATCCATCCATTTTCTGATCCGATTTATCCTCACAAGGGTCGCGGGGGGTGCTGGAGCCTATCCCAGCCGTCTTCGGGCAGCAGGCAGGGGACACCCTGAACCGTTTGCCAGTCAATCGCAGGGCACACAGAGACGAACAACCATCCACGCTCACACTCACACCTAGTGACAATTTAGAGAGTTCAATCTGTCTGCCACGCATGTTTTTGGAATGTGGGGGGAGTACCCGGAGAAAACCCACGAAACATGCAAACTCCACACAGAGAGGCCAGTGCCGGGATCGAACCCACAACCTCTGCACTGTGAGGTCGACGCGCTAACCACTGGACCACCTGGCCACCCTACTGAGACACATTTAACATAAAATCAACATAATAATGAGTTAGGATACTAATTTACTAGTTTTACTAGTTGGGACAGCAGAAAAAGAAAAATACTCACGCTAAAAATCCACCACAAGTAGCTACACACACACACACACACACACACACATCATACACACAGCGGTGCAGCGAAGCCTCAGAGCTCTGCTAAAAAAAGAAGAAAGTGACCTCTCACATGCATTTTAGTCAAGACCGTAAGTTATATGGGTTGATGTGCAGCCAAAAGTCACTTTATTTCTTATTTTAAAATGTAGCAGACACAGCAAAAGGCCTTTTCTTTCAGCGGCGCCCTCGCCCATGTTTTCAAGCGAGCGAGGAATTCATCAATCTTGACAAAGTCCGATTGGACAAAGCCCAAACAGCATTCAAAACGCTGGTCTTGCTGCACACTCAGCACTTCTGCCTTCTCTCAGCGTTCCATAGCAACACCTTATTTACACTCCCCGCCACTCAAAGTAGCGTTCCTGTTTGACCCATTTGACACCCTCGATAATAGCGCGTATGAGTGTCGTGTCGGATTTTAGTCTCTTTGCGAGGCCCCGTGTTCTTTATGAGCAGGCGGGGTTGAGAGGAGGGAGGCTGTGTGTTTGTGTGTGTGTGTGTGTGCGTGTGCGTGTGTGTGTGTGGTCTCAGTGCTGTTCGACTGCATTGTCTGTCCTCAATGTTCCACTGTGTGGCCCCTCCCTCTGTTGTTTTGGGTTACCGTCCCCTTAATTCAGTCTGGGCTCGGCGTGTCCCCAATCATTGCCCCTGTCTCCCCGACACACCTGCCAGTCGTCACGTCATCAGCCACACTCACCCCTGCGGCATAAAGGCCAGTCTGAAGTGCCGCCCCGTTGCCAGTTCGTCAGCGTACGCGCCGCCGCCTATCTTTTTACCCTCAGCCTTCCTGCACGCTTTGGTTCGGTTTCTCTGACCGCCTTTGGTTCCTGACTCCTTGACGTGCCCCCTCTTCCTGACAATAAACCAGTGCTGAGTTATTTGTGTCTGCCTGTGGGTCCTGTGCAGGCCTAGAGCAAACCCAGGCTGCTCACAACTCCGTGCAATGCGTGTCCGTTACCGCGTGCGCCTTAGTGGCGAGGAACCGATTGATTTATCGATTAGCTCGGCCATTTCGCGATTTTTTTTTTCCCCCCGCGAATTAAAACCTACTTTGTGCACCGTGGCCCCAGGAGTTGCGTCTCACACCATTAAGTCAGCAAATATCTTTACTTCCAGTTACACGCAGCTGCTGTCCCGAAGGTTCGGATTATTGAATGAATGGAAATGGGGTGTTAAGCGTGAGCGGAAATGTCACCCAAGGTTTGAATTGCATTTCATCGCCCAATGACCACTGGCTGCTCACTTCATCGCTCCGAATCACTGCGCCGCATCAATCAATGGCCAGCTTGCAAGATAAGTCTGATTGGAAAGAGAGAGCGTGTGAGTGCTCATGCGTACTCTGTTTCTATTTGTCGCTGCTCCTTGAGTGTTCAAGTACATTGGAAAAAAAAAAAAATAATGTTTGGTGAACTCAAAATTTCAAGGCAAAAAACTGATAACATCTTAAGTTGGGCAATTGAAGGAAAGATTTCAGGTTTTGCTGTCGTAAAAATTGGCTTTCCTGCATTTCATAGCAAGAAAACCCGAATTGTCCCTTGGTCCAGCCAGTTTAAGGATGGAAATAAAAGCAACTCAGCAATTTGCTTTGGAACAAACAAGTTGCTAACTTTGTTGTGCTAATTAACTTTGTCATTCATTTGTATTTTATCGTTGTTCAAACTTAAATGACTGTTTTAATGCCCAATTTTTTTCTTAATTTTATATATATATATATATATATATATATATATAATACCAATTTCAGTTTTATATATATATATTTTTTTTTTTACAGTGTAGTAGTTGTTTGAAAGTTTAGCATTAGAGTAACGTTTATCCTACTTTCCGTTAGCCCGGTTATGACATTTCACATCATATCTTCGGCTTTTCGTGAGACCAATGATCAGTATCGTTAAATATCTTTGTTTTTAATTCCACTAAGATTGATTCTCTGTTGGTTTCTGTGTCCGTTTTACAGTAAACTTCAACTGGAAGTGACCAAACGCTTTGTTGGGAGCAAGCTTTGCCTTCGAGAACGGGCACAAAGCAATTCTTGAAAAAAAAAAAAAAAAAGAGTCTTTTATTATGTTCGAGTGTGTTATACTATTTTTAAATATGTTTCAAATTTGTGGGATGGGAAAAATTATTTGCATAATGTTAGAGGTTTAGTCGAGTTGAGGTAGATGAAAAACGTGACACTAAAACTGACCAGGGGCAACAAATATTTCCTGAGTTTATTAGAAGCCAACCGGAGTAGCGTTTATGAACTGGAGTTCGGAAAAAATGCGTTCATAAGCACATGCTCGAAATTAAACTCTTGACAGCTTCATCTGTGGGGACCATTAAAAAGCATTAAATGGCCATCATGAGATTCCACCTTGGCGTACGTAGCTCAAAACAAGACAGTGATTTTCTGCTCTGTTGAGTTCACTTCCGAGTCTGATCTAAAACACAAACAATTGTCTTGGTGCTACCCTTGATAGACACAAGGAATCTGTACGTTATGGTGGTAGTTCGTTGTAACCGTTTTCAATAAAATGGCCGCCAACTACGATGTATGACACAGTCTGAACATTTATCGGTGTTAAAAACACGAACGTGTGATACAGTATATAGATGTCAATTACAAATATGTGTACTTGAAGAAAGACGGATTTTACCCCAAATCCGTTTACGATCATCTTTCAATCAGTTGGCCTCGACGTCTGGCATGATTTTGTTGCTACTACGAATGATCGTCGAAATCGGTGACTTTGCCAATTCGTAGTCTGGGCTGAGGGAGATTCCCTTTCGAAAGTGAGAAACGATTTCAGCATTCACAGAGAGCGGATTTTGCTTCCGTTTACCACACATGAGGACGGCGCCGTGCCTCCGGAAGTACAACAAAGTACGAGTCGGTCAGTAGCTCAGCAACGGAGGGGAATCCCGGCTGTACATTTTGTTCATAAACCAGGTCTCCGTGGCAGTTAGCCTCCCACTGTTCCTTGTAATGACGTCCTTTTCCCTATTTTAAATCTGGTCGTGATTATGAAGATTACGTTCTAAAGGTGTTCGTTGTAATTAAAATTGGCAAATGGAAAATGAATTACTTCGAAATGTGAACGTTAAAGCGGTGAAAACGTACGTTAAAAAGAGGTTCGACTGTATATGGAATATAGAACACGTCGCAATTTCTTGGACACACGTGATTTAACTATAACTGCTCTACGTTATGTTGCAAAACAATGCCTTGGATATATTGCAGACATCCACTGGATTTGGTCACCCACTGTGGCCATGAAAGTGAATTTTAAAAGGAGCGTAAAGCACAGATTGACACTCCAAAGTCCATCTATGTCAAGTGAGATCAAAGATACAGCGTGACAACAAAACAGTTCATGGACATCACACATTATTCAGTCGATGAGTCATCTGCAGTGCGATTGTGCTGTTCACTTAAGCGCATCACACTTCAATCTCCTGCTGCTTGTATGTAACAGAGCATCGTGTTGCCAGGTAAGTTTGCGATGCATCACTATCATCACACAATCTGTGATGCAAAGATGTGAGCACGCACACCTCTTTAAAAAAAACACACACAGCAATCAACTCATCCTCGGTTTATAGCGACAAACTATCAGAGGTAATCGGGACATCTTGAAAGAATATTTGCACGCCGCATCTGATGTTTCCCAGTGATGCACTGCAGCGCAGCGACGGCACTGTTGTCATCCTTCTTGTCACATCAGAATGGAAACAAGTACCAAGGAAGTGTGAGATGCGATTAATTCGAAAAGTGCAAACGAAAAAGTGAGGAGAGAAGCTACCTTAACGGGAGAGCTCCGGGTAGCGACGGGCAGCTCTCTGGCGGCGCTGCCCGGGGGAGACGCCGATATCCCGGCTGCACAGCCCTGCAGCGAGCCCCCGGCCACGGGCTGCCTGCCCGCGCCGCCTCGCTGAGGCCGCTGTTTAATGCCGTCCAGGAGGCGAACGAGCAGGATGTTCGCCGGGAGGTCGTCCACTCCGCAGTCCACCAGGATGCGACACTCCGGGCAACGCAGCTCGTTCCGGGAGCTGACGATGTTCTCCAGGCAGCGTCGGCAGAAGGTGTGCTGACACGGCAGCACCTTGGCCGTGGTGTCCAGGCGCTCCAGGCACACCGAGCACTCCAAGAGATCCAGCAACGACGAAGACTCGTCCATGTCGGCGGAGAGGGTGATCATTTGGGCTTCAGGCTCCGTGGAGACGCGGCGTCGGCGGCGGCAGCGGCTGCTGGTTCTCGTGGCGGAGGAACGGACCGCGAGCACAGAACATTCTGGGAGGCGAGCAGACGGGAAGCAGTCGAGGGACGCCCCGCGCGCGTCGTCGTGCACTTTCCTCCCCCGGGTCGTCTCCAGTGTGTCTGTGTGCCTCCCCTCGCCGTGTGTCCGTCCGACGCCCTCCCCCTCGTCTCTCCGGGTGTGCGCGATCGCGTCTCCCGCGGCTGTGCTGGAGGCGCTGAGGTCACGCTCTCGTCGCCATCCTCACCCCCGTCATCATCACTTATCGCAATCGCGACGCGTGCGCACAGCCGAATTGATGAAGAACGTCGAGACGAGACAACTTGTCAATCAACACAAGCTCGAGGACTAAGCTCGGGACGAGTGAAGTAATCGCAACAATAAGGTGGGTGTGCGAGGGCAAAAAAAAAAAGTAGCTCACCCTTTTCAATATGGGCAATACCGATTTAACAACCCTAAAGGTAGGCCGTGTCTGTATCACAAAGGGCGTCATGACAACATTAGATTACAATCTAATCTAACAGTAGCCTGTACAAAAACATTTTGTTTCGTGTGTTTCTCGTTGTGGATTGACTTCACGGTTCTGTAAATCTGCGCAATGTTTTGAGCATTTTACTTGCCTTTGATACGGATCCTTCGTTAGATTTTATTCGTATAAAGTATCGTTTTGGCCTGTAAGAGTTGACCACACTTATGTGCGTTCCTTCAAATTTCCCCATCTTATCTACCTGCACAGAGAAGCAACTCCCTAACTTGTGTTCTCATGAAAAAAAAAGAATAAATTGGCTTTTATTGCCACCTAGCGGTAAAACGTCAATTTTGTTTTGTTTATTTCAAAAGGTCTGATTGCCATAGCGAGTGATAAACAAGTATTATCGTGGAATATTGGAACGTTCAAGAACGATTTCGATTAATTAAAGAAAGTGAACAGATATTGACAGAGGTGCCACAAAGGGGGATAAAATCAGTGACAGTTCTGAAGGCTCATCACTGACAGGTGGGTAATAAATGACTTTTTTTTTTTAAGTAATATTTTATGGGGTCCCAATTCCCTGGCACGCCTAGATATGACCAACATTCTAATCCACTCTTTGGCGTGTGTGTGTTGCTAAAAATCCTGTCATCTGTTAACACAATATTGGCAGCCACATGTAGTTATCAGTCGGCCTACGTTGCCTGTCCACCTGTCCAGACCTGCTCCACTCTTGCAATCTTCCAGCGCCAGAGGGATCAGCAGTGCATGTGCTCGTCCCTGTGTGTCAGTATGCGACTTTTTGCACGGTGAAGGTCAGGGGGGCTAATTGCCTCCCACGGTGAAAAGCTCAGGGTAGAGAGATTATGTAAAAGGTGACGGGTGAATGTGTGTGCAGGTAGAGAGATGTCAAGGCAAAATTATACGACACAAAAGCACCGCGCCTTCACGAAAGCAAAGTAGGACGGCTGCCGAAACACGCTTGTTAAAATGTTTCAGAAAATGTGTGGAACTGGTGGGGGGCTGGGGGGGGGATAATATTGGAAAAGGCAGAAAATAATGTTTTTGGAGTAAATAGGATTTGTTTGCAGATCCCATCAATGGCATCGCGGATCGATCCGAAAATTATGACATTACAACCCATCGCAGAGTTTTCACAACATGGCAAATAACTGAGCCAGCCAATTGGATCTGTGTAAAGTTGACCTCTGACCTGTACAACTCAATTGAAAAAAATATCTATTTTCATCTGGTGAAGTAGAAATAACCAGCTGAGATCACGTTCAAATTTTTCCCCACTTTGTTTCATCGTTGCAATAATCAAGCGCCATGAAAAATCCAGATCATTATTTCTTGCGCCGCATCACTTACGGAAGTTACGCAAATGCAGCCCTCACCTGACTGAAGCATTATTTGCAATCTCTTCTTTCTCATACTCCCAATAAGCATCACGAAAACAATCGACTGTGCTTCTATGTCAAATATTATTTACACGGAAAGCCACATGTGTGTCGCATCAACGTTCCCCTCATCAACCAATGGACTCGGTCGGCTCATGCAAAAGTAGGTTAGCCGATGCGGCCGTCACCATGGAAACCATGTCTTTATTCCTTGTTTATGGAGCAGTTTGTAAATGTGCGAGAACGAGGGAGGCTAACGGGTGCTAAAATGTCAAAGAGAGTCTAGATAAATTTTATGTATTTATTTATTTTTAATTCTGATTGAAAGATGACAATGTTTGACCCTGGATACGAGTAGTATGGATAAATGGAGGGAAGGATGGGTAACACGTTCTGCCTTGGGTTCCTGTTTTTGATGACCTCACCATATTGGCTTCCAAGTTTGCTAAGCTGATAAAAATTCAACATGAGCTCCACTGTGACACAATTCCTCGAGACAGCTTTATTCTGCTCAATACAACACCGACATGGAAACGGGAGTTCAGAACATTTGGCAAGCTTCCTCTCTTCCATTAGTTATTCATTTGATTTATTTCTTGTTTTCCAAATGGTCGATTGAGGAATTTGAGTCAAACCTTCCATCCTTCATCTTATGATTTATATGTGGCATTTTCATCAATCTATGGCTTAATCGTTGTTTATTCTGTCTGACTGCATGTTAAAATACCCAATAAACATTGCTTATCTCGTCACATTTAATCGTTTTATGTGGCGCTGTGGCTTATTTATCTCTGACACCATCCATCATACGGAATAGAGATTTGTGGCGGTGTACATTTGCTTTTTTCGTTGTATCGCATTACACTTCAAGTTTATCATTTCCTCATCCTGTATTTAACCTCTCATCTCATTTTATCTCATCTCTTCCCCTCTCCTCCTCGTTTTTCCCCCTCTCAGAATGCCCCTGGCTCAACAATAATGACAAGTTTTGCAGATTTAGTCAGACGGGGATGCCGACTGAAAGAGCAGGTGGAGGAAGAAGAAGTGAATGACCACCAACGAGTGAAGATAAGAAGCAAGGAGACAAGAATATGGTCAGAGAGAAAGAAACACAAGGAAACGGGGAGCGTCAAGTAATTACAGGTCTCCCCGAATTTTCAAAGCAGCTCTTTTATCTCTTTCTTCCTGTGGCAGAGAAGCGGCGGAGAGGAAGGAAGGGAGATCAAGACCAAGCTTCGGTCCTTTTCGCACAACAAATGGTCTACATGACACTGAATCACACGTATACGCGCTCACCACACGCAGAGGCACGCAAAGGCTAATTCCTAGTTGAGTTTCTTTGCAGTGAATCTTTATTTCACACGGCAAAGAACGTCAAGCGTGAGCCAATAATGCTCCATTTATATTGTTAATTTAGCTGTGTGTGTATTAAACAGCCGCGGTGACGTCTTTGGTATGTGACAGACAATTTCCACTGATGTGATTTCGAATTAGCATCTGGAGTCAGAACAAAGTCCGGGTCTACGGAAAGCCATTTTGGTCATTTTTACCATTTACTTGGTATGCACTCCATGTCCTTGTATGTGAGGCAAAGCCACTATTGGGGGCATTTTCGTGGTACCAGTAGGGTGCAGGACGCTATTGGTTGTGCCTAATAGTGGTACCAAGTTCAACAAATTATTTTACGAACAATATTTTTGTCTTCTCGTCGGCCAAACGTGCCATCAGTTGTGGAAAATTACTTGACTGACGTTCTATAACTATGATAGTTGTTCTATTAATGGGCTTCATTATGTTACGATTGAGGACAAAGAGCACAGTAGTACATTGACCTGAAGATGGATATCAACGATATCGAATACACGCTGAAAAAATTTCCAAACTTGTTGTTGTTAGTACTACTACCTATTTATGACCACTAGAGGGCAGAGTCGAGTCAGGACCTGCAGCCACGCACATTCCATTCCAGGAGTTTACCTGCTCTCCTCTGTCTCAGGGGCGGAGAAACTTTCCCACTTTTTTCACCAATAAGGAGGAGCCTGCAGACACGCTCAACATGCACACTAAAAAGTGGATGCAGAGACTCACGTTCAGCTGCTTGGAGTGAGACCTTCATAGTCAGGCAGTCCATCAGTGATGCTAATCACAGGTTGATCCTGCACAAGTTGGACCAGGACTGACAGCTGAACCAACAGTGCAACATCTTTGGAGAGAGCAGACCGTTGTGGCCCCCCCACCCACACTTACCTCTGGAGAGGACTGCAGGTAAGACCTCTGAGCAGCGGTGGAATGCCGGTACAGATTTCTGCAAGACTTTGGGAAATTTCGAAGCAGGCCTCATTGTTACTTAGCTTACATTTTACATTTGAGGATGACAGGGATTGTGGGATCGAAAATAAATCCATGTCACGTTTGTCTGTTTAGTTCTGATTCGTGAAACTTTCCTTCAATAAAGTCACATGGTGTGCATTTGACTGGACGGTGTGGGCTAGCCAAACACATGTAATGCAGATGTAAAGTTTGGCTGCCAAGTGCATAACATTGCAGAGAGGTTGCTTTATTTGCATGCATGAAAGGAACATCCCTAAAGAAACGGCGTTGTTATGCATGCAAGCTGCATGTTGGTGCAAAGCTTTCAGCCCCAAGTTACAAACACTTTAGTTGGCTTCATCATAGCCTTGATAATCTGTTATGCTCTGCTAACAAGGCCGCCTTTATGTTGTCCTGAGTGACCTCGCTACCAACTTATTTCAATAGCACTTAATTAGTTACACCATCCCACGGGAGAGCGCTCGTGTACGCCAAAGTACTTTTGGGGCTATGTGTGCGGTTGTGAGCGGGCGCACCTTCCGCCTGTCTGCATAATTGTTTTCATGGTGCCGCCTGAGTGTCCCGGGGCCCTCAGGGAAAGTCCTGCCCGCAGACAGGCAGCTCGGCCCCGGTGGGGACAAGCCGGGTCCTGCCGAGCTTCTGATGTCTGCTGGCTGACTTTGAACTGCAGCTGCTGAAGGTGGAAATCTATCTGTCTCATCCACACACACAAATACACACACACACACACACACACACACACATTTCGCCAATGCCCCTCCCTTTGCTCGCAAGCCCCCCGAGCGACCTCTGTTGCCATCAAGTCTTTCATGTTCACAGGTAAAAAGGCTAAAGAGGAAGCCACAGGAGGATGGAGATGTAATCTTCAAAAGCTGTAAATATGACTTTTGAGGATTAAAGGGGTACTGGCATAGAAAAAAAATACAGCATGAAGTTTCATCCTCATCACTCTTGACTGAATTGAATACATGCCCCGTTTGGCCATTCACCACCTTGTTACTTTACACTAAATTCATATCCTAACACTGTTTAGTGGATCCGTGTGTTTCCCTGTTAAAGTCGGGAGGTGATTTATGTTGAACTGTCAGAGCTGATTCGCCTCCAAAACGCACGCCTAACCACAGTGAAAATTGTCGAGCTCCAGAGGCCCATTTGTTCATTCATCACCCTCCCGAAACAGAATTCAGTGAAGTGCATTCATCAGCATTATATGCGGAAGTAACTTGAATTCCGCTCATTTGTTTTTAATTCAAGACAACTGTTTGCTTTTTCAATGCCAGTGCAACGGGCACTACAACTACTCCCATAGGCTCCATTAATATGCAGAAGATGGTTTTCATTCATCCATTCAGTCAGTTGCAGGGCAGCTATTGCGAAATATGTTGTTGAAGTTACTCCATTTTATTTTGTCAAGTGGTTGCGCAGAATAAAATCATCTGCATCCAGATATTTTTTTTTTGAAATGATATGTATAGTCTACTTCAAAAAATTTATCCTGATCGAGATGATTTTATTTTGTGGAACTGCTTGATCAACCAAATTCAACACATTTTTTTTTTCAGTGCACACTCACATCTACGGGCAATATGGAATCAAGGAACCCTTCACAAGCACGGGAAGAAAATGAAAATATGATACAGCTTCGAACCCTGGCCCTGACTGTGATGCAGAAGTGCTAGCCAGCAACACTGTTTTTTTTTTTTAATAGTCTGCCGTTTCTATTCACGCATCCCATATTCATTTTCTCTTTCTTCCACTATCCACCAGCTTGCTCAATACAACATGGCTACAACACAAAATTAACATCATCAAGATGTTTTTTTTTTCATGCCCGTCACTCAGCCTCAAAGTTGAAAACTACCCCTCAATTTCTATTTTAACTCTTAGATGAGAAAAGTATTCTAAGGATGAAAAAGGAAAGCCAGCGTTGGTGACTGAACGGTTCAAAGTTCCACCGTTCCGTGAATAATGAATGTAAGCTTTTGTTAAATTGTTAATTTTTCTCATTTTGTGTTTGAACATTACAGTATTGTCTTTGATGTTAAAGTTACCTAGATTATATTCTCTTTAATAATTTCTGAAACATGTTTATTTTGAGAGCGTCTGATTGGCTGAAGAAAACAGGAAGTGTTTTAGTAGCCGGAAGAAGGAGTTGCGTTCTCGAACGTGCTGCGGTGCAGACGACTTTTTTTTCCCCCTTTCAATGAAACTGCATTCAAAGGATTCCATCTCTCCTTTTGCCGTTCGTAAAGTAGAGCTGTCCACTAAAAACAACGAACCCCTCAACTTACATTAAGATGACATCACGCCACTTCATGGGGGG
>NW_017806159.1:863231-903850 GCF_001891065.2 Hippocampus comes
TATGAGGAGTCCCGCCGCCGTGGGGGGGGGGGGGGGGGGGGGCGAGGCGATTTCTCTCGGGATTCATTTGCGAGTGCGTTTGGTATTCATGTTCTTGTCAATTGAAAAAAAAATACTACCTCATTCAAATGCTGCTCGAGCGGGAAATGATGCGGCAACGCTGCTATCCTGCATTGCGTTTTTTCACACTGTCCACTTTTCATGCGATCACGCAAATAAATAAAAAGCAGACAGTTGCCGCATGGGGGCGAAACAAACAGTGACAGTATGCAAAAGATCCTGAGTCACCAGTTTAGTGGTGCAAGGCGAGCGCACTTCGAGTGGGTTAACCGCAGCTGTGGAGCCTCAAGCGTCGCATGATTTATTGAGGGCAATTGGCGAGTGTGAAGTCACCAGTGAGAGCCATGTTGCTTTACTCATCTGATTCCTATGTTGTCTTGCAAGTTCGGTGATGGCATGGCATTGATTTTTTTATTTTTTTTTTGGACTCCCTTTGTCTCAGGAGAACAAGCAGCATTAGGTGAGAAGGAGTAGGCAAACTGTTGGCGCGAATCTTTTTGTTAGCTTGAAAAAAAAAAGATGCTCGAATAGCTCGTCGGTGGTTTGAGTTTGGAGGAATTCTCTGACCCCCTCACTACGTCCCATCCATCATGTCATCCATCATCTATCACATTTACTTAACCACAGGCAACACTCCTGCAGTGCTCAGATTTGTTCAAGAAACGTGTTTACTCTTGACTCGAAGGTCATTCATGACGAAAGTAAGGTATTCTTGTCAGCGCCTCACAATAAATCCACCCACTCATTTCTGAGGTCAGATCTGCAAGGAAGTGTGCCTCATGCATTCTTAAATGATGTTCTGTTTTTTTTTTTTTTCCTAGACAGAGGGCAAAAATGTTTTCGTTGCAGAACGGTCCAATAAGGAATACAAATACCGTTCAGGCTGCAGATTAAGCTTTCCACTTAACAGCCCTGACAAAATAAACACAGACAAGAAGGAGACATTGTGGGCCGGTCAATCTAAAGAGAGGCAAACAAGGTATCGGGAAGAAGAGTCGATGAAAGACATCACCAGCAGGCAAACCATCAAAGAGAACAGACTTTTGACTGTGTGTGTGTGTGTGTGTGTGTGTGTGTGTGTGTGTGTGTGTGTGTGTGTGTGTGTGTGTGTGTGTCTTCTTTTCATGTGAGTTTGTTTTTACTCCGCACCTGAGTGGGAAGCTGGCACTTAGTCTGTAATTAAGCCAATCAAAAAGATGAAGAGACAGACGAGGAAATGCATACACAGATGCAAATATAACACACATCACAGAGATGAGAGTGAGTCAGTTACTCAGAGACAAAAAAAAAATTGTAGCGGTACTCAAGTAAGAGTACTGCTACTTGAGAATAATACGGCTCGAGTAAAAGTAAATGAAGTCCTCAACAATATCGCAGAGACTAAAACAATAATAAGTGGAATCCTTATAAAATAACAAACATTCCATCAAATTTCGTCACCAGAAATGGTCTGAAATTATTATTTTTTTGTTAACACTTGTGAAACAGCCCAAGTTTCAAGTGGCGTTCTTGTAGGCTGAAATGTGGACATTTTTAGGCAGACCCAGATACCGCGCATGACTTAGCATTGTTGCATTGAAACAATTCTGACAAGTACAATCTTCCACATGTTTGTGTCCCAGTTAAGTATGTCAAAAAGCACATCTGTGAATTGGTTTTTGTGTTGTATCATCGTAATTAAAGACTCATTTCAATGTTTTTTTTCTTCAATATGAGCTGTGCTTAATGTGAGCGTCAAGAAAATGACCCAAAGGAAAAAAATTGCTTCAGCAAACAAATCAGAGATCAATCAGCATCCGCAATTGACGTTCCACTGTGTTTAAACTGACCTCGAACCTTTGAGCTATCCCAAATTGGGCAGCATGTTAACTTGGAAACATGATTTTTCAGTGGCATCTGGGTAAAGTGATATTTTCCAAGGAAATGAGGTCCAGCTGTTGTTTGACGTTTGCTTCTGCTCGCAAAGCTGCAAATCACTTCACGCGTGTGTTTATTTTCACGTCCGGCTGATGCGATGATATCGCTAATGAGTTGCGTTCATCTTCGCCATCATTTAGCTCCTGACATCTTTGATGGCTGCTCTGTTCATTGTCCGTGGAGAAAAGTGACAAAAGAAGAAAAGTGAAAGAAAGTACTTACAATTGCAATTCGGTTGTCATCAAACCAGAATGCTGAAGAAAGAAAGGAATACAAGCACGATATGTTTCATGTCCGTGTTTGTGAACAGTTCTTTTGGCTTTGTTACAGCTAAAGCGGTGAAGGCTCAATATCAATAAAACATTGTATTGAATTCCCTTTAGCATAGCACCATCTAGTGGATGCATAGCGCGCCCGCAGTCACTATTGTAGCTTCTATTCTATGCACCTTATTAATGCGATGCGCCCTAAGGCCATTCATTGAAGGTGCACCTTATAATCCGAAGCGCCTTATACAGTGGTACCTCTACTTCCGAATGTCTCTTCATCCGTAATTTTCAAGTGATGAAACGTCTCAACAGGAAAATATTGCCTCTTGTTATGAAAGAAATTTCAAGATACGAAAGGTAAAAATACAGTATGGGCTGATGGTCGCAGCTCCGAGGTTCCTGAATGCAACACGCTTATAGCTGCTCTGCTATTGACTATTACCGAGCATCATCCTGGCATCCCATTGGCTAAGAGGGACCTCTACCGTATGTGTCTGTGTGTGTGTGTAGATAGATATATGTCGATGTAGTGTCCTCGTCATTCGCCCATGAGGTGTTAGGATTTTTTTTTTTTTTTTGTAAATTTGAATAACCCAGTTGGGCGATCGCTCACTATGCTGATGTTTGCCTTGGACATTTTCAAAGGATTGTTAAAAGCCAACAAAAGCAAACTTCCTTGGATCCGTTCTTGACAAAACACCAGGCAAAAACCACTTCTGAGAGAGAACATGAACTAAAGAAGGCAAAAAACGATGAGGTCGCAGTTAAAAGAGAAATGAGCATCATTTTTATTCTTCACTCTCTTCTTTGTTTTTTACATTATGCACAACTGTCATTTATTGTGCAATAATGTAATTGTAACATATATTTGTTACATATTTTGATGCATTTTTATGCTTTCGAAAACATTTATGTCTGAATTTCGGGGTGGCTTGGAACGGATTAGGGCATTTACATGGAAAGCGCGTCTCTACTTACACTCTACTGACAAAATTTTCGAGTGAAGAAATTTCTTCCAGAACCAATTAATTTCGTAAGTAGAGGTACCACTGTAGTGCAGAAAATCCGTTACTTCGGGTCCGATTGCAAAAGTAAAAGCAGTCGGCGTTTGATTGACAGGTGGACCGCCATCCCTCTAGTTAACTCTCTCTTACCTGCTTCACTATCCTCCAGACAAAACGCCAGCAGCTCATTCCTCATCGGCGATTAGCAAGGAGTGTCCCTCACTTTCCATTACTTTGATGTGAAACGGCCAAATAATAATAATCACACGCAATCCCGTGTTGCCGCTGAAGGCCAGATGCTTCGTTGCATGGGTAATTGTGTTTATTGAATGTTATTCAACTCCGATTTATGCCTTTGTTTTTTATTTTATTATCATTCACCAGTAAAGTATGAACGAAAGCTCATTCAAGTAAATTGTTACGAAAGCGTACGTAAACCGAGTGGAGTACAGTTAGATGCTATATTCTGCTGTCGCTCATCTCAGCTCTCTAAATGTACAGTGGGTCTATCCAGTTGATTTATTCTCCGCTGTTAAACCTGCGCACAAGATTGACTGACGTTAATTCGTGCACATGCTGCACAGATGTGAGGGCACGGCGACGAGGAAAAGTTGGACGATTTGTGTTTTGAAGAAGAAAAAAAAAATGAAGTCTGGAAATGATTGACAATAGATCACGGCGACGAGGAAAAGTTGGATGTTTTGTGTTTTGAAGAAGAAAAAAAAATGAAGTCTGGAAATGATTGACAATAGATGGAGAAACACATCGAATCAAATGAGAAGTCGCAATAACATTTTATTCTTCTGTCAGGATGGAGGGCTTGATTTACAGCATGTGCTCGTGATTTCGCGGGAAAAAAACCAAAAACAAAACATATAAAACATAATGAAACTTGATGGGTTGAGTCATGGCCTCAGAAACGAACTTAATTGTCTTGTTTTCTGGCAGCAGAACTCGGTGGTGGAGATGGAGAATTGATTGATGTTGGGAGCGGAATTTTTGAAGGACGAAGTGACCCGCAGGTTCCCCATTTTACCTGATTTGATGATAATCACAACCAAGACTCAATGGAAAGACATGAGAGATGCAAAAAAATGACAAAACAATTTCAATGGGGGAGACGGGTGGACCAAATTCATTTTCCATGTGCTGTTAATTGAGTTGTCACAGGAAATCAGTAGATCAAAAATAACGATGATCGGATAGTTTTTTTTTTTAAATTGGCCCTTTGTTCTCTTTCTAGAGCCGTCCATGTGTAGATGGTTTCCTTCCTTGCATAACTTGCACGCCGATACCAAATAGCCTAAAGAGCCTGAAACCTAAATCTTACTTTTGTTTTAAGACACATTTCAGTAAATCCAATCCCTTAACTCAGCGAGGCAGAGCTATTTTTCATCCGATAAATAGTCCCAATAACAAAAACAGACCTTTGAAACCACAATTTTTGGCCTGGCGAGATAAGGGGGGTATTTCTGCTATTGATTTGGTTTCATGGTATTGTGGCCATCATCTCAGAAAGACGAAGTCCAGATGACCGACTATCCAATACGTGCCACGTTTAATACGAGCAAGTTTTCACATGTGCGATCCTTTCGCAAACAAACCAAGCAACCATGCCGATCACAACAATATCTTTTTCACCCAGCACTTTCGGACCCTTCCCCGAAATACTTTGCTTTTGCCAACCCAACCTCGTGCTTAAAACGGACACATTTAGCTTCACCTTTCGTGACGCTTCAATCTGGCGGCGGCCACGAGATTCCACCAAAACGACCTGTTAATGGCACACCTAAAAACAGAGGAGTTATTTAGAGAAGATGATGCGGTTGTTACAAGATGAATAACCTCGGGGCTTGACTTTCATCCCAGACCTGCCTCGACACACAGAGAGAAGGTTTGCAGGGGATGAAGTGAGGGTTGAAAGAAGTAGTAAGGCTTGTCAAAAGACAAAGAGCCTTCAAACACTCTCTGGCTGAATGTGTGCGCATGTATGTGTGTGGGTGTGTGGGTGTGCGCGTGGATGGGTGTCTGTTAACTCCGTAATGATTTGCCCTGAGGGGCTTCATATACATTTGGCAGTTCTTCGTTTCCTGCTATCCAGCCTTTTATCTCATCAGCAACTTTCACACACACACACACACACACACACACACACACACACACACACACACACACACACACACACACACACACACACACACACACACACACGCACACACACAGCGGCTGTCCTGGAAACATTCAGCAAAAACAGCCTTTTGCCTGACCACAAGGACTGTCCTCAAAGACCAACTGATGTGATATATATTGTCTGCATGTGTGTGTGTGTGTGTGTGTGTGTGTGTGTGTGTGTGTGTGTGTGTGTGTGTGTGCATGTGCGTGTGTGTGTGCATGTGCGTGTGTGTAGTCAGTGATTATACAAGAACAAACCCAGCGGCTAAGGAGGATTAGCCATCATTGAGGTTAAGAATGTTTTTCACCAAAAAAGAGTGAAATCTGAGGATTGGAATGGCACAGAAAGATGCTGAATAGCGACACAAAATGTAAAAATGTATTTGACGCCGCCAGGCAACATGAGGTGCATTTTGAGTTCAGCTGATGTAGTTGACAGTGTAACTGGAGAAGAAAGCCACAAGACGCGAACGCTATGGACAAAGTCGACAGTCTTCGGGTAGACTCTCTTTTGTTTTTTTCCTTTGCGTCGTTGGTTTGGTCTGTTGTGGCCACAAAGGTGGACTGAGGCTGAACAAGATGGACAAAATTGATCACCAGATATCTCCAACTGCATGTGACTGTGTGTTGAGTGAAAACTAAGCGTTTTGAGAAAAATAAAAACAGAATATAAAAGAATGTGGAACGGGAAACATATTTCCCTCCTGGCCAATTATTCATGGAAATCATTCAATATTCAGTCAATATTTTCCGAAGAATTTTTCAATTGGTGTCAATAACACTCCGATTTCTGCTATTTGTGGGCTGGCCCGGTCGCTGTCCCCCGCCAACGCTCGGGGTTGACGGTATACATTTCAGAAATCTGGTGAATATCAGAATGTTAGCTGAATCTCATCTTGCTAACCGCTATTTAGCCTTGAAGCTAATGTTACGCCGTGTCACTTTTGGTTTCGCTCAAATAAGACAAGCTGTTGACTCTTGCGAGTCATTAGATGAAACAGTCTCAGTTTTATTTCCGTTTGTCTTCTCTGACAGTGAGAGATGTTTGTCGTGTGGGGGGATCAAAGTTGTTTCTGATGCCCAGGTGTTGGGCATCATAAACAACCACCGCCGCACCCAAAGTTTCTCTTTCCTGTCACCTTTTCTATCCCCCGCCAATGCTCGGGGTCGATGGTATACATGTCAGAAATCTGGTGTTTTTTTGAATATCAGAATGTTAGCTGACTCCCATCTTGCTAACCGCTATCTAGCCTTGAGGCTAATGTTACGCCAAGTCACTTTTGGTTGCACCCAAAGTTTCTGTTTCCTGTCACCTTTTTTAGCCCTCATTTTAGAAAACAACCACAGAAGATTGATAAATGTGTAACATACTAAGTGACGAGGCTAAAATAGAGGAAACATATTCATGACAATGAACAGGAGTCGGTCTGCTGTCTTTCCGTTCCAAGTGGGCATAACAAACAATGACATCGATTCAGTCATTGTTCAAAAGTTGCGCGGCACTGTTTGCTGCATTTCAGGCAAAATGTCCTATTTCGCTGGAGGTGGCTCAGCTGATTGAGGAGAGATTCTCCCAACTTTTTAAAAAAAACAATGTTTTTGTTCCCGTGTGTCATAAAATCTAACCAGAGATAAAATAGGCTACGCTCACAAATTAATTAACTAAGTTGGCCCAGAGAAAGAGAGAAAAAAAAAAGCGAAGCATTTTGGATCCATTTTCATTTCTATTTTTCGAGGGACAATTTCAAAGGTTCCCTACTCCAGAATAATTCAGTGCATCAAGCAAGGTCCATGAAACATTGCTGTGGATTATGTTCGTGTGGAAGAATATGTCAGCCCCCCCGACCTTGAAAAGTTGATTGAATACTGTAAATACTTTTCCAGTGGCAGAGCAAAACATTGCCCCCCCCCCCCCATTGTTTCATGGATCAAACCAAGAGACAAAAAGCTTGCCTCTTCCACAGCGGGATCTTTCACTCGTGTTGCGCGAGTGTGAACTGCTAAATTTGAAGCATTATCATCAAGCTTCGAGAGCACTGTTACAGAAGAAACAGCGCTCCAATAATGCAGTCCACTGACTCTTGCTGTCATGAAGGCCCCACTTTGCTGGCTACCGCGCATATGTGCAACATGTGGCTTGTCAGGCGGGCTCCACCATTCAAACTTTTGTTCGTTTTGACCTTGACAAGCAGGCCTTCGTCGACGCGCGCCCTCTTCTTGAATCTCACACACTGAGTGGATGTGATGGCCGTGCAGAATCCAAAGGAATTAAGATATTTCATGCAGCTTCAAATGACAAAATATGTCATTTTGTTTTCGGTTATAACAGCGCAGAAATGTGTTTCACAGCAATGCTTGTGCTTGTTTGTAGGATACAGTTGCGCTCCACTATTTACAGTTTTTGGCTTTATGTTCCTAATTATAATTTTGCAACAAAGGGGGGAAGTGACTGTCAGCTCATCAGGGGAAAGCATGTTTGGAAAATGATGAAAAATACACAGGAAGCTTTGAAAAATGTGGAAAGTCATAACAGAATGTGATTTATTTACAACCCGCGAAATCAACTTTTCAGCCCGGTGCTCCAGTGGTTAGCGTGTCGACCTCACAGTGCAGTAGTTCAATTCCAGCTCCGGCCTCCCTGTGTGGAGTTTGCATGTTCTCCTCCCGGGCCTGCGTGGGTTTTCTCCGGATACTCCGGTTTCCTCCTGCATTCCAAAAGCATGCATGGCAGGCTTATTGAACGCTCTAAATGATCAATTGGTGTGAGTGTGAGCGCAAATGGTTGTTCGTCTGTGTGTGCCCTGCGATTGGCTGGCAACCGGTTCAGGGTGTCCCCTGCCTACTGCCCGAAGACGGCTGGGATAGGCTCCAGCAGCCCCTGAGACACTTGTGAGGATAAGTGGATCGGAAAATAGATGAATGGATGGAAATCAACTTTTTGATCAACGTGATTTCCAATGCACGTTGCCTTGGCTTTTACGTTTGCAAGTAGCTCCACCCCACCACCAAAGAGAAATAAAAAACGGCCCTCAACTGATCGAAGATAAGCGCACAAAGACGTGGGATCACGTTTTGATCTTTTTATGACTTTTATACATTGCTGTGAGTACAATATTGTCATTCACCGTGGTCATTGTATTCTCAGGGCCTTGAATCAATCACAAGTGGACTGTTCTGGTTCTCTTTTGCCTCTCGTGTGACTAAGTTTCATCAGTTCATGCGATTAGGCTAGAACAGGACAGCTCTTGCACGAGTCTTGAGGTGGGAAGCCGAGTATTTCTCCTTTTATGCTAGAGGCAAAACCCAACAATGCTTTGATACTTTAGACAGACTTTGCATGTGTCTGGATGAGTGGATGACGTGGCTTTATTTTTTTTTTACTTCATGTGATTATCACTTATCAATGTTCTTATATAAAAGCCGTGTTGCTTTTCTCAAGTTTAAAAGGGGACAAATTATAATATTTGGTGGAAATTATATAATTGACACTACATGTAAAAAAGCAGAAAGATTACTCTGATTAAAGCATACCCACAGTTTCCTTTTCTTTTCGTTTTGCAACCTAATGAATCCAGGCCAGTTATGTTTGTGGCCACCATGTTTGGAAAAAAAAAGAAAAAAGAAAAGAAAAGAGGGGAAAAAAAAGATTTGGAGCAGAGGTTAGCCAACAGTGACGCGTGCCTGCAGATATGAGCCGGAGGATCGCTACGAGCTGTTTTGCTACTATCATTACATGTTTATTGGCAATGAGTGATAGTTGTGCTTCAGTGAACTCATCTGGGCCACACACTACGCATCACAGCTAGCAGGACTGCTCGCACTCACCCACGTTGCTGCAAAGGGAGAAGGAAGTCTGAATGTTTGCATTTCTATATTTACGATTTCTGAGGTTGCATTTTTTTTTTTTGTCCAATGTCTTCCAGGAAGTGAGCGCAAACATGCCACAGAGGAGAGGAACGCCAAAATCCATCTTTGTGTCCTCAATTTTAGTAAGTTCCCTGCATTTTTTTTGGCTTCCTATCTTGTATGTCTACTTATTGTTTTCGATATAGACGGCTTGACTTTGACACACTCCCTCGCATCATTCTGTTTCTTTGAAACAAAGCTAAATCTAGTCGGAGCATGCATCAGAGAGAGTACGGGTTGGAATCGGAAGGACTTGTGAAAACGGGGGCACATATTTTAAATAGATACGATAGATGATAAAGGCTCCTGCACACCAAGCCATGTAGCTAAACACGACCGAAGTGAACCAATTTAAAGAAAAACAACATAATAATACAGTTGGTTGGCGACTCTTCCCCACACACTAAACCGTAGTCGGCAACCCCATGCGGCTCTTTAGCGCCGCCCTAAAGGCTCCCTGGAGCTTTTTCACAAATGTTTGAAAATTTAAAAAGATGGGGCAGGGAAATATATTTTTTGTTTTAATATGGTTTCTGTAAGAGGATAAACATGACATAAACATTCTTAACGTTTTCCAACGCCGTAAGAATTCTTAGAATAAATATTAAATTGCAAAATTTCTGTCAACGACAATTTGCGTCATAGCCTGCGACACAAGTTTCTGTTAGCGGGGATGGATGTCAAATCAGGTGGCTCTTGTGAAAAAGACAGCGTTTCATGTACAATTCACTGCGGGTACTGGCAAAGAATGGGGAATCTGGTGGACTGAGAGAAGCATTTTTAAACAGTACTCGTGAGCTACGATTGTTAACCCGCTGCAAAAGTGCGTCCTATGCCTCGTTCATTTTAGCGGCCATTATGGCTGTCGCTCATTATAGCATGCGTGTGTCAGTGCGTGCGTGTGCGCACGTGTGCGGTAACGGGTGGATCGCGGAAGGTTGGTTGATCGAAAAGAAGATCTTTGGTCAAAAAATGTTGGGCACCCCTGCTCTCCAGATGCGCTGCAGGGGAAAAAAACTTTTAATCATGAAGGCTCATTGTGTATTTCTAGCCAACTAAGTCATTTTGATCGTAGACTAATATATGTGTTGCCTTCATTATCAGACTTAGATAAGGCTTTTCATTTTTTGCGGCTCCAGGCATATTTAGGGGTTGTTTTTTTGGGGGGGTCCAATATGGTTCTTTTAATATTTTGGGTTACCGACCCCTGCTCTAAACCGATTGAGCACATCAACATGCAAGCCGCAACAGAAACACAGCCAGACTCCAATATGCTGTACTGTATTCTTTATTATTGAATAATAAAAACATGTCCGGTTTCATTGGTCAAATGTGTTCCTTCCCCAAAACTCTCAGAAGTGTGCAAAGAGCCATAAAAAGAAGAAAAAAAAAACCTCAATCACTCCATTCACAATTATTCACATCTGCTTTTTTTGGAGCAAAACCACAGTTACATTTCACAAAATATCATAGTTCGCCTTTTCATACTTCTGTTGTAACCAAATGAAATAATTTTGGAGACAAAGGAAGGGCAACAAATGGGTTGGATTAGCAAAAGAGTCTGCGTGACACCACTTTAAATACAAATCATTTGCATGTGCTTCACATCGTGTAAGGGGATAAAGCTGGATGAAGGTCACTAGAAGTTGTTGTAGTTTTTATTTTCACAAGTGTTGGGCCTTACTGGGCTCACCTGCGACCGCGAGTATCGTATCTCGTGCCATAACGTGTGGATTTGTGTGTTGGTAAGACAATCGCTCATTATTGACTCAGTATGATTCATTGCAATTCCACAGCACTGCAAAATAAAGAATTTGTTAAATGAATCGCGATATCATTTATAAATGCCGAATATTTGATCTACCGGATCTCTCGATTTGGACCTCCCTGGTTCGTGCGGGCATACGTGTTGTCTTTGAATGCTTTAAATACCATTGCAATTTGCCCCATTGTGCAATTTGAAGTCAAGTTTCTTTCAGCCATAACTATGTTTGCATTTGTACAGTACGTGTCTGTCATACGCTCAACAACTTCCATCCTAGCCCTGCCACCCAAACGTCCTTCAGTAATAATGCCTTTGTGTCTCTGTAGGTGTGTTGTATGCTCGCCAGTGCGGAGTATTCCAGCTGTGGAGAGTATGAGTTCCTAAACCAGACCAGTAACAGCTGCCAGGCATGCCCTCAGTGCCAGCCAGGACAGGAGCCACACATGGTGAGATACAGCTCGTGTGTCAACTCATGTGTCACATGCCATCTGGCTTAGTTCATAGTTAAAAGGGTCTTTCAATTCGATACGCACATTTTTTTTTTTTTTTTGGTCCCATTCAAGTCCTGGAAAACATTCATGTCATCTCCCAAATGACAATGTCTTGGAACAAATGTGTGTATTGCCACACTTGGACCACCCAATGTGTCCGCCCGGCTGGACACGTTTGCAGCATCGTGCTCAGTGAAAAGTGCCTTAATTCAAAATGAACAGTTCCTCTCCGGTTAATCGCTTTCACTGACGTTGATGTGAGGGTATGTGTCAAGGTGAGTGACGCGTGGTAGTCAATCTGTCAGTCGACAAAGGCGAAAGAAAAGAAAACGCTTTGTTGCGCGCCTCGCGGGTGGGGCCTTCTTGAGACGCAAACACTGCATATGAATCGATCAATCAATAACAACAGATTGAAAAGGAAGCTAGCAGTAGAGTTGATGGAGTTGTCTTTATTATTTTTTTAATGTATTGATCATGAACTTGCAAAAACACGGATTGGACCACAGTTACTAAAATCTTAAGAGCACTGGCAAACTGAATCAAAACTTCAGTCACAATATTGGTTGCTCCTGCATAATGTAAATACATCCAATATACCACAGGTCTCAAAGTCAAGGCCCGGGGGCCAGATCTGGCCCGCCACATTATTTGATTTGCCCCGCGAAAGCAATTCAAGCTTGTCAGCTTCCACGATGCTTGCTGAAGTCTGAATCAAATTGTCATATATGATGTAATAATTCCTATATTTGATGTCAAAAGTAGTTATCCATCTATTTGTTGTTCAATATTTGAACAATACATTATTCTTGATGATGTCAAAAGTAGTTATCCATCTATTTGTTGTTCGCTGTGTATGTAATATGTGGAGGTGGTTAAACATTGATATGGTTTCACAAAATTCACAATTCATAATGGCCCTCTAAGGGAAACTACAATGTGACCAAAATGAGTTTGACACCCCTGCAATATACAGTCAGACGGCCCTCTAAGGGAAACTACAATGTGACCCGCGACAAAAATGAGTTTGACACCCCTGCAATATACAGTCAGAGCGGCTTCAGAGATTAAATAATTCTGGTTTGGGTTGTTTTTTGTCGAACTGCGCTCGGGGTGTTCCTTAGAATGGTTTTACCAATTTAAAAAAAAAAATTTTCAGTTGAAAAACTATTTGATGGCTATTTATAGTGCTGTCAAGAGATGGAAAAAAAGGTGCGATTAATTAATTATGTTCTGTCATTAATTGATCTAATTAATCTATATTTTAATCTCATCTAAAAATTGCTGAGAAACCCCCTATTTTTTAGTTTTAAATTCGTTACATAATTGAGCATTGAGGAAGATCAAAAGATTCACATCACAAAAAAGCGTTATTGTACAGTATTTTATTGTTTTTAAACAGACTTGAACAGATGTAGTCCAAACCATTTACTTTCTGCTGTATTTGAGACTACTGTAATCCCAAATCCTACCTGCAACCTTTAGTTTCGACCACCAGGGGGATTATCACTCTTTTGGTTTTGTAAATCTCCAAATAATTAACAACGAGGTTATTACGATAAAAATATATACGGGTGATGGACCTGTGACCAGACTACCCAGACTCTCGTCAAAATCAGCTGCAATTCATCCCCAACCACAATAAGGCCAGTACGTCGTCTTGTCCGCCAGCGTCTCATTAGTATGAGCGACCGTACGGCAACCTGACGTTTTCAAAGACCGGTATGAACTCGCCGAGTCGGCTCTCTGAAGATTAAAGACCGTGAGCAGACAACAACATCCTTCCTTTTGAAGCCGAATTAATTACACCACGATCAACTTCCTTCCCCCCGTTTAGCGCCTTGATCCAATAAGCACGCTGTTCTCACTGTACTCATTCCTTGCCGCCTCAACGAGCACCCCCGCGCTGATCCCGATCATCGCCAAGATTAATGGAGTCAGTTTCGAGCCGAAGACAGCGAGATTAGGAAGAAGCAATCAGTCAAGCGAGGCTGCAGCACTTTTCGCCCCGCCCGTCTGATCCCCCGCCGCGCCGCTCATTCATGCGTCGGCTGTCGAGTGTTGTGTTCAATCACGGCGTAACCACGGGACGCATCGTCACACTGACTTCAGAGAGCGTCTGCACGCGCATACGCATGCACGCACACATCACAGGAAAGATGAAGACATTCAAGCTCCTCTCTTTTCAAGACATCAAATTGAGTAGACCACCATAATCCCGTTGCGGTAGACCCAATATAAGAATAATAATGGAAGACTGAGACAAAAAAATGAATAAAATAGAAAATGACTCTTCCTAATGAGACGATATGACACGGCACACAAACTGGCGTTGAAGAGAAAATTGAGTGGGATGCAAGAAAAGAGATCCAAAGCGCATCGTAAATCAAAGTGACAAGACCCCGTCGAGGGCCCCGACGCTCTTTTATGAATGAGCCGTGAGGGTCAAATCCGTTGAGGGAGCTTCACGAGTTTCCTCCCTTCTTGTTGCTGCACGTTTGAGACATGACTGATAAAAGAAACGGTACAATTGTACCTCGACTTCCAAGCGCACCAACTTAACACGATGGCACCCGAGAAATATTTCTTTTCATATATTAACCCAGTGGTTCTTCACCTTTTTAGAGGTGTAAGATAAGAAAAGATAAGAAAACCTTTATTCGTCTCACAATGGAGAAATTCCCAATTCACAGCAGCAAAGTTATGAAAGGAAGAAGTAGAAGAACAAAATATAGGAGCTGCTGTAAAGGCAGCCACTCTCGCGGTACCCAAAAAAACCCCCCCAACCAGTTAATATGCCCATTCACGGAACACTTCATGGGTGAAAAATAAATATATATATATTTGTTTTACAAATTCAAGATATTAAAATAATGCATTTATTAAAAAAACGAAAAAATTAAATCACATTTCAAGAGATACGTGTACATATTTTTCTTTTTTTTTTAATGACGTACGATCACGACAGTCACACGTTGACTCCTAAGCGAACTAAATTTCCCACCGCACTGATTGGACAAGCAATGTCATGTGATCATCTGCAGCCAGTGATGGCCAAGCGGGCGTGTCATAACTAATTAACATGTTGAGTCGCGTGGGTCTTACCCTCCGTGGCAGAGGCTCCGTCGAACCCCTGAGACCGACTCACCAAACCCCTGGGGTTCGATCGAACCCAGGTTAAGAACCACTGTATTAAAAGACGATGAACGCCCTCCCCCCACTCAAAAAAAAAAAAAAAAAATTACGAGCGTGCGTAACGCAGTGAAATGTGTTCATCAATGTACCTTTATGTCAGCAGGGACATAACTGTGTGTGTGTGCGTGTGTGTGTCCGATGTATTGCAGCCCTGTGGCTACGGGGTGAAGGATGAAGACTTTTCCTGCGTGCCGTGTCCACATGGGAAGTACTCCAAAGGCAAATATGAGATCTGCAGACGACACAAAGACTGCGACGCCCTCTACAAAGCCACCGTGCGCACGGTGGGAACGCCGGACAGCGATGCGGAGTGCGGCCCTTGCTTACCAGGGTAAAGCCGCGCACACTGGTGCACAAACACAACAAGATAACGTGAGCATGTTTTTTTGTTTTTTTTTTGGAAACACAACAAGATAACGTGAGCGCGTTTTTTTTTTTTTTTTTTTTTTGCAGGGCCAAAGTAAAAAAAGAAAAACGAAATAAAATGAGTACGCGAAAGCAACGGAAAGACAAAAACAAGATTTAAGAAATGCTTCTTGTGAAAATTGAATTATCTGCATTGTTCTCGCTCGACCATTTAAGTCGTTCTCTCTCCTCATGTCACCCTGGACCGTGTTATTACACCGTGTTCCATCTTTGAAATATTTCCTGTAATTTTGGCCGTCCGGAAAGTCGAAAACCAGAAAATAAGCTGATTATATTGTCGTTTCCCCCATTGTGCAGCAGCTAATGAAAAGCTTTTGTCAAATTCTATAGTTGGAGAGACCACCGTAGGGATGAAATAGCAACTAGCTCCGTCTGGCTTTGTTTTTGTGATTTATGACGAGAACTCCCACGATGTGGTCCAAACTGAACAAATGGGATTTTTTTTCTTTTTTTTTTTTTTAATCTGAATGGTTGCAGGTAGCATGACATTACATTCCCATTCAGAGATATAACGAAACCAAAGATGAATGGTTGAATAATATCAGGCATTCACAGGCTCCTTGTCGTCTCCTTATCTTCAGTCTCAACTCAGACCTGGAGCGAGCCATGTTCTCGTGCCTACGGGCTAAATTTCATCATCTGTCAGGTCTTTGTTTTTCCTGCACGGTGTGGCAGACTGTACTCGACTTTTGTCTCCCCCAAAAAAATTCCACACTGCACCTTTACGGTTCCTTCTTCTTAAGGGATCGTCTTTCAAAGCCGATTATACGTTTTTACTATTGTCTCCGTGACAGTGATGATCTTGTTTTTGCTTTTCATGCAGGTATTACATGCTGGAGAACAGACCCCGAAACCTTTACGGGATGGTTTGTCACTCCTGCCAGAACGCGCCGCCCAACACCAAAGAATGTAATCACAAAAATGTCTCTCTCCTTTTTCTCAACTCGATAGACGCCCCACTTGTATGATCTCCTCGATCTCCTTGACGCCGCATGCAAAAGTCACTAAGTCCAAAATATTTGAAACACTGCTGTAGAGTTTCACGCCGTGTCCTGGAAGTGCATCAAAGAATTGATTATTTCCCCCCCCACACCTAAAACAGGCACGTACTCGCTTTGTAATTTGCGAGTTAGCGCCATGTCTGTGTGCGTCGGAGCAATTAAAACGTCAGGGAGTTTGAGAAAAGATGATTGGCGTGTTAGCACTTGTGTTGCATCTTTGGAAGACATTTTTGTGTCATGTCAATCGTAGACGATGGATTATGGCTCCGTCCCATTCAACTCAGTCAGGGCCACAACTTGTTTTTTTTTTTTTTTTCTTTTGTGTTACATTAGTTTTCTGTCAAGAACAAATTTTCTCTCTCCCGCTCTCTATCTCTCTCTCTCTCCACACACGCACACACACACACACACACACACACACACACACACACACACACACACACACACACACACACACATACTTATAAGGTAAATTAAACATGGCTTAGCCTCTCTCCCTTCGGACTGTAGCCAATTAGACTCCTCACCCGCACACTGCAAGCTGTGGCAATTTAAAAGATTTTTTAAAAATTATCATTATTGTTATTATTATTATTATCATTATTATTATTATTATTGATATATTTATTTTAATAAAGAGTAAATCTCTCGCCGGGCATCCGTGGCAATCACGGCCTGCGACGTTTGCCTATCCCGTCCACCGCTTTCTCTCATGACTCACAACCGTCTTAGTTTGTCTATGGCAGCCTGAAACGAGGCTACCGTGGGCACCGGGAAAAGAGTGGAAAGGCGTATAAGCGGCAATCTTGGATAACAGATAATCCTTACTGTGTGTGTGTGTGTGTGTGTGTGTGTGTGTGTGTGTGTTCCATCAGCAATACATGATTAAGAGACAAAACCAGAAGACTAAAAAGAGCTCAATCTTATAATCTTATCCAGGGAGTGTAAACACATGCTGGAAGATGTTTGGAGCCACGGGCAAATAAACACTTGTGTGTGTGTGTGTGTGTTGTATGCCCGTGTGTAACATCAGAGTAAATGTGGTCACATGTAAAAAGAGGCCTTTGCATTGCTTGGAAAAACCGTGATGAAATATTAGCTAATCAATGAGCCACTAATCAGTTGACTTTGCAAAATAAGAGAAAGGAATATCTCGTGGCAGACATCGGAATCCCTCCGCCAAGGCAAAACATTTTTTCGATCAGAACTAAGAAGTCCCAGAAGCTTGCCTTCAACGCATACAATCAAATGTGCCTGAAATCTACCGTTTGGATTTTTATTCTCGTTCCGTTGAGAAATGAAGGCAGATGTTGGAGGGGGGGGGATTTGATTTGAGGAGAATTTCTAGCATTCACACAATGAGTGCCTAAGGAATATGTTTGCGTGTCTTTGTTTCACAGGTATGCAGACCAGCGGGCCAGTCCAAAAACCTCAGTTTGATCCAGGCAGCACCACCGTTTTCCCTCATCTTCAGAAAGGTACGCACAAAACACGCAGTGACAGAATACATGCATAAAAAAAAAAAGCACGAACTAACCACATTCTGTCTCAGATCCAACAGGTCAAGGTCACCTAGCGACGGCTCTCATTATCGCCATGTCAACCATTTTCGTCATGGCCATCGCCATTGTCCTGATCATTATGTTTTACATTCTGAAGGCCAAACCGAGCGGCCAGGGTGAGTGCAACAAAAACCCGGGCAACGGGCATGTGGGGTATCACCCACGTCGCCTACGTGCTAAATGACACGCTTACTATCCTTTGCAGCGTGCTGCCATGGACAAGTGAAATCAGTCGAAGCTCAGACCAACAAACAAGAGGACAAGAAAGACGTCCCTGGTAAGATTCGATTCATTTCGCCGTTATTTTTGGGGATTAGAAATTGCCAGTATAAATATGACAAATAACAGGTTAGGTTTCCGTAAACTTCACTCACAACCCATGAAAAAGGAATCGCTTATAAAATCCGCAACAGATGCAGTTTCATTTGAATCCAACTAAACTGAAAATCATACGTTTGTGTAATGACAGTGCGAGCAGCATCCTGATTGCAGTCAGCCAGACTATAATTTGAATTTCCGTTTTTGCTTTAGCGACGGTAAGTGAGATTCACACCGTTCTGGGAAAAAAAAAAAAAAAGCCTGTGCAATCTGACGCAGGTAATGAATGTTTATTGTAGCTTGTGTTTTTATAACCCACACCGGATTATATTTCAAAGAAAATGAAGTATGGAACATGCAACTGTCAGTTCATGTTTAAAACCACAAATTATGAATTCATTATTCTTGGACAGGTCAGCCCAGTGGTGTAGCGGTTAGCGCGTCGACCTCATAGTGCAGAGGTTCAATTCCAGCTCCCGCCTCCCTGCGTGGAGTTTGCCTGTTCTCCCCGTGCCTGCGTGGGTTTTCTCCGGGTACTCCGGTTTCCTCCCACGTTCCAAAAACATGCATGGCAGGCTGATTGAACACTCAAAATTGTCCCGAGGTGTGAGTGTGAGCACGAATGGTCGTTTGTTGATGTGTGCCCTGCGATTGGCTGGCAACCGGTTCAGGGTGTCCCCCGCCTACTGCCCGAAGACGGCTGGGATAGGCTCCAGCACCCCTCGCAACCCTTTTAAGGATCAAGCGGATCGGAAAATGGAAGGATGGATAGATTATTCTTGGACGGTAGCATCATTATAGTCCCTTCAAAATTCAAACCCAATTTTATTGGGAGGGGGAAAAAAAGCTTCAAAAACAAGATGAAGCTTCAGAGTTTCAAAACCACAGTCACATTTGATGCTTTTCAATGACAAAAACGCATTCTCAAAGTTGGGGATGTGTGAGGCATATCGGCAACACATCTCGCTTTCAAATCACCCCCCCCCCCATTGTTTTTAGGTTTCAATTCCAACAGCTGTTAACTTACATTTATTTATGGAAGTCTTTTTTTTTTTTTTTTTTAGTAACAAATATGGCTTATTTTAACGACGCCAACAATTTAAACGGATCGCGTTGCACCCTGGAGGTTGCTTCGTCCCTCGTAAAACACATTTTAACATCTCATTTTGAGTCAGTCCAGCATGTGCGCATCAAGAACGTTTCGTTTCATGGCACAATATTGGCTATGTCAACGGCGAACTCGCACCGTGCATGTGCAAGTCTGCCTCAGTGTACGCATGCGGGTGTGCGGGGGTGGGGGGGGCGCCGTGGTGAGTACATCCCGGTGGAATGTGGAACCTGCCCAGATAAAGTCATGCATCCCTTTAGGCGCAATTTCTGCTGACAATGATGCTCTGTTCTCCTTCATGTGCCGGCTCACTGTTGTTCCTCATGTTCTCAAGAGACGCAAACATGCAGACTGTGGTTCCACGGCGGGGGGAATAAAAATAGACTTAATAATATAATGACTAAAAGGATGGCAATTTCGAGACTTAATAATATAATCACCAAAATCATGGCAATTTTGGTGGCCGTGATTCACAACAAAACATGTTGGCACTTAAAGAGAGGGTAATATTGTGTATACATGGGCGAGACGCCATCGCTCCGAGCTCGAGCTGTCACGTATATATAGACTGCGTTAATAAGGCTGCGAGATGAAAGTCCATAAGTGCTTTCACACACACACGCGCACAAATGCGTATACTCGCGCCCTCACATGCACTTTTTACTGTGTCGACCGTAACAGATCCGATTTTTAGCCACCCCCGCCCCCCCACCTCAAACCCTCACACCAATGCTTGCTTTAATTAGACCCCCAACAAAAAACGCAAACCCCAGCAACCGCTACGAACCCGCAAACCCGCCAACTGCAACGCTTGCAGACAGAATTGCTATTCACGTAATGATCACTGTAATTGCCTTGTTTTTTTTTTTCTTTTTCTTTTTAACATCCCGCGGCTCCAGTGCCCTAAAGTGAGCGTGTTGTCCTGTGAATAAATATGCTCATGGATCAGATTTTAACCACGCACGAAAGAAAATAAAAGTACAGGAATTAGCTGAGACTGTTGATTTCCTCAAATGGAGCGATCCCTCAATTTTTTTTTTTTTGCGGTTGGTACATTCCATGACTCCCAACGAGAGGCGAATTTCCTCAAAACCGAGGTTGACTTTTTGGATTTTAGTCTTTGGGCCGGGGATTTACTCCCTCTATTAAGTTATTTTGAAACCCCCACACACACGGTTCCCGACCTTCTAATTACTCCTTACTCTTAATAAATGGAACTTTTAAAAAGCAAAATGAAGAATAAACACGGAGTTGCAACTGGGAGGGTAGCGAACTCTGCCTCTGACAACAAAGCGTCCGCTTCATCGAGTTGATCTTTTTATCTGAAAATGGTTTACCTTCATCAGAATCCTCCCATCGCGTTGTTCACAAAGGTGCAATCCGAACGGATTAATGTGCCATGTCAATCGTTGTGGGAACTAAAACCAAGTTGCCATGACTACCAAAGACGAAAATGAAGAAGGAGCAACTTCCACTGGAAGTATGGAACTCATCCGTTAGCGACTCGGTTTCCGTAAAGATTTACAAAGCGCATTATTGCACCAGGATCGAAACATTTTTTTGGCCGGTAGTGGGTTTTTTTTTGGTGGTGGTGTTTTGTTTGACACGAATGAAAACCCACAATAAAGTGAAGCCTCATTAACCGAACTGTGCTTTGAATTAATTGCTGCGTTTATCTGAGGTATGTCCTCTTTTTTTTCCCCCCCCAGAACAGCAACAACAAAAAGTGATTGCGTAACATACAGGTGTCAAAATCAAGGCCCGGGGGCCAGATCTGGTCCGCCACATCTTTTGACGTGGCCCGAGAAAGCAAATGAAACATGTTGACTTCCTATGATGCTTGCTAAAATTTTAACCCAAATTTCAAATTCTCGTATGTAATATATAAGAGAGGTATTGTCAGTTTTTTTGTTACCAAAACCCTCATTACTGCCACTTAAACTTGACTTCCTTATATGGCTTTGCAGTCAAAACGGCCCTCCAAGGGAACCGGTAACGTGGACCGCGACAAAAATGAGTTTGACAGCCCTGGTGTAACGTGTACCTTTCCTATGACTGATACCACCATTTCGTAGTCACTTCCTGTACCGCAGCAAAGCAATCTGTAAAGCTGACGTTCACGGTGAGAACGTGCAGAGCTGTTATCTCTTCACTGTGACACTGTAGCCGTTGGCAACTGAGTTTGCGCTTCCGGTTGAGCTGAAGTTTTCACAGCAACTGTTGTCTTCTCGTTCTCTTTCAGATAAGGTGGTGATCTACTCAGAGAAAGACGAGTTCGACAAACTTCAGGCATCGCCTCAGATGACGGTGAAAAGGTAAGACGTGTCGGATTCGCTCGTCCGATTTTTCCTTTCTTACGGTTTTGTATTGTACTTTGCCTCGCCACGAATTCAGTGTCCATCTTGTCATGATGCCATCCATCCATCCATTTTCGAATCCGCTTATCCTCACGAGGGTTGCAAGCGGGCGTGCTACAGTGAAACTCCTTTACAACAGGGGGGCTTTTCGTTGTAGGGGGAAGCAGAAAAGAAGGAATGGCTTTCATGCATGAAGATTTTTTTTTTCACACTAGGGGGTATTTTCGCACATATAGGTTTCGTCGTAGAGGAGTTTCACTGTAGAGCCTATCCCAGCTGTCTTCGGGTCCTGGTCACGATGCCTTCTACCTAATTTCAGCATCAATGTAACATTTTTCCTTTCGCGCTGTCGCACCGTTGAAATCAAGCCACATACTGAGCCACCTTTAATTTGGAAATATTCCATTTATTAGCAATAAATAGCCTCCTGCGTGCATGTGTGTCATAACCTGACAAAAAAAAAAATGGGGTGCCATAGTTTGATTCAACATGTGTTTCTAATTGAGCCGCCACAGAACAAGTCTGAGCGGCAGTAATGTTGTTGATGCTGGCGGTTGGCGAGTCTTTTACGGGTGTGAGGTACACGACACCTCGTAAACACCAAAAGGTGAACAGTCGAGGGGGTGCAGTGGCGAAGGTGTTTGGGGTTATTTCTTTTCAGACTTCTCTTCAAACCACCGTATGATGATAACTCGGCCTAATCGACAGGATGGCTCTTGTCAAATCGGTATCCATTTTTTTGGCCCAAGTTTTAGATGTGGTCTTTGATTGACTGGGCGTGGTTTCAGCACAATTTGCGGGCACACCCGCAGCGCTTGAGAATAAAGGGAACGGCTTGATTTTGCATGAATTTCTTTTCTTTGAATTTCTAGCTTTTTTTATGCTCACCTATTTTGTTTAATGATTAAAAGTTTATGAACAACAACTTTCTTTGTGGTACGCCAAATTTAAAAGACAGATTTATTTTCACTCGACAGTCGTTTTGTTTCTGTGCCAACTAAACCAGTAGACTCGGGGTTATCCCGGAAACGCCAATCAACCTTCCCAATCACTTTTGAGCGATATTTGTCAACTTAAAAAGCGAAATCACACTCCAATCCATGTGCGGCAGTGAAAACGACGCCTCGTCCGAGAACGAGCAGCTGTTGAGCCGCAGCATCGACAGTGACGAGGAGGCAAACAACAACCTGACCCCCAATTTGGGACTCAACAATGTGGGGAACAAGCCCGACCTCTGCCTGCTCACTCTGGGCGCCGTGGACACCGATTCCGCTTGTAACGGGACCGCCAACGTCAGCGTCAGCCCCAACGGCAACCTCCCCAGTCCCAGCCACACGGGCAGTATCAACCACATCTCCGGCGCTAACCACATCAGCAACGTGACCGCAATCAACAACAGCAATAAGAACCCAGGGGTAGGAATGTGGATCTTTGAAATATGTGTACTTATATGCATTGATGATTATAAACAGATCTGCAGTTGCGGTTCATCTGGATCACATCGTGGTTTTTTTTTTTTTTCCACCTCACAGATGTTACAGAGTCGCAGGAAAAAGATCCTGGACCTGTATGCTAAAGTGTGCAATGTGACAGATGGTACGTTCCTCTCCAACAGCAGAATTTTTTTTTCAAGTTTCTTAAGCATGTCGTGGCTTATAATTTATGACTAATTCAGGTTTGTGCAAACAACTGAAAACCTGCACAAACGTTTCACTAGCGGTCATCAATATGTCATTGAGCCGTTAGAAATTGCCGTTCGGTCGGAACAACACAGTACACCAGCTGTACTTTTTTAATCGACACAAATAGTCTCGGTCTAATATTATTTAGAAGTTTTTCCCGGTTGTTTCGCTTTTGGGGAAACGCGGTGGAATAGTGGTGAGCATGTCTGTCTCACAGCTCCGATTAGATTTCTTTATGTCGTCTGGCTTTCATCGAGAGTCATGCAAGGTTCATTAAAGACTCGAAATCGCCCATAAATTGTAGTTGTAGTCTCTATGTGCTCTGTGATTGGCCGGAAACTTGATCGCAAACTGTGACATAATAGCGTCTCCTCATGTCTCCTCAGGCCTGAGCCCCACAGAGCTTCCCTTCGACTGCCTGGAGAAAGCCAGTCGCATGCTGAGCTCTTCCTACAGCAGCGAGGCCGCCGTGGTTAAGACGTGGAGGCACCTGGCCGAGAGCTTCGGCCTCAAGCGCGACGAGATCGGCGGCATGAGTGACGGCTTGCAACTTTTCGAGAGGGTGAGCACGGCGGGATACAGCATCCCCGACCTGCTCACCCGCCTGGTGCAGATCGAGAGGCTGGATGCCGTCGAGTCGCTGTGCTCGGACGTTCTGGGAGGAAACGACATGGCGGCCGGCGGTGGCCGGGCGGCCGGCGGCGGCCGGCAGGGCATTAGCAGTTTTCATAGCCAATTGGCGTGCCCGTCACCGTGTCAACCTTCCTCTCAACGCTGCGCCAGTGTCTAAGACGCCTGAGCGTCACAAAACTCTGAAGTTGGGATGAAATCTGCTTTGATGCACGACGCATACAGAGACTTTTCTTCCTCATCACATGAAGAACGTTAGCGAATATACCGCGATGTCAAGAAGCTACATATCAAATATAGTTGGATTTATATTGGCCGGGGCGGCCCGGTGGTCCAGTGGTTAGCGCGTTGACCTCACAGTGCAGGTTCAGTTCCAGCTCCGGCCTCCCTGTGTGGATTATGCATGTTCTCCCCGGGCCTGCGGGGCTTTTCTCCGGGTACTCCGGTTTCCTCCCACATTCCAAAAACATGCATGGCAGGCTGATTGAACACTCTAAATTGACCGTAGGAGTGAGTGTGAACGCGGATGGTTGTTCGTCTCTATGTGCCCTGCGATTAGCTGGCAACCGGTTCAGGGTGTCCCCCGCCTACTGCCCGAAGACGGCGGGGGTAGGCTCCAGCACCCCCCCGCGACCCTCGTGAGGATAAGCGGATCGGAAAATGAATGAATGAATGATATTGTCCACAGAATTGGAGTCAAACCACCTAGATTTTGTTTCTTTGCTAGCAAGCTTTTGTGCTTTTTCCATCCGTCAAGTACGGAGATGTACCCGCAGAATCAATCCAATCATTTCCGCCAATCGTATGCTTCCGATTTTGGAGGAAGCTCTCGGAGAAGACTCTTTTCTGTGCGGGAAAACCCGCAAGCCCTGATCTCAAAACACCTTTGAAAAGAACTCGATCGGGCATTGTGAACGAGGTCCTCTCTCAGGTTCAACATCAATAACCTGAACAAATCTTGTGCTGGAAAAATGACACCGTCCGACATTTTGTCAAACGTCTTCCCAAATGAGTGGAAGTTGTTATATCGGAAAATGGAGGGGGGATGTATCACGCTGCATGTTCCTGGATGTCATCTGATTATGAAGCAGAATTTTTGTTTCCATCAAGTAGTAGGAGTAGGAGAAACGAGCACGACGCATGCTCGAGTGGCGTTTTTTTTTTCATCCAGTAAACCTTCACCAACTCATACGCACATTTGCACATGTAGCCATAGATCTACACGCACTTCACACAATGTGCTTTCACAGTTCCAAACACATGTACCAAACACCAACAAACGACTTCCTCTCCAGCAACCTCACCCGTGACCCCAACCCAACCTCCAACACCCCACCCCCACGCCCCTTCATAACTTGTCCTTCCTTCCTTTTTTACTTCGTCTTACCTTAGTGCTGCCGCCAGTTTTAATTATTAGGTGTTGAAAATGGATAGAACTGTTATTGGTGGCCTTATTATTCTTATTTTTTTTTTTTAATAAACAGAGGTCTTGTGGTCAGTCAATCCTGTCGGCACAGAATTTGAGCCCCCTTTTCACCGATGGTACCATTTTGATCACAAAATGCCCGCCCCACCTATTGTTGAGCAAACAGAGACGGAATCGAATCCTCCAAGCGCACAAGTGAAAATGCTCGATTTGATTCCCTCGATTGTCGGAATCAGAATCATATCAGCGAAACGGAAGCATAAGTTTAAGAATCTCCGCACTTGGTAACACTTTCATATTTAACGTCACACAAGGGGCTGGACTCTGCGACTCTGAATGAATCCACGCACATCATATCTTTTGCCACAGCCATTACTTCAACTCCTCAAACTTGAAACTGTGAGGTCTTGTTCGAGCTGCGCCATCTTTTGCGAAATCCAGTTTAATTCGAAACAGGCTGAGCATTTTTTTTTTTTATGGCGCCGATCTGTTCGTAAATGACCTAACTGTTGGATCGGGCTGAACTGAAACGGTTCCCGCAGCTGTTTCTTGGACAAGCAACGTCTTACTTATTCAATATGCAGTCTTGAAGATACACAGAGCATGAATGGGATACCTCAGCAGCACCAGCAGCTGTGGAGCAGTGCAACATGCCCAGAGACACTCAGTTGCATCACAGAACCAAAGTGTCATTGTATATATAACTTATTATTGTACATAATGTATACTTTAATAAAGATGTATGGCAAAAAAAAAAAAAAAAAAAAAAAAGTCTTGATACCTGACCCTTTCACTGCTGTCCGGGTGGCAATTACCGTATTTTCCACACTATAAGGCGCAACTAAAAACATTCAGTTTCCTCAAAAAACCGTCAGTGTGCCTGATAATCCAATGCGCCTTATACGTAGATAAATATTCTGGATTCTGGGACGTAGTATTTTAAACGTCTGTTACAGCTGCAGCGGTAGTGAAAGCACTGTAAAGCTGTATTGTATTGTATGGTACTATATTACCTTTAGCGTAGCTCCATCTAGTGGATGCATAACGCATCCGCAGCCACTATTGTAGCTTCTATGCGCCTTATAACAGGGTGCACCTTATATATGAAAACAGTTTTAAAATAGGCCATTCATCAAAGGTGCGCCTAATAGTGCGGAAAATACGGTAGTACGATAAAATAAAATCCAGACGGATTTCTTAAGGCGGTTTGTTTCCCACCACCTAACCAACAAAATTCAACTTAAATGGAGTCTAACAACGTGAATCAAAGCTGAGCTTTGATAATGTTTCAAAGAATTTTAATCCATCTTTGTTATCGGAGCTCATGAAGTTGTGCAGGTAACTAATAAACTGCTCAGTGAGCGTAAAACCACCGTAACCAGATTGCATCATTTATATCTTTTGTGAGGGCATTGGTGCTCCGATATTTTCACTTGAGTCAGCACATAATGGTGAATTGATAACACTGAATGCAAAATCGCTCAGCACACCTCAATTTTTTTACTTCATCTGTTGAGTTAAATTTGACACATTAACCAGCAAATTCATTTCGCTGCCTGGCTCGAGGTTGTGGTGATACACGAGAGCGTAGAGCAACTGATCTTTGAACATCTCAGGTCAGCGGAGGAGGCCAAGAGTCAGAAGCTCCGGGAGAGTCTCCGGAGCTTAAATCGGGATAAAAAAAATAGTGTGATTGATTTCTTTTGGGGTCCGTCTGCCTCAGAATAAATTGCCGTCTTGACGTTTCTCATATGTTCTTTACGAGTCCCAAAGCGGACAGTGAGGCCAAATTTTATACTGAAGTTGTCAACCAAGGAGACTACACGGAGAGGAGGTCTGCAATGTGGCTGTGCTCAAGTTGATGAGATCAGACATTTAGGTTCAAGGCGTCAAGAAGTGGTTATGATGCTGAACACACGGGTCATGCGAGCACTAGCAGCTAACGACCCCCAAAAATCTGTTTCATGACTTTTGTTGAGGTGAACACTAATCAGAATTTTTACTCATTCAGTGAAAAGGGGGGGTAAAAAACCTGACTGTTCAAATTGAAATATTTTCTTTCTTCATATCAGGGTTATTTGGAAGGATTTTGCGCAGGGGTATATTGCGCGAAAAGGTGCAGAGCAGCTAACTCTGCGTCTTGTTTGTAAAGCGAGAGCAGTGTGACGCCTCACTCGCTGCCCCATTTCCAGTCTGAGACATTAAGAGAGCATCCATGTGCTTATTGCATTACATTCGGCAGCGCGCTGACTGTGGCTGGTGGACATAATAACGATTTTGTGGTCTGCCACGTCAAACTGCTGATTGTCTTGACTTGACTTGGCTCAGCCCAAGTGGAACCGCTAATGCTTCCCCATGTCCCCCCAACAACCAAATAACCCTTTAATGAGCTTAACCAGCCAAACTGGTGGAGGGGGAGCTCTTTAGGGCAATTTACGGAATATTTGGACGACAGAATAAACCCCAAACATAAATCCCTATCAGCGCATAAAGTCGCGCGGGGTGACGCAGAGCAGGGTAGCTTGGCAGTTAAATGTTCGGGAGCTTGCACCAGACACTGGCGAGCAGTCGCGAAAAGTCAATAATTTTGTCGTTGACAGTTTCCAGAGAAGGCACAACAACAACAGCCCCTTCAAGTCCTTAAAGAGACAGTGCACTTCCCCAATAGAGTTTTTCTTTCACAATCAAAGTAAATCAATAAAAATAACTTGATACACAGAGGATAACTCCATCGCTCAATGACACGAAGTTACGGAACTGAAAAGTTTTCAGGAGCTAGATGCTTTCATTTGAAAAGATAAATGTGAAGTATGAGGTCGTTCATCAGAAAAAAAAACATTTGGATTTTAATTTACATGTTAACCTGGGGGTGTCAAACTCATATTTGACGCGGGTCTGATTTTAGTTTCCCTTGGACGTTCCGTTTTGACTGAAACCATATGAAGAAGTCAATAATGGTTTGGTCACCTATTATTTAAGTGACTGTAATGAGGGGTTTTGTAACAAGAAAATGCTTACAGTGTTACTTATGTATTACAAATGAGAATTTGAAATGTTGGTACAGATTTTAGCAAGCATCGTGAAAGTTGACACCTTGATTTGCTTTTGCGGGCCACATAAAATGATGTGGCGGGCCAGAACTGACCCCCAATCCTTGAGTTTGACACCTGTATTTTAACCCTTTCAGGGTCAGTGGTTACTACAGTGGACAGCTTAGCATGTTATCAGGTTACACGGTGCATAAAAGGGTTAAGCTAAAGTCTATTAGAACTTCATGGACCTCTCGGAAAGATTCCTTGCAACAATTCAGGTCCCACTGTATGAAAATTGCCAATAATTCCGTTTTCCCCTGTAATATAATCGCCCTAAAAATTTATGTCATCATCTCAGCTCTCACGCGCAGTCATTGCAGTTTCTTTCCACGTGCATTTATAATGCCAGAGCTTTCATCAGAAGAGTCCGAAACTATTAAAGCTGAAGAAAGCCCTAAGTCATATTGATCGCGTTCTTCAATGTAAGGGGCTTTGACCAAAGGGCCAGAGGATCGACCAGCACATCCGCGAAAAGATCCTGTAACATGGGATAGTGTGCGAGACACTTTGTGATGATAATTGCATTTGATGTCAATGTTAACGGTAACCATCAGACAGTATCTTGGATGGTACATGAATGTACAAATGGGCACCTAAAACCATGCAGCTCTGAGAAATCAGCCATTTGTTTCTGCTTAACATGGTTTAAAACTCCTGCAGCAACACAATCTTATGTGGCCCTAAACTGGCACGACTATACAGAGGCAAAACTATTTGCACAAGAGAAGCATTTTTTTAGCCAGCGCAAGTAAGGGTCTTGCTGGCACTAATTCACATGGAAAGATTAGACTGCTTCAGACCGAGGTCAAATCTGATTAAAAAAAAAATGAAAGACACTTTTTACAAGAAAATTTCACAGCCCATTTGTTACTTGAAGGACTTGAAGGAGAATTGAGTTCAATTAATCACCGATTGTGGGAGGAACCCAGAAATCCGACCCCCCACCCCCAAAAAAAACCACACGTGCAAAGGCCCAAACTGAGATCCGTACCTGCATCCTAATTTTCAATCTAAATCTTCAGTCACTTTGAACCACCTTCCTGAAGGGGCAATTGTGTGAACTTGACTTACCCAAGTAAAAATGGAAAAAAAAAAATCATGGAAGAAAAGAGTCGAAAGTTTCGTCTGGCTGCACACAAAAGGCACAGTTCACGCAAAATCAGCAGCCACGACTTCATGTCAACGGGGATTCTGAGACTTTGGACTGTTAAGCCATTCTTTTGATTGGCCGATTCCAAGTGTCTTTCCACCCCTCTCGCCTTCATTTCGGGTGCTAAAGGCGAACAATTAGCAGGCTTTACAAGACGCACCATGAAACTCACAGTCAGTCTCCTCTGAGCCTCGCTGGCTCTGCTCTGCATTAGCATGCCGCAGTTTTTTTTGTTTTTGAGATGTGACCAACAAGTTCCCATGTGGAAACGCTGCAGATGCTCTCTGGTCCAACACTGGCGTGAATTTTTGGCATCCATAAAAGGAGGTTGACCAAATTCCAAGACTAATCCACTTCTGCTTCCAAAAGATTCGATGTAAATATGATATTAGGCGTTGAGACAGGCTGTAAATCCACTTCTACGAGCGCTATAACTTTCAAAGACTTTTGTCCCAAGTCATCTATTCAACGCGCCGAGGAGTTCATCCAAGAACACTTGTCTTTTCAATGAACCTCACAGAGCAGTATATCTATCCGTTTTCATTCGGGTCATGGGTGAGCTCGAGCCTGTCACAGCTGAATTTGAGTAAAAAGTCGAGGTACACTCTTGGACTGGTCGCCAGGCCAATCACAAGGAACGAGGAGACTTTACACCTTTGAGCCCTTTTTGTTATTTAGTGAAATTTAGTGTCCGGCAATGAGGTCCCCATAACTGATGATTACATTAGGTGTGTATGTGAATTGATCGCTACATAAAGTAACCGGCCAAATGTGCTTGTTACGTAGTGTGCCTGTGTTCATTTACTAACACAACTACTTAAGAGGCAGTTTTGTCAGAAGTGTCAGAATATTATTAGTTGGCTGGTGAGTTCGGAATCAATGAGACTTTTCACACCTCACATCCAGATGGAGGCTGCCCAGAACAAGCGTCAGCACAACAGCTTACCACAGGTCAGATGGTGACACATACTAAAAGTACTTTATGTCCTCAATATGTTTCCACTTAAATCTCCTTTTTGCAGTCTTAAAATTTGATGACATAGTTTTGCGGCTAACCCATTCCAGGGATTCACTCATACTGGCACAGTTCGCTGTGACTATAACAGTGACATCTCATCAACCTGCCAACAAGACAGCAGACTTTGCACTTGCAAAGTCCATTCTGGAATTCGTTGTTTCTGACAGTCAGTAAGCCAATGCAATACAAATTGTAACGAAAAAAAATAAATTAAATCACTGATTAGATTGGCCAGTCATTTGTCACGTATGTAGACATTGTTCAACTATGCTTCATTAGATACAGCTGCTGTTATGTTTTTGTTTAGGTTACATTTGGTTTTGTTCCCCCATGTGCCCTTTTTGTCTCCACCTGTTCTCGTCATCCGGGTCCCTTGTGTTTAACCAATCAGCTCGCTCAACCCTTTGTGTCTTGTCCAGGTGTTTATCATTGTCTCGTCACTTTGCTTGTATTTAGTTGCCTGGGTTCATTGTGTCTGTCTCGTGCCCCCTGTCATGTTTTGTTTCTGTCATATGTTTTTGCTACTTTGGTTTCTTGTGATTTTCAGGACTTTGTTTGTGTACTTCAATTAGGTTTTTTTTCAGTGTACTCCTGCAAGTATTTTTTTATTGTTAATACAGTTTGTTCAGTCCACCCTGCTCCTCCCTGCTTTTTGGGGGTCCTCCAACCACCATCATGTAAAACCTGACAGTTGCATACTCTTTGTTCATAACGTTCCTCTAAATTTCATTGCGCACACCGGTGAATTTGGACTAGAACCTTGCGTCAAGAGGACATCAACTTCGAATAAGTCTAATGACGATTTTGTTTGTTCATGCTTTTATTGACTTGACATCTCATAAATGAATGGACAACGCCATCTAAAAATCATCCCCGCAAAGCCCGAAACAAAAGAAGAAATGCTTATGGTGACGCTCAGCGTAGGAATCAAACAAGAGCTGAGCAAACCTGGTGCACACATTGGCAAGAAATAGAATCCACACATTCAAAAGGCTTTGAGCCTCGAGAAATGACATTAAGGGGCTGGGGGGCGGTTTATATCATGTCAGTGGTGGGGAGGACATAGCCAGAAAGATCAGCGGCCAACATTGGAACCAGATAAATCGCCAGTATTCTTAAGATTATGGAATTCAATGTGATGTATGCAATGTGTACAATCTGTTTGTTTCTTGTAAACGTTGAAGGGAACCAGCCCACGTCTGCAGCAGAGGATAAATAATGTCAAGGAGCTTTACCGACTATATTGTAAAACACTATAAATAGGAGTCATTGGCTCCAGAAAAAAACCACGACAAGAAAATATGAACCTCTCCTCTGGGTTTAAATCTGTTGGGTTTATGCGCACCTTGAAATAGTCTGCATATTAAAAACATGAATCAATATTTTTTACTTCAAACCTGAAACTCCACATGCGTGTATTTTTTTCATTCAGTCTTTAGAGGAGCAGGATCTCTCCAAATAGGAATATTTTGAGCCGCACGCCTTCCAAACTATGGCAGCATCCGACTATAATTAGCAGTCCGCAGACCGGTACCGGTCCGTGCGTCATTTGGTGCTGGGCCGCACAGAAAGAATAAATAACTTAGATTACTTCCGTTTTATTGATTTTGGAATCAGAACATATTTTGAAAAATTACCGGATTCTCTGCTACATCCGTCTACATTGTGTCACACTTGACGCAGGTCAAGGAGCGGTTCTCGGTAACGTGATAGGTTACCGCTAAAATGAAACCCGGGAGCTAGGAAAATTAGTAAAAAACAAACATCTTTGGAAAGTTTCTTTGGGAAGGGGAAAAGGCCCAGCCAGTATACTGAAGAGGAACCCTCTGACTTTCAAGCAAAAGAAGGCTACATTTAATTGACAGTATCAGGATTTCCTACTTAAAATACGGATTTATCTCAATGGGAGATTCCCACGCACCAAGCCCACTCTGCATAATATGCGGCGATGGTGAGTCGTATTTTTCATGCACTTTGTATTTGCGACGTATCTTATTTTGAAGGCACGTTTAAACATTACCATCGTGACCAGAGAGTGTTGCGGCCAGATAGGACATTCCTTGTGTCATGAATCGTTATGTTTCGAAAATACCACAGTTTTCATGCAGATCATATTATTTTGTTGTATTTGTCTGTCACACCTTAAAGGCCGGTCCCTGAAAATACTGTCTGACATTAAATTGTTCTGTGGGGCAGAAAAGGTTGGGGACCGCTGTGCTAATTAACCAGTGACTATTGTTGGTGGTGTTGTTCATCAGCGGTTTTATTGCCCGAAATGTTGTGTCTCTGTACCTCAGTCCCTAAGTCTTCGTGATATGCCGCGGTGAGATACGCAACGCTGGTCGGGATATCAGATTTGAAAGACCAGATTGCCTTAACCGAAGACTCACCTAAATTTTGTGCATTCGTCTTCCAAAAATTCTTATTCATGTGATTTTCTATGAGGACAAAATGAAGCTGGAAAAAGCTGGATATGGCACCAAAAATAAGCCACTGTGGCGATGGTGGGGGGGACAATGGCCTCTTTGCAATGCCTTATTTCTTCCCGGAATCTCTTTCAGAAATTTCATGGAAAAACATAGGGAGATCTTCAGATAGGAAAACTACCGTAAGAACTTCATGGTGGGCTTTGATGAAGCTTTTCCGAACTGCAGCAGCATGGCAAACAAAGACACTTGGAAGGATGCTAATTCCTCCAAATTCATGCTAGTGCCTGCTGTCAGTTACTATTGTTATCCAACGCCCCAAAATAGGAACAAGATGCCGACTCTGATATTCATCAAATATAACTGCTGAAGAAACAAATCCAGACTGACATGGAAGCAGTATTCTTCTCCTCTAAAAGATGGATGGAACCAATAAATCAGAACAGAAAGATACAGCTGCGATCCAACATGGAGGCAAAGAAACAGCACCAGACCTTGCTTTTCAGTGTCATGAAATCCATCTGTAGATTCACGAACTGGTTGTATCGTCATCACCATCCTATTTATATTTCCTGCAGTCTTTACATCGATTTTTCCCGACAATGAGCAAAGAAGAGGTTAGACAGATAAGTCTTTAGTTGGGATTAAAATGTCTGTAAAGAGTTTTGCGTTCTGCTGGCTAAAGTAAATCCTTTTGATTGGCTTTTCAGCCTTGACAGTGAACCGTTGATCCAGTGTAGGAGTTCAGTCATACGACACAGCCATACAAAAGCACAACAACAGCGCCATCTTCTGGCCACTATAAAAATGCTTACAAATCATGAGCTCACGTTTCCTTTCTCTCTACCTTGATTTAGAGTTTCGCTAAAATGCTGTAAATCGAAACCATCATCGGATCCAGATTCAATACGGCTAACACCCAATCGATTGTAATTGTCATCAAACTAGAATAGAATCACATCCTGTAGAATTACATTCGAAATCAATTTTTGAAATAAATAGCGGACCACTCATTAACAAAAAAAAAAACACATTAACGCCAATATTTAAATGAATTTCAAGAAACTCCAGGTTAAATGTTCAAACAAAGTGAAGACAGATTGGACACACAAACTCCTGTGTATGGAAAAAACACGCCTTCCTAAGAATTACAATAGTTTCCGTTTAATTACTCACAAAAAAAAAAAAAAAAAGATTAACAAATTATGATTGAACCATTCTTCATCACGTGGCTGAATTTAAACGCACAAACAGTACACGTATATTTTTTGTAATTCTAGCAAGCTGCCAGGGGGTGTCAGTGTTTCCTTAATGTTCCCTCCGCGGACCGATGCACCCTGTATGATGATTATTATTATTACTGTATCATTAGTTCTGAAGTGCAGTGTAGCAACAAGAGCCAATTTAAACATAAACGATTGAACATTTCCACAGCAATATTCCTGTCAGCTAGTCGAGTCAAGTCAATTTTATAGCGCCAGTTCATAGCAGATGTTATGCTGCTCTAAAGTATGAAATCAAACTCACAACTGTGTGGGGCAACCGGTTGGTTTGAGATTGGCAGAGGAAAGGGCAAAGTGTAAAAGAGGGACAGAGAGGCTAGGGGGGGATTGCAGCAGGGATAAAGAAGCAATGTGCACAATATTAATAGCGTGAACATTACATTATTATTGTGATGAGCAGAATGAATGGCAATACTAAAACAGTATTGCAGAAATATGCTGGCTGTATTACTGCAAGCACTGCCACCTATACTTGGGGAACGAAATTTTTTTTAGTGTATGTGTGTGTTTTACTGTTGGATATTAAACGCACCATTTAGTTTATTAATTCTAACACTCGTCATTATTATGCCGCTATTTGCATCCAGCAAGCCATCTCCTGTTGAAGATTTTGTTCAGAAAGAGCGGGACTCACGACAGTTTTCATACATAATATTAAGATGAAGACCCGTGAGGTCAAGGGTCGGTCACGTTTTCCAGAAAATCCGTGCATGTCTACGCATGTGCTTATGAGTGTGTCAAGTGATCAAGTGTGAGCAAACAGTTTAGTGGCAGGGGGCCAGTTATCTTCTTGTACCTCCTGTTTTCTGACAAATAAGACAAACACATACAATGTGGCCCCGGGGACATAACAGACAAAAGCAATCAAGTCCCATCATTGAATTAACAGCATACTGTTATGTAGTAAATGCCAGGGCAATTATCCTCTCTCTCATCATGACAAAAAGCATGCACACAGAACCATTCATACTCACACGCATACAAACACACAAACACACACACTCACACAGACTAACACACACAATTACAGTGGCGATGGTAAAGCACTGCTGAGAAAATGATTGCTTTTCAATTGGCATGACTCTCTGCAGCCACAGAGCAGCAGTATGTATGCTAATAGAGCTTAAAAGGCTTCAGAGGGGCCCCGGAGCAATTACTCTGCCTCAGAAGACCGGAGAAGATACAGAAACGTTTTTTATGAGTGTTTCGATATTAAAGACTATTACTTTACACATCGCGGGGATTAACTGGGAAGTAAACAGCAAAAAAAAATAATAAAATAAAAATCCAAAAATTGATAACAGAGAAGAAATGAAGAATCAAAGATCCACCTGAGCCTGACCAAACCACCCACATGAAAATCTATTGTGAGCACCCGTGAGACATGATACAGGTGAAACTGATAAAAAAATACGGGTTACACGATACCTCAAAAAAAGTCAAACTGTTGTGTGATGCTTTCGGTTAAAAAAAAAAAAAAAAGCATGTTCGACTGTGCAACATTTGAGATGATTGTTCAGAAATAAAAAAGAAACCTTTGATTGTTCTCTGACAATATTGTTTTTTTTAATGCGTTTTGTCAATGATGCAATTAACATGATTGAATTCTCAATTCATCCTCATAATAACTACAGTACAACCCTTTGTCGGGTTAATTTTAGTAGATTATAATGCGTGGATGGAATTCCTTGAGATTTAATTGGCTCCATTAATATTTTAGTGTTTACTCGTCGCACACTGTACAAGCCCTTTGGGGTTTTGGAAATTTATTGAGGGGGGAAAAGGGAAGAGAAATCCTCGCTTATTCCCTTTTTTTGGCGGAGGTTGGGGGTCTTGAAGAACTCATTTGAATGACTCTATTAAACTGTTTACATATACATGATCTTATCACGGCGAAGAAAGCTTTCTTGACTGACTTTAGCGTGTTGCAAAATGTGACACTTTCATCTTTCTATTTTTCTGTGTGCGGCCCTCAAACGAAAAGGTTTGTACACCCCTGATATGTACTGTCAGGCAAATTACACAGGGCTGTTTGGAATATCGCCTCGACCAATCAGAGCATGGACGGTTTGCTTTCATTTTTGAGTCTGCTGACTGATTGTATTAATCTATTGTACAAAATCTAGAGTGTAACAGTTAAATCAGCCGTGGAAGGCACTGAATATACGATCACATTCCCTGATACAGACGTTTGACCTCGACTCCTACGCACAATGCATTCCTGTATGCGCGTGTATGTGCGTGCATGTCCGTACATGTGAACGTGGAAATTTTGCAAAGAAAAAAAAAAAATCTCACTTCTTTCCCATTATCAAAGCTTAACATTTGAGGGCATAAATACTCATTTAAAAAGTCTTGACAATAAATGAAAAATAAATCTAACTTGCTCAGCACTAGGATTCCTTCCTCAACCTGAATTCACTTTGGAGTGTGACCTACAATTTATTCAGATTTTGAGACAATGTCACTCGTAGGAAATGAAAAACTAGTGATATAAAAAAAGATGAAAAAGTTTACACTTAAAAAAAAAGGCCAAGACTTTTTGTCATATTGGGATGGGATGTTTTTTAAAGAATACAGAATTAAGTGAAAAATACAATGCTTGATCAGGTTTGTTGTCTCCCGTTCACACATTTTGGAATAAAATATGGCGCGTTCGAGCAACAGTCTGCCCTGCGTAAATTGTCACTTGGCCAGGTGCATCTCCAAAACAGTCCTTCTGCTATGCTGTTCCATCCATCTTGGCTGAGGCTCGTCCGCAAAATTGGCAAACAGCCTCGTGCTGATACGAAAATCAGCATCTGATGCGCCATCTTGTAAAAATAGAACCCATTGTGTTATAGGAACACAAATAAGTCGCGCGACCAAACGTAGCAGCCGTAGCTAATGTCGTCACGTTCGCGGCGCTAACGCTAGCTTCGCATGGCTAGCAGATTGATTGATGGACTATTTCCTGCTGATAATGCGCAACCGAAGACATAGTCTGTCACTTATTACCAACGCTACTGGCCTTGTGAGAGACTCGCAATGTTCACAAGACAATAAAGGACAGGGATCATGCGATCCAGGAGAGAGACATGAGGAAGGACAGAGGCGATGGCTGTATAGTAGAGACGACCATATCAGAGGGGACCTTCCTCGGCGACCCTGGCAGTGCTGTAATTCCTGCACGATTGTGTCATGTGGGACGTTTCTGGGTCGTCTCTGGGCCCGGCGGCCCTTTTTTGGGAATGTCATGTTTTAACAACTCCAGTGCCTTTCTTATTCCCGCTTCTGAGGGACTCGTCTGGAAGTTATGGAATGTGTGTAAGGCAGCAGGCCAGATGCTTGCATGAGGAAATAAACCGTCTGTGCAGTGTGATTTGGCCTGTACATAAAACACACTTACGCCAAAGGAGCACGCTACCGCACCGACTTGCGTAACATTTTCACCGGACGCTAAAACTTTTATAGCCAACCCATTTTGAAGTACGTATGGAATGGCTACTAGAAACCGGAGGAGGACCTTTTGAGACATGGCACACAGTTCATGAGCCAGTGTTCATATCTGCGTATTTATCTTCCAGGCCGAAAGAGGATGTGGAGGAGTGTGAGGAAATAAAGCACAACAACATAAAAGGAGCGTAACTGTTCCCTGAAGAGGAGAACATTAGCATAAAAACATCACAGCAGAAACAAGAAAAACTTGTTTAAAGAACAAATAAAAAATTTTAAAAAGGGAATATGAATAAGAAAGTACATTCAGGTAGTTAGGAAAAAAATGATGACCTATAGGTAAGACTTGCAGTCAGAGCTTCTGCATGTTGGGCTAATTGAAGACTCCGAACTGCCCATAAGTGTGAATGTGAACGGTTGGGGATTTATTTGTGCCCCGCGATTGACTGACCCGAGAGGAAAAGCATGACTTGGATTTATTTGGTCGCAAATGCCGTTACTGGCTTAAGAGTGTCGTTCTTTCCTCTTTCTACAAGTTTCTTATTTCCAATACCATTATTGCTGAACAGAAATGGCGACATTTCATCAATGATAAGTGAACAATGTGAACGATAAACAAAATGAGAGGAGGAGGAGGAGAAATGGAAAGTATAAACTCTTAGACAATCCAGTCTAAAGACACTGAAATGAGTTAAATGAAATCAGCCTGAGTTTGATTTGCTTTATTATATTTGGATCAACATTTTGTTGGAACATCTCGCAGTCACAGCTGCTCACCGGCCTCATAGGTCAGAGCGACCTTGACAGTAAGTCTGCTATTGGCTTTCATTCGGAGCGTAAGATTGAGATGGCCAATGATGTTTTCAAATGCCACTTTTGATGCCAGGATTTATTTGAGACTATCATATGTCCGATTTTTGTGGGGAGGGGGGCTATATCAAAAAGCTAGTATGATTCTGCTGTATCCATTTATTGGGATTTCTCATTTCAGCTCAGTTTGATTTAAATAGCATTCCCCTTGGCAATCGTTGCAATGTCAAAATGTGCAATTATTTCTTATGACTTACTTACTGAGCGCCATCAGGTTTGAATTGTGGTGGAAGGAAAGGAGCACTCCTGAAACATTTGCTTTGCAAAACCTGGAAGAACCAAATGTGCTGGCATGGATGTTCGATTACGCATTCACACACGTGTATTCATTTCCGGGTTCTGGATATCCAGTGAGCTCGAGCAAACACATTATCCTAGCAAGTTGACCACAAGGTCAGATCCTGCAATGTTTGGAGAAATATCAACAAACCCAAGAGTTGGTGCCCAGCCCAGACCTTGTTGGGTTAAGTTAGCATGTTAAAGATGAAGAAGAAGGCCTCTTCGCCTGTTTACAAAGTTCAGTTTGAAGTAACGACAATAACCAAGGCTCTTTGACGAATGAGAGATGTATATTCATAATACGCGCCGTCGTGTTGAGAAAAGACCAAACTGACACACACGGTGGCAGAAGTGTGACGACAAACATGCACTAAATGCGACACTGTTCACTAGCAACACTACTGACAGATTTACCAATTTCTATTCGGGCAAAAAAAAAAAATGAACTCATTGATTGAAATCATTTTGCAGTGCGGCAGCAACCTTTTGAGCTGAGGCGCAGGATGTCATTTAACAAAGGGTCGCTTCTCCTCCTCAGCTCATTTGCATCTTCCTTGGTCTGGGCAGCAGTGCCTCACAAACCGTTGCCCTCACTTCCACATGCAGTCACACACACACACACAATCACACACACACACACACACACACACGCGCATCGGGGTGTGCGTAGGCAGATGGAATAGAGAGGAATCCCTGATAAACCAGCAACCCGGCGGAGGGCATAGAGAGAGGAATGACAGCTATGCCGGGCATTCACAACACTGTGTGGTATTACCAAACAAAGCCTTCTCTTCAACCACTTGTCAAAGACAGTATTGTAGTGCGAGGGGTGAGCCTCTGTATCACACACACACACACACACACACACACACACACACACACACACACACACACACACACACGCATTCCTCATCGCACTCTACTCAACACATCTGCGCTTATGAACTTTTACATATACTGTAACTTCGTTCATCCGTCACATAATAAACGGAGTGGTACATATATTTGGAATGGAAACGAATGAAATCATTTGAAAATCCAATACAAGTTGCAAAAGTAAATATAAAAACATTTTTAAAAATCAATAACCAGTCGCTAATGTGGCAGTGGGTTAGCATAGCGGCCTAGTGGTAAGGACATCGACCTCACAGGCAAGGAGTTCGGATTGGAATCTTAGCTCTGGCCTTCCTGGGTGGAGTTTGCATGTGCTTCCGTTATCTACAGGTAATTCGACTTTCTCGCACGTGCCAAAAATATGCTTTTTTTATATTTAATGAAGACTCTCAATCGTCCATAGATTTGTCTATATGTGCCTTGTGATAGGCACTGTAAGCTAGCATGCATGGGCTCCAGCTCACCCATAATGATGTAGCAGCTTTATAAAAACAAAACAGGTCGCTGGTAATGCATCTACAGTAGGAAACACCTTTAATTGTCATTGCAACTTTAACACAGCAAGCACGCACCGTGAGCAGCGCAGTGGGAAGTTATCCAGGGACAACTTTGTCTTCCTGAAAAGGACTACAGCTTCTCATTCAACCAGGAGCCTCAATGTTTCATCTGACGATGACAGTGCGGGCAAGTCTATACTTTCAACTTCATCTGTGTCGTTTGCGTTTTGGTGTGGATGGCCTGAAAATACAAAAATCACACAGAAACACACCAAAAAAAATGAAGAGAAGAAATAAGTGTCATGTTTTCGGATTGTTGTCCCAATATTTTTGTCCATAAAGGATTTTTGTGTGTGTGTGTGTGGGGGGGGGGGGGGGGGGAAAGGGAA
>NW_017806159.1:905494-906781 GCF_001891065.2 Hippocampus comes
CACACACACACACACACACACACACACACACACACACACACACACACACACACACGCATTCCTCATCGCACTCTACTCAACACATCTGCGCTTATGAACTTTTACATATACTGTAACTTCGTTCATCCGTCACATAATAAACGGAGTGGTACATATATTTGGAATGGAAACGAATGAAATCATTTGAAAATCCAATACAAGTTGCAAAAGTAAATATAAAAACATTTTTAAAAATCAATAACCAGTCGCTAATGTGGCAGTGGGTTAGCATAGCGGCCTAGTGGTAAGGACATAGACCTCACAGGCAAGGAGTTCGGATTGGAATCTTAGCTCTGGCCTTCCTGGGTGGAGTTTGCATGTGCTTCCGTTATCTACAGGTAATTCGACTTTCTCGCACGTGCCAAAAATATGCTTTTTTTATATTTAATGAAGACTCTCAATCGTCCATAGATTTGTCTATATGTGCCTTGTGATAGGCACTGTAAGCTAGCATGCATGGGCTCCAGCTCACCCATAATGATGTAGCAGCTTTATAAAAACAAAACAGGTCGCTGGTAATGCATCTACAGTAGGAAACACCTTTAATTGTCATTGCAACTTTAACACAGCAAGCACGCACCGTGAGCAGCGCAGTGGGAAGTTATCCAGGGACAACTTTGTCTTCCTGAAAAGGACTACAGCTTCTCATTCAACCAGGAGCCTCAATGTTTCATCTGACGATGACAGTGCGGGCAAGTCTATACTTTCAACTTCATCTGTGTCGTTTGCGTTTTGGTGTGGATGGCCTGAAAATACAAAAATCACACAGAAACACACCAAAAAAAATGAAGAGAAGAAATAAGTGTCATGTTTTCGGATTGTTGTCCCAATATTTTTGTCCATAAAGGATTTTTGTGTGTGTGTGTGTGGGGGGGGGGGGGGGCGACAGTGCGGGCAAGTCTATACTTTCAACTTCATCTGTGTCGTTTGCGTTTTGGTGTGGATGGCCTGAAAATACAAAAATCACACAGAAACACACCAAAAAAAATGAAGAGAAGAAATAAGTGTCATGTTTTCGGATTGTTGTCCCAATATTTTTGTCCATAAAGGATTTTTGTGTGTGTGTGTGTGGGGGGGGGGGGGTACAGTAAATGTAAAGGTTTTGCCAGTATGGAGCCCCATTGAGAATCACCTGCAAAGTGGTGCAAAAGGAAGCTCCCTCCTTCTGGGAAGTCTGAAGCAAGTGACAGCTCACACTCACACACAAACTCACGGGGGGGTGGGGGGGCTGTCGGTGTGTGAGGGGGG
>NW_017806159.1:908026-954519 GCF_001891065.2 Hippocampus comes
TTTGGGTGTGTGTGGGGGGGGGGGGGGGTACAGTAAATGTAAAGGTTTTGCCAGTATGGAGCCCCATTGAGAATCACCTGCAAAGTGGTGCAAAAGGAAGCTCCCTCCTTCTGGGAAGTCTGAAGCAAGTGACAGCTCACACTCACACACAAACTCACGGGGGGGTGGGGGGGCTGTCGGTGTGTGAGGGGGGGGCAGGACTGCCAGTATGGAGCCCCATTGAGAATCACCTGCAAAGTGGTGCAAAAGGAAGCTCCCTCCTTCTGGGAAGTCTGAAGCAAGTGACAGCTCACACTCACACACAAACTCACGGGGGGGTGGGGGGGCTGTCGGTGTGTGAGAGAGTGACAGCAAGTATGTTGGCTTCTTCCTGTGGCTCTGACGTGCTCCTGACTGCTCCTGCCACCTCCACCTCCTCGACAAAAGACTCATGGGAAGGCAGACGTGACAGGAGGGCGGGACCTCCCATATGTCTTGTGTCTGACTTTGCCGAATGGTCCTGCAAGCACCTGTCAATCACTGTCATGTAGAGCCTGACCAATTTTAGGTAAAAGATTGAATTTGAGGATTAGGAGAGGAGTGGATCTGTACCGTGCGGTTCCAACATTGTACAGAGCAAGTTAGCTTATTACCTAGTGTTGTTGAGCGGGTGGGAAAGAAAGGACTTCCTGAAGGATGAGTGACAGTGTGACGTGGACACAACACTTTTTCAAAAAAAAAAAACAGCCCGGAGCTGATTTGTTTGTGTGAGCTGTCCACTAGTAGGATGCTGCTTTTGATTTGTGATGGGTGGGCAAACCATTGTTGACATTCTCATTTGGGGGTCGGCGTTCCCGTCGGCCTCGTGGAGGGCTTCATCACATGGGGCTAATCAACACATAGGAAGTTTCCAACTTGGCTTCCCAAAGTTACGGTGACAGAACCCGCTGAGCTGCTGGACCTGGACAAGACATCCTGCCGGGGAAGGGGCTCTCTGGCTGCGTGGTGCTTGTTACCCTGGTGGAGAAAGCCTCTGACCGTAGGGGCCCAATGCAAACAATGGAGGGACAGTAGAAGGTTGGCAGGGGGGCGAAGAATTACCTGCCAATTAGGCAAAGTTAATGGCAAGAATGATGGATGTCAAACTGTCAGAAACCCGGGGAGGTTGGCAGATCAGTCGGATAAGCTTCATGTTATCCCTCAGATTACACTCTCTGCTGACACGCATGCATGCACACACACACTGAGATATGGGGGATGTTCTAAAAACGCGTCGCCCCAACAGGAAGTCAAGTTGGTGATTGGAACGTAACCAAAAAAAGAAAAAATCATCATCAGATCCATTCTGAAAAAAAGTCCATGGTCCAAAGATTTGAGGTCGAATGTGTGCATGGTAAATGTTCAAAACAAGTCATGCATCAAAAAGGAAGTTTGGGCATGTTGAAGGAAACTTTCAGTGTCATAGAAAAATAGAGAGTATAACACTTAAACAAGTCAAATTCCCTTCAGTGGTCTCTCCCACATTGTTGAGTAAAAGAAGGCATCATCAGAATGCACGTCAAAGGAGACGGCTGTACTTTTCTCAGGCTGACGATTAGCCGTGATTGATAGCCAATTGTTTTCATGTGGACAGATATTTGCTTTTCTTTTTTGGCCCTGCTGTGTGGGAAAACATACGTTTTTAATACAACGTTGCCTTATAGCTGTTATCAATTACACGTCTGACGTGTTCTTACTCATCGAAAACCACAGCGGCATTTATAGTTAAACTTGAAAACAATAACGCTCGATAAGGGTTGGGGGTTGCAGTGTCACTTATGAATATGATATCACGGTATTTTTCAAATTATCATGGTATCACCATCAGGCATGGTGAATCATTTATGTACTGCATGTGTGTGTGGGGGGGGGGGGCATCTAGGATGCTAGTTTTCGTGTTCAACTTGTAATTGTGATAAATTTTCAATTCAATACATCCATGGAACATCTGAGCAGACAATTGTCCCATTATCTTTTGGTCCTTTCAAAAGTGGAAGTCACATCGGAAAACTGTTGTCCATTGTACACTGTTCATCTCATTTGGATGCGTCGATGTCCAAATATTTATGAACCTGACTGTATGCTCTGTAATAAAGTGCTTAATTTTCCTTATAACGGCATGCAAAATCCTCATAAAAGATACAGCGATACCTCTACTTAGGAAATGAATATGTTTTTGGGAGTAGAGACGCGTTTTCCATGTAAATACCCTAATCCGTTCCAAGCCCCCCAAAATGCAGGCATAAAGGTCTAAAGCATAAAACTGCATCAAAATATGTAACAAATAGATGTTACAATTGCTGCGAGAAACAGCCTATACATGTACTGTATTTTCGTGTCTTGAAATTTCTTTCAAGAGGCAACATTTTCCTATTGAGGCGTTTCGTAACTTGAAAATTTCGTATGACAAGACGTTCGTAAGTATGAGCTACACAAACACTACGCACTAGAAAAGATGTGTTATTATCTATCATTGTTCATATTGCTTTTATTGTTTTTTTTTTGTTTTTTTGTTTTTTTGTTTTTTTAAATCCAAGCAGACTCCCGGGATTCGCTCAGAATTTGTTTGTCGGCACGCACGCATCCTGCTGACTTGTTTCCAGTGTTCAACTCGCAAAACCGTCCTGTGGTCCCTTTTAAATCTCAGAGGAAACATCCAAAGTGTCAACAAAACAAAAGCAAACATCTGAGTCAATGCTCCCGGAATGCCGCAGTGGCTCTGGTATGCGTGGTATGGTCACTACAAGCAGAATTGGGAGCAGCAAGTACTGTAAATGGTCACATTGGGCCCGGCTGAATGATTGACAGGCAGGTGGCTCAACATGGGATCCCTTCATGCTGTGCGCGTGCCTGTTTTTTTTTTTTTTTTAATATATTAAGGTTTAATATCTATCGTAAAGTCTAATACTATTTCCAGGTGCTGATGCTAATTGGCTACATGACAAGACCATGATAGAGCGCCACTCTATACACTCAGCACTGCACGAGTAGGGAGGGAAAGTGTGTGCGTGAGGACAATGACTGAATGCAGATGATAGAAACGAGCGACAGATTGAGAGGGTGAAGTGTCTCTGCCCCGTCGTCAAGACACATGTCACAAAGTGTGACTTAAGAGGGCCGACAGTGGAAATTTTTCATTTTTCTCTGAATGGCAGATACTGAGACGTTCATCTGGAGTTACACTTGACTTGATTTGAAGGGGCAGTAAAAGTGTATAAGTGCAAGAAGAAAATAAAAGAGTGAAGTACAGCCAGAGTTAAAAAAAAAAACGTATTTAACATTAAAAGAAGACTGGTCAATCAGATGTACAAAATCAACTCCTTCACTTAAGTACAAGTATATAAATGTGAATGTTTACGATCAACTATATACAATACCAGCTTTTTTTTTTTAAAGAAAAATAAATGTATCTTCATTAACTTACATAGTGCTCATGCTGAAAAGAAAAAAAAAAATACATTGCACATGCCATTAAAACGTGTTCCCGTACTTTTGCTAGCCTTGCTAACCCGAAAACAGCTAAATGAGCTCATAAGAATTAAAAAATGCACTTTACTTGGAGATTTTTTTTTTGATCCAACTAAGAATGTTTGAACAAGCTTGTGGTTTTTAGGCTAGCAACATAAAAAAATAAATAAATCTCTTAAAGTAGGCCGTAAATGGGGAATAACAAATCCCCAATATCTCAATCCATCCAATAACGAAAATCCCAACTGCCTTGAGCACGGTGACTTGACCTCTCAATTTTTCTCTGGTCTTTTTTACAAGTCATCATCCGCGGAGATTGAAAAAAAAGCAGATTTTGACAAAGTATGGAATGCAAAAGTACAATATCCGTTTTGAAAAAAAGTCATCAGAAAAATTGTCTCGATCGTAATGACGTATCTGCTTTTCCAGCTACTGTTGCGACAAATGATTACTGGCAGAGTTGTTATTGTTTACATCAAACGTGTAAAAGAGACGGTCTCAGTATGTACGGCATGCGTAAAGTATCTCGCTCATCTTGGCCCTTGGACAATGTCACACTGCTTCCTGCTGAAGTTGTTTCTGCGGCGGTGACTTGACCTCTCAATTTTTCTCTGGTCTTTTTTACAAGTCATCATCCGCGGAGATTGAAAAAAAGCAGATTTTGACAAAGTATGGAGTGCAAAAGTTCAATATCCGTTTTGAAAAAAAGTCATCAGAAAAATAGTCTCGATCGTAATGACGTATCTGCTTTTCCAGCTACTGTTGCGACAAATGATTACTGGCAGAGTTGTTATTGTTTACATCAAACGTGTAAAAGAGACGGTCTCAGTATGTACGGCATGCGTAAAGTATCTCGCTCATCTTGGCCCTTGGACAATGTCACACTGCTTCCTGTTGAGGATGTTTCTGCGGATACGCGTTACAAGTGAGATTTCCCACAACTTATGGAGTTGGTCCGAAATAGCAGATTTGCCTCATAAAAAGTCACAAGGTGGATTCCTGCTTGTCTAAACAAGAGGACAGGCCTTGCTAGAGCGGGCGGGCAGTGGAGACTGAGCAGGGGGGTGAGTGGGGGGTAAACAGGTGTTGGCTGCTAAATGTGCTTTGAGTGAGCAGAGGAATGACAGCTATGTACTGGCCTCTGCGGTACTGGAACATTACCCAGAGTGGAGCTGACAGCAATAACCTACTGAATGGAATGGGGTGCCGCCCCCACGATTGGAGAAGAATTGGTGGTTTTGTAAACACGGTGAATGCAAGGACACAGATGAATATACAGTATTATTATGGAGTATGCGAACCTGAAAACTCTTATTTTTTAAACCAAGTCCGGGTATGCAGTCCGTGGTGTGATTCTGTGGCTCTACTCTGATTGCAAATATTTTTCATCTCAACTTTACTTGAATCCTTTTTTTTTTTTCAGTTTCTGAGAGCTAATATATTTCCCATCCAAGGGCTTAGTTAAGAGAGCCGTTTGTTCTCTTGGTGGTGCCAAGCCAAAAACTGAAACTTTTGGCTTTCAAAAATCCTCTCTTGAGTCACGTTGGTACGCTGTATTTTTTTTCCAGTTGTTATCATTAGCGAATTTAGGATTCCTAGCTGGGGGCGTGGTGGCCAACGTGAATTTCGGTGAGATTCCCGAACGGCCGTTCCATTTCGGGACTTTATTTCTCTCATAGCAAAACATTTTGGGAGACAGACCCTTAGCAAAAAGACTCAATATCTTAACATCAATAATGCTTATTCGCAATGACACATGACAATGAGAAGTTGACAAGAAACAGGGTGCCGGTAAATCACACAGATAAGGGCCAGCTGGGAGGGAGCACACCAGGGCAGATTTGCCGAAAGAGGGAGGGGGGCGGAGCAAATTCAGGGTATGAATTGCATACATCCTGGGTTCACATGTTAGCTCCTCCCACCGCAGATTCCATCGAGAGAAGAGTGGGGAGAAATCCGATTTCGTTTCCTTGACGTCGTCATTTCGAGTCGGACTTTCGTGTTTAATGATAAAAGTATAGAAGGTAGCATCGATGACATCACTCATACATGCATCCATTCGATCAGAATGTTTGCAATGATGACGTGAACCTCAATAAAAAGCCATCTGGATTGTCCTGCACGCTGTTGTCTCCAATTTGGAGGACATGTTTATGTTTTAATTATATCTGACATTGCAGTAGAGTGTGTGAGTTCTTGTTTGTTGATAAATAGTTGGAAAGGGGCAGCAATCAATCTGTCTGAACTCAACAAGGGTGGAAAGGCTCAGCAAAAAAAAAAAAAAAAATTGAGTACAATCTAATTATTTTTTCCCCAATTCCTTCAAGCCAATACAATTAGGCGCTACTGAATTGAAACGTATCGGATACAACAGAAGCAGTTCTTGTAAAAAGCAGATGAGGAAAAGACCCAGATGGGCTTTTCTTGTTGTATTTCCACTGAAACATAATTTTGTAGGAACCAAGTATATTTACTGGCATCTGTATTTCTTTGGTTATTTATTAAGTACATGCAGTAGTTCTTCCATATTCTCGTTTCTTTCTAGATGTATTTGTGTAATTTGTCATTCGAAATACTCCACATGGGGAATTCGAAGACGGAAATAACTAAAATGATTTTTTTTGGGAAAGGTTATTTTATTTCATTCTAAAACTCCAGTTGACGCGCCACTAACTTCCAATCTGACTTTTGGAGCATCCAGAATTGTCTTTGTCAACTTTGCTGTTCTTCCTGCAGTGGAAGTGCCTGGAGTGATTCTCCAAGGGTGCCGGTGGGATGTCCGTTAGCATGCTGATGCAGAAGCTGAATGCTAATGCTCATTAGGAGGTCTGCGAAAAGAGACCATAGTTGTTGCTCCATCCTTCAAAAATGTGTCATACTTTAAAAACCTTTTTTTTCTCTTCAAAACATTCCCTTCTATGTTGCGAATTGTTGACCACAGATTTGAATGTTGAACACAATCACAAAAACCTGCAGGGATAACACTGAGCCGCTCATAATAAATAAATAGATTCATAAATTAATAAAGACATTTAAGAGACACATTTTCGGGGAATTTCAAGTTTACTATTTTCGCCGCAATCCGACCGGGCCGCAGTCCTTTTAGTTTACTGCACGAGCACGGCCAAGGAAAATCTTCGTTGTTGGTGTGGATCCAGCTAACAGTGCAGATCAATCGTTTCCACTTTTGTTTGTTTGGGGCTTGCAGTATGAATGTTTATTACCACAATAAGTCAATAACCGCTCAAGCAATGGAAAATGGAAAAGCGCGGCCACTGGCAGTGCTCCGCAAAGTTGATTTTCATTACGATTTATTTGCACGAGATCTTAAAAGCCGAGGTAAACTGTAATAACATAAGGCATTATGAATACTGTCAGAACTTATGACATTTTTTTTTTTTTACATTTCTACAATATATAACCCCAGTATGTGTTTTTCGTTGGACAAAAACAAAACAGAACAATAACAGGATTTTCTCCGAATTTTTTGGGTTGTTGACACAAATGGGCCGTGCAAAGCTTCCATGATGGATATACTCTCAGTTATGATTTACAAAAAAAAAAAAAAGGTACATCTTGCACAAACTAATTGCTTTACTCTTCAAAAGCAATTGCACAAACTGAACAAGCATCACATGTTGTTCTTTGTTAAAATGTAATTGGTTGAGCCCTGCCTATTTTCCTGTTCAGGGTCATGCCTCTCAGGAGTCGATTGTGAAGGTAGCTAAAAAAAAATTGCTCGAATTGTAGCTACTTCTTTCAACATCTTTCTCTGCAGTGCTCCACTTGAGACTTCCTGCTTGATGCATAATGATTTGTTCCCCGAACGACTGCTGGCTAATAAACAGAACCAGAGGGGAGAGTGGAATGTCTGTGCGCTACTACTGTTGATCATACCAACTGTCCGACCAGCTTATATACACAACGTGTTATTTAACTGAAGAAACTCTCCTTGGAATCTACACCGGGATCAACATGTTTCGCGTTCAGCTCATACGGGTTTACAAAAAAATTAACTTTTCAAATTGAAAACACTTTGATTGTATTCATCCGATGCGTATTTCTGTATTCATCCTATTTTGAATACTATCACAGAAGACACAAAGCGGCTAACTAATAGCATTGAATGTCTATGTCTGTCGTGTCCGGTCAACTTCCTGTCCAGACAAGACAATTGCATTCTTGCTGTTTTGTCGACTGTGTCTGTGTGTGTGTGATTTAAGGCGCATGTTTTTGTGAGCAGAGGCCAAAAAAAAAGAAACGGTTATGGTATCTTATAATAACTATTTGTGGAATGCGGTTTATTTCCTCTGGTACTGCTGGCAGCGAGTCATTTAAAGCTACAAGAGCTACATTGGTCCCGAACGTTTTAGTTCGAGATATGCAAATATTTTGTACTATGAAATCAGCATTCTCGCATATCAATCTTGTTTTGGACTCGCTGTTTGATTTCGTGTTTGTTTTTCCACCCACAGAAACGACGCCCAGTTTTGTGGATGCAAATTGATGTAATCGACTGTGATTTTAAATGAGTGTCCAATATTGTAAAGACACAAAAACAGCTTCATTTGCAAATAGAAGATCATAATTTATTATTTACAATAAAAACATACAGTATCAAAACATACAACACGCAATCCTTTGAGGCAAAAATTCAAAGGTAGCATGAAGGGACAGACATCATTCAGCAAAAACAAAAAAAAGCACACTTTGAAAGGCAAAACTGTCGGCATTTGGTATACGAGTCAATAACGCTATAAAGTGATTTTGAAACTTTTAGAAATGCGTAATGGCCGAGGTCCCAAAAAACAAACTGCAAGCAGACCATCTACATGTAAACAGCAAAATGTACGAACTTGCTGACAGGGTGGACATTGTTTGCCTCGTGTCAGCATTTTATGAGCACATTATGAACCTTGAGTCACTTGGCAAGCGTGTTTAACAAATAGATTTCAAAGTTCCGAAAGTTATTTATATCAATTGGTCATTCACTATGACAGAGTGGACACGTTAAGCTTGACAACATCTGACTGCAAACACAATGTGATGATCAATGTGATCAAAATAGTTTCAATATTTACAACTTGCAAGTATCCACTACTTTGGTCTCCAATGAAAAAAAAGCAAAATGCGTCTGAAAACCTCAGAGGGGGGTTCTTAAAGTGGCCCTGAGCCCATTTTGACAGGGTGGACAACAATTTCAGCGACACATGCAACATGTTCAATATGGTTATGAAAATGTTCTTTTTATCCAATAACCTTCTATGGACTGTGTTAAAATGTGGTTTCATATTATTTAACCACGAATTAGCTGAGCAGCGTGTGGGATATATTAAAGTCATGCATATCCACTGGGAAAAAAAAATGGAAAAAAAACCCCAACACATTTAACAAAATTTATCCTTGTATTGGTTTTTGTGCGCACGTTTGGCCACTTATCAGATTTCACAGTGTCATTATTCTGCTACATTGTCACGACGACGCATTTGATTCTGTCGAGGACAAAAAGTGATATTGACTCATTCCAAACAGCAGTTCTTGTAACAGAACTGCGTCAACACTTGAAAATGAAATGGTTTTTTGTTTTTGTTTTTTTTTTGCAGATGAATCATGAAAGAAGAAGAGAAGATGCACTCTTTTTCTGCTACATCACGTCACATCTCCATCCTAAATGATGTCGACAAGGCAGGAGCAGTAGTAGAAAGCGTCCATCCATATTGCACGTTGCAGTACTTGTTTTGCAGCCATATGTTGACGGCGCCGCCGAGCGTAAGCTGAGTCCTCCGCTCGTGCGCATCGGCAGTTAGAACCAAACCGATGACTTGGCTTTGGTCTGCTCGTGAGCTGCGGAAAGACAATATAAAACATCGTGATTCCCCATTCCTCCAAGTCAAAACGCGCGATGCTTCGAATCTACCTGAATCGTACAACTCCAAGGATCCGTGGAGCGGCGAAGGGGTCCAGGGTACAGATGAAGCCGTGACCGGGCTGCAGCTACCGGGGTCCATTTCTGTCTTTGCGCTGTCGCTGTGTGGAGAACTCCCCGCACTGGCTGCTGACTGGCTCTGGTTCCTCACACCGGGCAACAGGAGAGGACTGAACCTCGACTCCAGTGCTGCGCCGTGGCTTGGATACGAATGGAACACCGGTCGGTGGTGGTGGTGATGCCGAGTATGGATGTGCGCGTGGTGGTGAGGATGGTAGACGTCGTGAACGTTGGGGTAGCCGCTTGCGCTCTGGGAGTTAAGACTGTAGGTCCAGCTGTCTGTGAGGCTAGCCAGCGGTTGGAGGCCGGCCTGAGAGAGCATGTGACCGGCCCACAGGCCTCCATCGGCGTGGTTGAGGGAAATGGGGCTTGGGGAGAATTCTGGGTGGACTGACACGGAGACAGAAGGGAGGCAGGTGGCCGAATGGGATGGATAGGTACTGCTCCAAACTGGACTGTTCTGACCCTCCGGGAGAGACTCGCCATCTGAAGCAAAAACAAAGTCAAGCAATTCAATGATCCAATGTCATATATTTTTTTAGAGCAACCGTTCTAATCCCATTGGCTCCGTTTACCTTTCCATGATCCGGCAGAGTTTGAGACAGTGGTCTGAGGCATCCGGCTCGGTTTTGTCTCCCGATTAAGGCCAGCGGACTGACTGAGGGCCCGAGAGAAGTGTTCATCCACCACATCGCTGATGTCCCCTTGGAAGTAGGTGAACAATATACAACGGGAGTTTAAGTACTCCGCTCCTGCTGGTTGAGTTCCGTCTTTGACCTCCAAATCCTGTAATGATACACATCCAGATTCGCTTCCGGGAGCCGGACGAAGACACGGATCTCTGGATAGTATTCCTCGCCCTCCACTTTGCTGCTGGCCCGAGCAGTTGTGCATCTTACTGTGAGCACTCAGCTTCCTCTGGAAGGAGAAAGGAAACAGCGAGTATGGAATGAACAGAGCGGTCAATTAAACTATTGCATTTTTTTTCTTCTTATATATTCAATCTTGAAGCAGTTTTAGAACTGATTCGAGTCTTATGGCAACCAGGTTGAATGTCGTCACTGTAGGGCAGAAGCCTCTGATGTCCTACTAGTTTGTGTTTTTCCCCCTAAATCAATCCCATTGTTCTCTCCTCTTTTGATGCCTTATGAAGCAATTTAAAGTGTTGAAAAAAGTTTTTGAATGCGCACCTGTCTGAAGAGCCTCCTCAATCACGCCATGAGACCCATGCTGCATTTTGTTGCCTCAAGATTGAAAATCAGATTTTTTTTTCAAGCAATTAAAAAAAGAAAATAGAAAGATACATTTGAGTAAACTTGTTTTGTTAAGAAAAATGGAATCGGTCAACCACAAATTGCCAATTCATTTCCACCTATGAATTTATTGTATTGCTCTATGACCTTTGAGAAGGAGTTTGGGTTGATGATGTAAGCTCAGTCGATGTTTTTTGTTGTTGTTGTTTTGGGTTTTTTTTTGTTTATTTTTGGAAGAATGACCTTTTTTTTCCTATTTTGCGGCTCGTGCATGAGCATAGACTTAGAGGTGTTTTTTTTGTTTATATTTGGAAGAATGACCTTTTTTTTTCTATTCTGCGGCTCGTGCATGAGCATAGACTTAGAGGTGGACAGCTGGCACTGGCGACGTGTCCGACCATTTTAATCAATGACAATAAATAGGTGATTTGTCAGTGCATTGCTGAGTGACTGAATACGACTTTGGGGTTTGATTAATTTTGGAATGTTGGATGGCAATATAAGCTAAAACACCACCGGAAATGTTGCAGTGTTTGGATGCTGTTTTTTTTTCTTTTTTCACCCGACAGTGACAAGAAAAGTGTTTCAGGCAAACTTGACTACTTTGGACAAATATAAGAATATGTCTTATAAAAATAAGCAAATGCAAAATGGCAAGGTGGGATTATGACAGGAAATACACAAAACGGTCGTCCAACATGAACCTGAATAATTGTAGCAAGCGACTTTGGTCACAGGCCTATATTAATGTTCCTACACACGTTAATATCAAATCATATATATTTTTTTCCATGTTAAACATTAGAATCTCATCTGAGTTGCCCACGGCAACCTAACCGTGTGTGTGTGTGTGTGTGTGTGTGTGTGTGTGTGTGTGTGATTGTTTTTGTTTCACTTCCTTGTTCAAGTGACTGACATCTCAACCTGCATTTTGGGCGGTTTGGTGACATTACAACAAAAATATGAAAAATTTAAAGTCCTCCCACTTTTTTAAAAGACAAAAGATCCCATCTTATACCACCTGAACCAAAGTTTTTTCTCGGATCCAGACATCGAAATTAAAACTGCCCCCCCAGCCCCCTTCAACTTGTTCGCCTACTTTTGCACTGTGGATCTTTCTAGAGCTTAATCATTTTGATCTATCCAGCAGAGTTCACTTATTCATTCCTCAACCGATGAAGCCTTTTCTTCAGTGTATGCTTGTCTAAACAACCAAAGGCGTCACTCCTGCAACGAAAGCGCTCTCAGTCTCACCTGTTGTTGCTGTTGCTGGTAATGGTGGTTGCAGTATGTGGACTTGTAGGCTTCTGCTGGGAGGAAGTGTGCTCCATAGCTTTGGTGGTACATCACATCCAGGCAGCTCATAGCGAGGGAGAGAGAGAAAGAGAAAGAGAGGGAGAGAGAGAGAGAGAGAGAAAGAGGGAGAGAGAGAGAGAGAGAGAGAGAGAGAGAGAGAGAGAGACTATCCCTGGATTCAGCTGACAGGGACTCGGGGCGGGGGGGCTTCAGGTTGGTTGTGTCCCCTTAGTCTTCCGAGCCTCCATATATTGCCTCACACATACAATGGCCATGCCGTCCTGCTTGAATACTGACAAAGTGTTTCCAGCTGTGCACCACCCGGGGCCACAAAGTAGAACAAAAACTTGTGACAATCCAGTCCAGTGGAAAAACTCCTGTTAAGATTTCAGGCCTCCTCTGATTGGCTGTTTGGTGAGTTCCTCTCTTTCTCTCTCTCTCTCTCTCTCTCTCTCTCTCTCTCTCTCTCTTTCTCTCTCTCTCTCGGCTTATGAGTAAGAAGTGAGAGAGGGCTGGAGCACATTGAGACACACCCATTAGGGAAGGATCTGCTCTGGACACACTTGCCTTTGTACATATCAACTAAACACTTCGGTATCTGTCCCACATAGCATCATATTCTTTATACAACCCAGAACTCACATATTCTTTTTTTTCTGACCAGAATGTCAAGTCCAAAACTGCTTTGTTACTGTCCGAAACGCAAGGTACACATACATCATAAATGAAAGACCAAACGCAAACGTCTGTTTTCTGTTAACAAGCACAGCAGATAAGAAAAGCAGCTCTAGATGAGGTGTTTATCATGGTGGTTAAGTTTTACAATGCCGCATAGCGGCGTCACATTGAGAGCTGTTTCTAATATTTAGCCCCTCACGAGTTAGCACGGCAATGAAAAATATGAGAGGCAACGCAAACAAAGCAAGGATTTAGAGTTTTTGTGGCTTGATTGATGCCGCTTGTCATTCTGATGATTCCACAGATTCTGGAAAAGTAGAGCGATGCCTTGTGTGGTCTGGCTTTGTGTGTTATGCAGGGACAGAAGAAAGAGTATGAGGGCATCTTGTGGAGAAAGTGTTGATGGCAGGTCAGGGAAATTTGGGACTGTATTTGGATTCTGGGTCTCGGTTTGTGTTTTCGATCACTTTGCAAGAGACGGATAAGGCTAAATATGATGCATTTCCTGGCAATGCCTGATTGTAGAGCTGTGACCGTGTCTGGTAATGTGTCAAATCTGTGAGAAAAAGACAACTGGCTGACAAACTAAGCCGACGGGGTTTAAACAATGGAAATGACCGAAAGTGAAGCCGGGGTGGCAGCAACATGCTTTGCGGCCATGTTTCTTGAGCTGGAATGTGCTCCTGAGATAAGGTGAAAGGAATTCTGAACAGTTAGTAATAAACACAAACCCTTCAGGCTTTTGCTAGAAAGAAAAAAAATGTCAGTGGAAGCCTACTAGAACATCTGAAATTTACTTGGGGTTAATCAGAGCCACTTTAAATTGTGGCAGGCGTGACTCTCCTTGAAATGAGTTTGAACGTTATTCGTTCATTCTGAGCACAACCAAAACCCATTTATAAGAGCACGTTTGTGAATATTATTTTCACTTCCATTCCGAAATATTCCGTTGAAAAATGAGTTGCACAGGTTATCGATACCTAAATGGAACGGTTTGGAAAGGATTTATCTTGCTCTCATTTTTTTTTCTAATACATCACAGCACGGCCTCTGAAAATCAACTATGTACTTGTTCTATACTGTGGTTGGACAAATAAAAAAAATCACCCCCCCCCCAAAAAAAAATCTGATCATTAACCTGCTAGAATGAAACAAGCTTTTTAACAACACACACACACACACACACACACACACACACACACACACACACACACACACACACACACACAGGTACTGTTTACTCCTGTTTACTCTTCATCACTGCACCGATGCACCCAGCGAGACATAAATAAGACAACAAGATGATTTATTATTATTCCCTGGATCGTCCCAGCTCGCTGTCATCGAGATCCACATTCGAGTTGTCGGGACTGATGAGACCTGGGGGCTGGGGGGGGGGCAGACAAATGGTTAGCGCTTCCATCACTTTCAGCCATCTTTCTTTCACTTTGATCTCACACTGGGCGTGCAAATGAGTCAGTTAGCGTCTCCTGTTGTGATTGGATGTCACAGAAATAGGGTCATCAATTTAGGACGATTGTGAAGACTCGATGAATAGTTGATGATCGCGTGAGTTCAATTTGGCTCTGCTGAAAAGCAGTTTTATCCTCGCGATGTATTCCAACATTCTTTAGCTCGCTCTAATGTTCCCATCGCAAAACCGTCTTTCACTGTACTTTCCCCGGTGTGGGAAGTGGGGCAGTAGAGCACTCCAAGTGCCTTCGGGGACACACGCTTGTGTATTGCATCGGGCGGGCACTTTTGCACACTTGAGAGTTATACATTCCAGCGCAGATAAGACATGAATTTCTTGTGTCAGACACATGACCTTGGGGGTTTTCCACCAAACATCTGGAGCCGCTCCTGCCTCCTCTCTTAATGAGGCACTGTGATGATTATTAGGAGAGGTTTTAACGGGGGTGGGTGGATGGGGGGCCTGGGGAGGGAGAGAAGGAAAGGGACAGAAATTACTCTGAAGTTTTGCAATAGTTTGCTTTTTTTCTCTAATCCTATAAGCCTTAAAGGAATAGCAGAAGAGCCTTCTGTGCTTTAGATCTAAAGACATTTTTACGATGCCAGACTCGTTCTGCTGTGATGATGTTTCGAGTCTGTCGATGTCCTTGAAGGAGCGGCGCACAACAAAACTGCTCAAAATGTCTGGCGATACTGACTGGAGAAAGTGTAATGTGGAGATGCAAAAAAAAAAAAAAAAAAAAAAGACTATTGCGTTTAATTAAGATGTTTAATTAAAAATCTATCCTGCCGTCCGCATGAAGCAGGTGCGAGATGATGCTGACTGCCGCTTATGACAAGTCACATTAAGCAGAATGCAGCATCAGGAATACATAATCGCTATCATTCTTCCCCTTGAGAGAGACACAGACCTGCCGAAGCTCTTTCCGAGCAGTCTTATGATGAGGACGCGACACGTGGCGAAGAGGAAAAAGGGAAGAAGGTCGACTATATTACCACCAACTGGACATAATATTAGGCACACATTTCAATGAAAGCAATACAATGTATTTATTACTTATCTCTTAAAATTAGGGGTGTGCTTCACATCAATAAATCCGTAATACGGAAATACCTAAATCGGTACATGGACAGTGTGCCCTGTGATTGGATGGCACTCAGTTCAGGGTGTGTCCTGCCTACTGCTGGGCGGCTGGGATAGGCTCTTGTATGCCCGCGAATCCTCAGCTCGGCTCAGTGTTGTCCCGCAATTCAAATTAGTCTACGTATGAGGTTCATTGAAGATTCTAAATTGTCCATTTGAGGAAAAAGAATGTGCTTACGAATGGTTGTTTGTGTATTGACCGGCGACCAATCCAGGGTGTACCCAGCCGATTGGGCAAAGTCATTTGAGACGGGCTCCTACAACATCATAACTCTAATGAGGATAAATGCTGCAGAAAATGCATGGATAGTGTTCTTGCTGGCTTGTGTATACGTTTTGTAGATACGCGCACACACACGTCTATTGTATTTCCCAGTCCATGGTGCGGCGTCGTGTCAGTGGCTTTTCATTCCACGTGATGCCCACATTGCAATTCCGCAAGGCGTTGTAACGGGATAAACACCACCATTTGTGTCGAATTTACGACAACTTGAGTGCTCATTTTTGAAATCAGTGTGAGACACCAAATAACTCATTAGTCTATTTTTCAATGTGGCACCAGTTTAATGAGAAACATAGACTCTTTTGTACATTAATGGAAAGTGAGCTGCAAACGGGCGGGGGGAAAAAAAAACCAACAAAATAATCCAAGGTCATTTTTTTTTGTACAACAAAAGCACCAAGCTTCCCTCTTTTCATTATCTCAGTCTTGAACGTTCACTAGTAATTGTTCTTGTCGTAAATAGCAATCCCTTGAATGGTAATGAGAGTTTTGATTGCAATGGCAAAGAAGGGCTTCTTTTTCGCAGCGGGGTCCTTGTTTGTGTGAAATCACCCCCCCTTTAAAAGTACGTCTCTTGATAAAGTGACCAGAGGATTTCCGATACTCCCTTCCGAGTCTCAACACGAACCTGACTTGAAAGGCACATAATTACTTAGTCCACCCTCCAGTTTTACCGCTCATTCTGCATGTGTGAAGATAATGGAGCTGCCCTGGCCGCTGGCTAAGAGTTAATGAGATGATGAAGTGCTCAAATGCGGGGGTCATTTCGACTGAGGGGGAATCCATCCAATGACCAATACGACTCCATGTTGAAGGGTTAAATGCTACTTTGACATGCATTAAGCATTCCGTCTAAAATTCTTGCAGCGCATTCGTAAAAAACAAAATAGCGCCGAATTTGGAGTAAAATATTTCTGTGTCTCGTGGATATGCGTAAAATTGAAGCACAGAAGTCGCTCTCCGTCCAATTTACTACGCACAAAACTCACCCCCGCAGAGGTAAAAGCAAATTAACCAAGAAGAAATCTAATAATGATATTTGACGACACTACTCCAGTGTGTTTCCCCTGAACTAATCGGGAAATAATATACAGTCATAAATGCAGCGGGCTGTCGTCTGCTTGACTTATCTGTCCAAAAATATTAAATACCAAAGACACACGAGCGATTAAAAAATTGCTAGTGTGGCGCTGCGGTAACTTGCACAATTCTCAACAATAAAGTGCCTTTGTTGTCAGAATCATTCAGTCATCATTAAGATCATTCAAACATTTATACATATACCAGCATATTTTCCATATGTTTTGTGCTGTACTGATCCGTTCAATACAATGTGTATGATATGTGGTTAAATCATACCCCCCCCAAAAAAAAAAATGCACATGGTTTCATTGTCCACAAGTCATTTTTCATTTTAATCATGGATATTCTATTGTCAAAATCACATAGAAGGTATCCGATTGGTAGACGCAAGGACCGGGGGCTGATGAGAACAGGGAGAAACGAAAACCGAAAACAAGTAGGCATGAAAAAAGGGGCAATATGATGGAACAAAACCAAAATATAGTCAGAACAAAGTTAACAAAAGCACAAGTTTTTAGTGTGGGTGGAATGTGAAAGTCAGAACGGCTACTTGAAGTTATATTGACTCAACTCCAAGAATTTACAACATCGCACAAATGGCTAACAAACTACGCCATTGGCAAATGTGATCCGACTTGAGCAGGAAAATATTTACTCGGCGTAGTTTTTTTGGGCCACCTCCACTATTTTGGTGCAGACTGATAGAGGACACAAATTTGACGAATGGTATTTCCAATTTAATGTATCGACACCCTCAAACTACTTTCTAAACCTTCACCTTCATTTACAGAGTGAATAACTTGTCCTCCGTTACCCTTCCAGTCATAATGACTTCAATTCCCTTCTGCTGATGGTGTGTCTGAGTCGGACTCCTGCTGGGACCAGCAGCCTACATCTTGTGGTCACAGCCTGGCTTCCGGATGAAGACGGTTGGCCGCACGCGCTTATAGCCGTAGGAAAAGGTGCTTTAATGCGTGTCGGGTCTATCCGCCCACAGATTGGCCTCCTTGGGCAAGATGGACCTGTGGATAAAAGGCAACATCATTGGAGCATGTGTGACATCCAAAATTGGCGCCGGCAGCAAGTTCGCGCAATAACACGCGGCAGTGCGACCTTACTCGCGAAACCCATCAGCGTGTCGACGAGATGTGCGGCCCAAGTGCAACCTGCGCATGCTGAATATTTCCGGGCAGGAGCTTGGGAGGCGGGGGGGGGAACATTGGAGTTGGAAGTGATGATGAGCAAGCACTACGGGGGGCTGGGGGGGTAATCTCTTCCTACCCATAATTCCCTGATGCTGTTTTGTACCCGTGAGCGTGGCAGGAGTCGTCCCACGGGTAGACGCGAGTAGTGGATTCGCTCAGTCGATTTATTGGCGCATCGCTGCCCTCCCTGTTGCCCGTCAAGCGTCTCCTCGTTGATTTCCGCGTCGCTCCTCTTGGCCGCCCGCTGTCTTCCAGATGTCCTCAGCCCCAAATGGCAATCTGAGTTGCGGTTCTTGTTTCAATCCGTGTTCTTCAATTAGCCCTCCCAAGAGATGTGACATTCCTCCCCCCACCTCTCCACACATACACATTCATATGATTCCCGCCTCATTCTATTACCTCCGTCTGAGTACCATTGTGGAATCCATCCATCAGACAGCAGCATTGCTTTACAAAATCCCCCCAGCCTCCCATCACGGCCCCATGTCGCTCCGCGTTTGCATATGGACATATTTCAGACTTGTTACATGGCAGGAGCACTGGAATGTTTGAAGAAACAGACATATATGATGTGTAATTATCATTTGGGATTTGTGGACAGCACAGACAGCGTATATTGTAGAAATTCTATTGTGTGACAACACGGACATGAAAGGAAGGCTTTGTTGTTTTGAGGCAGAGGAAACAAATACACCCGTTGGTTCCAGCATTAGGTACAGTTAAATGAGATCAGATGATGCATTTCGCAGATTTTGTTGTTATTGGTAGTACATGTATGAGGTTATCACTTTATTTAGCCACATTAGAGCGACGGCATATTAAGAATCCAGATTGATGAAACTTAGTTTCGGTGTGGCACAAATACAGTAACATGACAATAGCTATTACATAGCGAACTCAATCCGGATTTTCGAATCGGATTATCTGGACAGAGGAGGGGGGGTAGGGAGGGAAGCCAGTTCTCAGCCTACAGCAACGTCACAAGTAAGGGAATTTGAGCGAATTGTTCAATAATACCTTAAAGCTTAATAGCTTGGTGCGCTTTATGGCCGCAACTCCCGTGGATTGTTCCGAGTTCTCATTTCACACGTGAAAAGTCTCTCCACCGTGTGTGTTGTTCGCGTGCCCCCCTTCATACGCTCTGTGTGTGGGGCTTTTTAACATTACGTATCACCCGAGGCTAAATGTTAGACATAGGAGGAGAAGTGGAGGAAGAAAGCGATGCCAGATAAGAGTTAATTGGGGCAAATTGGGAATGAAGATATTTCACTGAAGAAAGCGATGCCAGATAAGAGTTAATTGGGGCAAATTGGGAATGAAGATATTTCACTGAAGAAAGCGATGCCAGATAAGAGTTAATTGGGGCAAATTGGGAATGAAGATATTTCACTGATAAAAGAGAATAAAACAGATTAAACTGCCTCTTTGTTTTTCAGTGAAAGTGCTTCTTCGTAGTGCCTTAACGGCGACCGGTTTTCATTCAACAGTTGTGAATCTTAATTCACTGCACAGGCAATGCTTAAAGGAAGATTTTAACAAATATAAAGAGAAATTAACCATTGTATAAGGTCAAGTCAAACTACTCAACCGTTGATGATGCCAAACAGACGTGTTAGAAAGGTTCATTTTCATTCCTCCATTTCATGCAATTGAACCACCTCTTTGACATAAGTGACAGAAATACAAAAAGCTTTTGCGTTGACCCCAAAAATACGTTTTGAATAAACAGACCGAGCGACTTTTCCACTAGCCACGTTGCAGGGTTTGTATACCTGAAGGAGTCCTAAATGCTCTGGGCCAGATTCATCACCGCGGAGGCCCTATGATGATGAGCCCATTTAGTGCGGGGGTCCCCATAGTCCTCCAGTGATTAGTGGCAAACATCTTCCCTAATAACCTTAACAAGAACAACGCCTCAGGAAGACATGCCACTGCACACACACATCCTCAGAGATAGAAGAGCCGCGGGCTACCCATCCTCCCCACACTCCTCCTTCACAAAGTCACCCCTCTCTCCTTCTCTCCTCTCCTCCAGCCATAACTTGGCATCTCCCACCATTTCTGCCACCCACCACACCAACACCAGCGCACACATGCACTAAATTGGGTTGGTTATGGTTCATGAGTCCCACCTCGCCACATAAAGTTGCCCTCAGCATCAATATGAAATAAGACAATATGAATACACAATAGAAGGGGAGGGGAAGCCCCCCACCCCATCCCTTGGGAGGATGAGTTATGGAATGAAATTGAGAAAACATGCTGTGAAGAGTTGTGGGGCATTTTTGTTGTTTGTTTGTTTGTTTGCTTATGGGGTTGTTTTTTTGTTGTTGTTGCCATTTGTTCGAGATCACCGGCAGAAACTGCTGTTTTATTAAAACCACTTCCACTTTTGTCTTTCTTAATGCATCATGCATGCATAATTCCAAAGAGAACTAAAAGAAAAATATGAATGACAAAGGTAAATTTACCCAGTCAAGCACCATTGTATACAAAGGAAGAAGGCCAAGTATACTTTTAGGTTATCTCCATTCCCCTCCATGTCAGACAGCTTTATGGACTAAGGTCCCAGGGAGACAAATATAGTGTGTCCAGGACAGATGAAAGCCACAGAAAGAAGAAACAGATCTTAAATTTCAAATCTTAGATTAGCACCCTTGGCTTGCGGAATGAGATACCAGAGATTTTCTTTGTGCTTACAAAAGGACAGTTGTATGCCTCAGGATTTTTTGTCTTGAACTTGATTCAGTTGCAATTAGGTTTCGCTGTGCTTGATGGCAATGAGCATACGCTCTATGATGGTACCAATCTGTAAATAGAATGAAGCACACGCCTGAAAACGTCTCGCCTGTTCCTTGAATTGAGGGACACCTACAACTGTAATAATAAAAGCCTTACATTTGCGACAATGTCAATAAAAACTGTGTATTATTATCTTTGCCAAGGCAGGTATATGATAAATGTCAAGTATTTGAGCATAAATAGATTAAGCTCTTTCTTTCTTTCTTTCTTCCTTCCTTTCTTTCTTTCTTTCTTTCTTTCTTTCTTTCTTTCTTTCTTTCTTTCTTTCTTTCTTTCTTTCTTTCGTTCGTTCTTTCTCTCTTTCATCAATTGAGTGTACATTCAATATTATTTTAAAAATTGGGTTAAGTGATAAAGTGTTGTCACTCGAGTCTAGTCGATGCATTTTGTTCTTTCAATCCAAAAGAAATATCCATTCCAATATAATCCCTTCTGTAATGTTGGTGCTGCCTTCATGACTTGATCTACTTCTGGCAACAAGAGAAATGGTAACTTTCACACTGACTTTCGACATCCTTCTGCTGCAGCTATTGTGCTGTAGCTGTGCTCAAAATTAAATGAAATGTTCGTTTCTCGAAGAAAGCAAAACAACGGGTTCCTCGTCTATTTTTAATCTATTCGTCGTGCGATTAATAAACAATTTGACATGTTTTACGAGTATACTCGAAGGCAGCATTGGGAGCGTTTCAAATGACGTCACACAAGCGGTCGAGCCAGTCAGCTGAGGGAGGAACAACCCGACACCAGGAAGACACTGACGCTGCTAAACTAACATACCGGCTGGCCGATCGCTCCATCAAACACGGCTCTTAGTTACGCCTGTAGTTTGTTTTAGTGTATCTGTACAACCTTCGTATTTTATACAAAAGTCTATTTCGAAAGCAAAACGATGGCTTCACTTTTCAAGAAGAAGACCGTCGACGGTAAGTTTTGTTTAGTGTGACAAGCTAAGCTAAGTTGTGTTTTGAGCTCGAGACGGTATCTGTGTGTCGGTCCATACCTCAAAGTTCGCCTTCGACTTGAACCCGTTTGACTTGTTTTAGATTTTCCCCATGACTCACTGGACCTATTGTTAACTCTCAACATTGTGCCAATAATTTCCATTACATTTACATTTACATTTAAAACATGGTCTTCGGCTGCCAAGAAAATGCTGACAAATGCCGTTAAAAATATACTATTGGACATATATGATGGTTGTATCATCCTGATCACGATAGTAGTTCTCCCTTTTAAATAGAACACCGGTTGGTTAACATGATCATTTTCGCTTAAATATTTTCCTTGAAGGTACATTAAATGCTAATTGTAGTTTAGGTTTGGTTACTATCGATCGATCGATCAATCACAATGTATAGTATCATTTCTATGTGTATCATAACGTACAGTATCATCTCTCTGACTGTTGGGACGACTGCTGTTGTAATGAACCGACGTTAATTTTAGTCCGTACAGTGCTACAATAGTGGGGGGAAAAATAATGTAGTTGATTATAGATAGCGTTGTCAAATTTCTGAGTGGTCTCTCAATCTGGAAAGTATTTTCCTCAGGCTGATAATCAAGCATGACAAGGTCAAGAGCCAGCCCCGATCAAACCGAATTAATAATTCAATCCATAGTTAATTGTGATTATATAGAGTGCAAGTGGAGGATGTCAGAACAAATGACATCTTAAATCTTATCCCGCACTGCACCGCAAACCATTTTCCTAAAAGAAAACAAAACAAAATGCATAATTAGTGCATGTCAAGGCAAGTGTCTTTCCAGGATCTACCTCCTCTTCCTTACATTGTCATCCTAGTTTCATCATTACCGATGGTCCATATTTGGTTCTTACCATCGCCTGGGTGTAACCAAGCCAAAATCAGATCATCTGAGCTTCCTCTTGGGCAAAATTCACCAAATGTCCTTATTTGCTCCTGTCTCGTCGCATCAATTTTAGCCTCGGGTTGAAAATGGTTTCGGGTTTTTAGGTGATAGGAAAAGGGAGGTTTGGGGAGGGTTGATCACTTGTATTTGTAGGACGATATCCCTCCCACTTGAAGACGTACTTGCTGCGTCACCTTGTACGTATTCACGTTTCGCTCTCGCAAATGGTCCAACTCGATGTGACGTGGATCCACCGACTTCATAGGAACTTGATGCTCCATAAAACAGAATTCCCGTCAGTTTCTGGAAGTCTCCCTTCCCCATCCAAGGTGTCACAGTCACCCCAACTTTATCTTTCCTTCCAAATGAATTCCAACCGTTAGTGAATTGGACTGTACACTTGGTTCCAACTACTCTGTTCTGTTATCAGAATGTATTCAGTATATTCCTTTTTTAAAAATACTTTGGCTGAACATCCTACATTTTCAATTATTCCCCAACGACTTAAAGGTCAAAGAGAAAGTAACAAAATTAACCTTTGGTCATTTTGTCGACTGTTGTCGAAAACGTATGCACATGAAAATGCATTATTGTTATTTTTAGGCATATGAATACATTTACTTTTCATTTTTGGACTGGATTCTTTTTACTGGATTGTATTTTTTGGCTTCTATTTGTATTGTAGTATTTAATGTTACTGTTTTTTGTAAAGAATTAATATATTTTTTTCAATAATTCTCAAGATCAGGTCAAGACTTTATTCATATTTGTACAGAGGTTTTAAGTGTGCGTTAGGTCACACCACTGGCCTGCTTTCACAAATCTTGTGTGGCTTTATGGTCAGGCATTATCTCACATGATGCCACTTAGCGATTGCGTGGGAGGTGGAGAGCTGACTCAGTCGCGATGCAAGCTTGTCTGTGGAGCGTCGCTGTTTCGTGGGAATGTACCGCCGGACACACTTTTTAGGAACAGCCAATAAATGGGATGGATGCATCAATAGAATGTCTTTAGCTGCATAAGTTGTGACAATCTATAACCGAGCATTTTTGACAAGTCTTTTCTTTCTGTCTGTATGCACATTAAAATGCATTATTGTTATTTTTAGGCATATTAATTCATTTACTTTGCATTTATGGACTGGATTCTTTTTGCTGGATTGTATTTTTTGGCTTCTATTTGTATTGTATTATTTAATGTTACTGTTTTTTGTAAAGAATTTTTTTTTTAAATCATTTATTCTCAAGATCAGGTCTAGACTTTATTTATATTTGTACAGAGGTTTTAAGTGTGCGTTAGGTCACACCACTGGCCTGCTTCCACAAATCTTGTGTGGCTTTATGGTCAGGCATTATCTCACATGATGCCACTTAGCGATTGCGTGGGAGGTGGAGAGCTGACTCAGTCGCGATGCAAGCTTGTCTGTGGAGCGTCGCTGTTTCGTGGGAATGTACCGCCCGACACACTTTTTAGGAACAGCCAATAAATGGGATGGATGCATCAATAGAATGTCTTTAGCTGCATAAGTTGTGACAATCTATAACCGAGCAGTTTTGACAAGTCTTTTCTTTCTGTCTGTCGTTAAGACGTCATCAAGGAACAGTCAAGGGAGTTACGCGGCACCCAGCGACAGATCACAAGAGACAGACTGACCCTGGAGAGGCAAGAGAAGCAATTGGTGAGACCCGAACACACAACAACAACGGGAGACACATTCTGCACATATTTCCACATATTGCATCAAATCCTACCACGACCCCTTTATAAACACGGAGAGGCAGAGCGATGCCGCTTCCACTTGCTACGACGGGGATTCTGTCAGTCGGACTAATGGGTCTCAATTAATAGACATGATGGATCTGCTGCGGCGGCTTTGCTGCGGGCAAAACATGCAACCATTCCTCTTTATCGCATGTCCACATCCACATTCGGTACACATCCATGAATAAGGCTGTTTGGACAAAAGCACACAGCGTTTCCTTCTCACTGCCGGATGAAAGAAACAAGACGTGTCCTCTCGCCTTTATTGTATTAAGTAAATATCATACGGGACATAATTACCTCCCCCGGGGGGGACAAGGTTTTAATTTCACATTTGCAGGATGCATCAATAGAATGTCTTTAGCTGCATAAGTTGTGACAATCTATAACCGAGCATTTTTGACAAGTCTTTTCTTTCTGTCTGTCGTTAAGACGTCATCAAGGAACAGTCGAGGGAGTTACGCGGCACCCAGCGACAGATCACAAGAGACAGACTGACCCTGGAGAGGCAAGAGAAGCAATTGGTGAGACCCGAACACACAACAACAACGGGAGACACATCAAATCCTACCACGACCCCTTTATAAACACAGAGAGGCAGAGCGATGCCGCTTCCACTTGCTACGACGGGGATTCTGTCAGTCGGACTAATGGGTCTCAATTAATAGACATGATGGATCTGCTGCGGCGGCTTTGCTGCGGGCAAAACATGCAACCATTCCTCTTTATCGCATGTCCACATCCACATTCAGTACACATCCACGAAAAGGCTGTTTGGACAAAAGCACACAGCGTTTCCTTCTCACTGCCGGATGAAAGAAACAAGACGTGTCCTCTCGCCTTTATTGTATTAAGTAAATATCATACGGGACATAATTACCTCCCCCGGGGGGGACAAGGTTTTAATTTCACATTTGCACTAATTAGTTGAGGTTTTCCAACCTCCGTTTGCATGTTAGGAATAGAGGAAACTTAGCACTAAGAGCGGGGGAATGACCTACATTTGAGTAGTTGCACACGCTTGCACTTTCTCCAGCAAAAAAAAAAAAAAAAAAGCACAAATTGCAAAATACAGGTGCAGCTCACGAAATTAGAATATTGTGGAAAACTTTATGTGGTGAAATTCACAAAGTGCACTCTATATGTGAAACGCTTCATGATTTTATTTTCAAACATTTTGATGATTTATAGTTTACAGCTTCCACAAGTCCAAACTGAACCATCAGAAGAAATTAAAACGTGACATCAAAATGATTTTTTTATGTAGAAATTAGGTAAGAATTGGTCTTGTGAAAACAAAATATTGCAAAATCTCAATGTTATTTATTACACATGACAATTTGACATTTTAGTACAGATCTTAGCAAGTTGACGCGTGTGATTTGCTTTCTTGGGCTACATAAATTGACCTGGGGGGGCCAGATTTGGCCCCCGGGCCATGAGTTTGACACACGTGTCTTTAACAAAGAGCGTAACTACCGTGTCTCTTTTTCAAACCTTTGAAAAGTAGGGATGGCTGAGTATTGAGTCCAGCCAGGTCTTGGCATCGAGATGACACGGCCTTATTTCAAAGTATCGGGTCCTCTTGAATGATTCCAATATCAGCCAAAAAGCCAAATAAATCAATCAATCAAACAATCTGACATTCAGTTAGTCTTCTTTGCGAGCGGTTGGTGCTACGCTGCAGCTATTTGACGCATCGGGGAATCAAATTAAGAATTATCTGTCGTTGTGTTCATTGAAATGTTTATACTGTGATTACTGGTGGTATCGGTACTTGGTATCGACCGCATTTTTAAATGTTCAGTCACATTTATGAATAGCAATCCGTTTGTGATCTTACACGTTTTGAGCCCAGTGTTGCTTTGCCTTCGGCTTCATTGAAATGACCGCCGCAGCAACACGTTTTCCAGCTGTTGTTCAGGCATCTGTCTGGCTTTAAGGCTCACAGGTGTTGGCTACGCACCACAAAAACCTCCATTTGCCATGCCTGCTTCAGGCATAATTGTGTCCTTTGTTCATTACGACTTCTGCAATTGTCTGAGGTGGGTGCAGCGGGCATTGTAAGAATCCCCTTCTCCCTCTGTTTCTGACCTACTCCTCTCTCCAAATTTTATTGTACTCGTTTTAAGTTCTCACAGCAGGTCTGACACTAATGCATGCCAGACTCTGTTGTCTGTTGCACCGAGTTTCAGCCATGAATAATTAATGATTTCCGATAAAGATGCTTGCAGCACACGCGCATGAAAGAAAAACACGTCTGCTCAAAGGCCTGGCCAGCTTCCTCTAACCGGGACCTTCACTATCGTCTCTTGGGAAGCGTAGGCACACGCTCGCGCCCACAACCTGGATGCCTGAGGGTATTCGAGTAGATTCTGATGTTTACCAAAGCTTAAAAAGCCGTGCATTTGCGTGCCACTGAATGTGGCCTCAGCCAGACGGGCTGCGGTTCTAATATCTATATTTACACACGCGGAGATTCCCTTGGGAGCTTTGTCGGTATGTTTGTTGGTTTATCAATACTTGTTTTTATTTGTGTGATATGCGTTTCTGATGTAGAAGACTCAAGGCAAGTATCGATTCGCTTGGACTAGAAATGCATGATTATCACCACTGAAGACGACCGGCAAGATTTTCCACTTGAATTTTCCGGGAAAGTGTCCTGCAATATTGATTCTCTCCTCCAGGAAGCGGAGATCAAGAAAATGGCCAAGAGTGGTAACCGGGAGGCGTGTAAGATCCTCGCCAAGCAGTTGGTGCAGCTGAGGAAGCAGAAGAACCGCACGTACGCCGTCAGCTCCAAAGTTACCTCCATGAATACTCAGACCAAGCTCATGAACTCCCAAATGAAGATGGCCGGCGCCATGTCTTCCACAGCAAAGGTATTCTCCTGAACATGACGCCCCCCCCCCTCCCCACACACACACACAAACACAAACACACACACTCAATGGTGCATTTTGGCACTGGTGAGAATAACCGTTCTGTCAATCAAAGGCCTTTAATCCTATCATGATGAAAGTCAAAAAAAAAAGTTTAGCTGCGTCACCGTTGCTTAGTTTCTGAACTCGTTTCGGTATCTATATTTTTGCGTGCCGTTAAAAGTGTGGGCGTGAAGCGGAATCTCAGCTTTGCTCATGAGATGCGCGGGGAACAAAAAGCCCAGAAGCTATCCACTCATTTCAGAGTCACACCGCCATAAACACGCAGGTCAGCTCGAATGAAGCCCTGAATTAATGAGGCCTAATCACGAGTGTCTACGTCATTCAGCTGAAGTGAATAGTTAGGCACCGTCTACGAGCACTTGCTTTGTGGCATGACACAACAAGAGTGGAATTTATCTTGAATGTCTGTCGCATGAGACGACGCTGCACCAAAGTAGATTCTCCGTTTCTTTTCCTGATCATTGACAAAGTCTTGTTTTATAATCTATATCACGTTGATATATTCATATGAGGATATAATGCAAACATTTAGCTTGTCTAGGAACAGGAACACCGAGAGCCCTCAACTCAAATTTCGATCCCAATCATATCTGCAGACAATGCAAGCAGTGAACAAAAAGATGGATCCGCAGAAGACGATGAAAACCATGCAGGATTTCCAGAAGGAAAATATGAAGATGGGCATGACAGAGGAGATGAGTAAGGATACACACACACACGCACACACACTCGCAAGCATGGCGAGAGCACATATCACACAGGAAGCCTACCACGCTGCCAACTACAGCTAAAATATCACGATCAAAATCAGTATTTTTCACTCTCGAAAGAACAAACTGGGGGTAAAAATCCTTGTCCTTAAAAGAGTTGTTCCCCCCCCCGTCCCCTCTTCTTTTTTTAGTAAACGATACCTTGGATGACTTCTTGGATGAATCTGGAGATGAAGAGGAATCTCAGGACATTGTCAACCAAGTTCTGGATGAAATTGGTATCGAGATCTCTGGAAAGGTGAGGAGGTCCAAATGAGAGCGTGTCTTAGTGGCTGTCCAACGTAGAACACTACGAAATACATCCCTTAAGTTGGCCAACCCAACTCCGGTCCCCCATCAAGCATGTTTAGAACGCACCAGATACAAATGATCAGCTCATCAGCAAGCTGTGAGAAGCCTGATAACGATCCCGATCTAAAGCAAATACTGAAATCGTTAAATGATAGCGCAAAATAATTTGAGGTGATTTGCCTCCTTGTAATAATGCTCGGGAATCAGCTTTGAGCTCTGCTGATGGCTTTCAGTGGCGTGAGCACAAGAAGGTACCACAAGGTGGAGCTGAGCTCTCAGCTTCTCAATGGCAGGCCGGCCGTCTGCTATGCGCGGGGCTCCCCCTGGAGGTTTTTGTAAGTTATTGCAGCTCCCTTCCCATCGTTGTACAATGAGCAGCAGCACAGCTGAAAAGCGAGAACACAAGTCTCCGAAGCTGCCTCGAAATTGGCTATTAGATAAGAAATCATGTTCTGGATCTTGTCATGTATTGTACCCGCCGGACAAAAAAAAAAAAAAATGGCCAGGATATTAGATAAGAAATCATGTTCTGGATCTTGTCATATATTGTACCCGCCGGACAAAAAAAATGCCAGTAAGCTTGTTTTCATTTTTACCGTCTCCATTTGTGTGCGCAGATGATCAAAGCTCCGGCTGCAGGAAAGAACATCCCCGGCGCCGCCGCCGCATCGTCCAAAAAAGTCGGCATATCTGACGATGAAATCGAAAGACAGCTCCGCTCCCTCGGCGTGGACTAACATCTTCGGATGCATCCGCTGTTCTCTTTTCATATGGCGACTGACGTACCGACTTGGTCACAGGTTAAATGGTCACACACACACACGCACACACTCACACATGAACCCACACTCAGGGTCAATGACATCCATTGACAGACATATGACTGTCTTGTCGATTGGCCTAGTTCTACTCAAATATTTATTATGAAATTAGTGAGGCGAGAGCTGAGAGGTGGCCGAACGGTGCATCCTTGACTCGAAAAAGCTGGAGGCTCCCCTGCACTCTTGTTTATGTTGCCACTCGTTCTCTTCAGAAGGGCTCTCATGCATATGCAAATCATCTTCTACCTTTGCCGAAACTCGCCGCTGTACTGGATCATGAAACACATTCTTCTTAGCTTCTAACAAGTTTTATTTTGGGGTAAAATGCATATAATCAATGAGCAAAGCCTCATAAGTTGAAACCTCAGCTTCACGTCAACGTAATAGGAGATTCAACTGTGTATAGATTTTTATTTTTTTTTTACACTGCTGACTACTGTTACAAGCCAATTCATATCACTGTTAGTCGTTCCATTCTTAGTAAGTAGTCGAGGGGTTCGGGTTGGGTTCTTGGTTAGTCTTTATCTTCTTGTATAAATCAAGGGAGTTGCTCAGTGATTGCAGGATGACGCCTGTCCTGCAGTCCCTCTTCTCTTTCAGCTGCTGTGCAGTTATGGATGTTTTTTTTTTTGTTTGTTTGTTTTTTTTTCCCTTGACAAGCTGCCTCTTGTCCCAGACGCACACGCAAACACTGCAAAGAGATTGTCACTGTGATGCAAGAGATGTTCATCCTCAATAGATAAAGCTCATTCTGCTTCTTTATTTGCATCATGGGGCGACACAGACACCATTGTCTTCTGTCTTTAAGATGTTTTGGCTATGTTAAATTTCCTCTACTTTTCCTGCTTTTTTTTTTGTGTGTGTGGCATGTGGCACACATGCACAACAAGCTAGTTTAATCATCCAGTCATACACTTGTAAACATCTTTTGAGAAGATTCATTGAGCAAAAACATCTTTGACAATTTGATTGCTTGGGAAGTTCTGTTTTATTTTGCGTGCGTGCGTGCGTGTGTGTGTGTGTGTGTGTGTGTGTGTGTGTGTGAGTGTGTGTGTGAGTGTGTGTGTGTGTGTGTGTGTCTGTCTGTGTGTGTGTGTGCGCACGTGAGTATTGCGTGTTTCCTTTAATTACTGGACTGTGTAAATGGGATTTTATAAGTAATAAAAATTCTTCTGGTACAACTTTTTGATGGTGTGCACATTGAAGAGGTGAAATTTAATTGAGGGTTTAGAAAAATGTAAACCATACCAAAGAGGATTTGAGTGTCTTGAAAATGATTTCTTATTTATTTCAGCAGTAACATGTTACTCATGCAGGGAACACCTTATGACAGCAGGTGGAGTCCTTGTACCATTTAGCTGGATTTGAATGTTTTAACTTGCAAATGGCCTTCGTTAATATGAACTAAAAGGGGCTTAGAATGGGTCATTTTAATACCTTTAACCCTTTAAGCAGTTTCCCTGAAAAAAAACATCATTCTATATGCACATACAGAAAAAGACATCATTGGAATCAATGTTTTCATGTTTGTTTGATTCGGTCAGTCGGAATGTAGAAATGAGAAGGAAAGGTAGCAAAGATACGAGGATGAAACTTTATTTTTGAGATGGCCGCAGTATCCACGCAACATTTTTTTTTTAAATTCTTCACCAAGCAAACCTGTTGAAAGATGTGATTTTATGGCAGTTCATCATCAATTTCTGGCGATTTGGTACACAAAGGTCTTCGGGCTGTGGTTATGAATTGCAATTTAGACTTTCACCAAATATGACACGCAAGCTCATTTTTCATTGCGATGACCTCGCATCACCCCGTGAGCAAATGACAGCTACAAGTTTGCTGTGCAGGCACTTGTGAAGCTAACGCGTATTACAACAACCCAAAATATATTAAGCATGGCTCAAATTCGAATTAAAAACACAGTAATTTAGCATTGAATATATTACATCTGAATAAATAATCTGTTGTGTAGTACAACTACACGTACTGTAGCGCTAATTAGTCAAATCTCTACTCACAAATAGTCATGCATAAACCACTTATGAATTATGCAAATGCACACAAATGTAATATTTAAAAAAAAAAAAAAAACATCAACTTTAGCTGACAATATTTCTGACATTTCACCAAAATGTCTTTTCATACGTGCTAAAACAATGACCTGTGTTTACTAATGAAGAAAAGTGCTTATCTATAAAAATATCATTATTATTTTTTGGATTTTCTCTTCAGTCACCAACTCCTTTAGTGTGAGGGGGAAAAAAAACATTAGTTACGGACAGAACTCACTGTCAAAATAAAAGTGAAATATTAAGAACCCACCCTTGATTTATATCATTGGCCGATGCGTTTTACTCAGCTGCCCGATGCAGTTTGTACTCATTTTGGCCAAGCAGGAGCTGAGGCTGGTTTTGACCCGTTTCTCCCTCTGGCGCCTATTACAGAACCACACTCGGACCACCTCCTTCTCCAGGTGGAGGCCTTTTGCTATCCGGGCTATTTCCTGGGAGGATGGTTTACTTTTTTCCACAAAGCTGTGCTCAAGAGCTTCCTTAGCGCCCAGGCTGCATTGAGGATCAAGCAGAGAGAGAGAAAAAAAAAAGCCTTTTAAAAAAGGACAGTCACAAGGCAGATTTAAAAAAAAAAAAGTCATTTTACCTGATAGTTGTTCTCCTCTTTCTCTTTCGCTCATTTATTCCTATTTTATCATTGTTCAGAGCTGAAGGCACGGATGTGAGAGGGAGCTGAATTAGCAAAGGTGACGAAAAAGATGAGAGGAATCGGCGACGGGCTCACCTCGAGCAAGCTCAGCCTCGTTCAACCACTTGGCCAGGATGGCCTTCAGTTTGCAGGCGTTCTTGAAGCTCAGCTGCAGGTTCTCAAAGCGGCAGATGGTGGTCTGACTGAACTCTGAACCGTGCACGGCGGCAAGGGCCTCGCCCACGTTGGTCTGAGTGTAGCCTAGTGGAGCACAGGTCGAAAAACGGGACGACGAAAGCACATTTCAAATGCAGTGGCGCGTTGTTGCCATACGAAAGTCCACTTGGCTTGTGGCAGTGTTATAATAACACTTGCTAACCTATAATACTGTTTCAACACAAACGGTGCAGCAACATGTAGACAAACAGTACAACAAAATTCACATATTTTCCTTATCCTCTATGAAAAATGACTAATATTACCACAACCTACTCAGCCACTTGCAGTAGTTATGAAAGTTGTCTTTGTTTGTGTCTGTCGAACTGTATTACACCGCCTCCCATTTTTCTGGGTCAAGACCGCTACATTTGTAGTTTTTATGTGGAAGGCAGGCTGGAATGGATTAATAGTGTTTCCATTCCTTTTAATTGGGAAAGGTGATTTGAGAGTGAGGTGTCTTAGGTTACAAACATGGCCACAGAACAAATTCAACTTGTATCTCAAGGCACCACTGTATTTATGTACACTTTGTAAACATACCCCTTGTCGAAATACCAGGTTTTTTCAATGATGGGGGGGAAAAAAACATAAATGACCTCTATGCTATACAGTTCAATTTTTTAAAATTGTTTTGTTTTTTTTTGAAAGGGGGGGGGGAATAAGTGGGCGTAGCAGAGTAGTGCTGTTCATGACATCATAATCCTCACCAAGTTTGATCCTCCTTATTTTAAAATCATTGGCAAACATCTCCAGCTCTTGGATCTGTGGAGAGTCCATAGCGGGGGTGTCCTCCAGCTCCCGGATGCTCTTCTTCTGGATGTTAACTTTCATCTCGCCCACAGCGGGGCCCCCAGGGACCTCGTCAGTTAGCAGGAGGGCCGAGGGCAGCGAGGAGAAACCGTGACTTAACGCGCAGGAGCTGCCGCTTAGACCGGGATCTGGAAACTTGTACAGGCACGGTGTCAGCGAACCTGGACAGAGGGACACAAAAGAAAGGCAAAGTGGGGAAATTTCGATTCGGCGACAGAACGTAATACAGTCATTGTGACATGCTTGAAGCGGGGCATTCAGTTGGTCGGGAGAGTCCCAAGTGAAGTCCCAGATTTCAAATGCACCAGTGTGAAGTGTTATACTCATTGAGATACAAGTCACGTGCTGTCATATCAGAAAAATAACTGTAGCCTGATGACTTGACTGGAAATGGCCATGCGGTCTGTTCGTCGTTACTTAGCCGGACGTGCTCACCAGTCACCCACCTTGCCGCCACACAAGTGAAACAGTGGTGTGAGAATTGAAGTTGTAGTTCTGAGAAATGGAGCAAAACCGTAAGATTGTTGTTTTTTTTTTTTTTAGTCTGTCACAAAAAGATTTGAAGCGCATCAATTTGCCAAAGATGAATCAGAAAAAGAAATGCGAACGCCACTGCCACCTGGTGGTTGTGTACTTACACTTCATTCTAGCACGGCACACAAAGCATGTCCCCCGAACTCTTTAACAACTGATCGACGGTAATCTAAAACTGACAAAATATGGCGATCCATCAGCCACAGAATATAATATTCTACAAGCGCACGGCTGTGTTTTCTTGAGTGAGCAGTCTCTCTGAATTGAATTTACTCCACCCGCCCCCCCCAACATGCATATCGACTTTGTTCCTGTTTCCATCGACTCCCAAAAGCAACGGAGCCTTTCTCTTCTAAAAACTGGACACTCCACCTCAAATATTTGAAGCCGCGACGAATGAGTTGACTCGAGTGGGCTTTGCCGAGTGTTGTTACTTGCTAGAGGAGATGTGAAAATCGGGCGGTTTAGGAGGCTAACATAAATGGCTGTTCTAAGTGTCATCCTCATCATTGTTGTTGGCGAGCATTTACCGAACAAACTTCTTCTCACGTTAGTTTATGGGTAAAAGCCAGTTTTCAATGTGATTATGTAATACACAGACCATATTAAAAGCCAGTGAAAGGATGTACTCATCAACTCCATCGTGTTGGTGTTTGAACGCCTTGTTTCGTCAAGGTCGCAGCAACAAGTAATTCCTTTACGCCTCGCTCGTGTGATGATGTTTTTCAACGCCAAGTGCAACTTTAATTTGTTCGAGGCTTCAGAGTCAAATTTATTACCTGAACTTAAATCCATTTAATGTGTTTGTGACCTCATGCTTCTTTTCAATATCTGCTTGGTCCTTCACTCGCTACATCCATCACATTATTATTGGTAATGAAGTGGGAATTAAAAAGAAAAAAAAAACTGCAGCAGGACTTTGACACGGTGCGCATAACAACTTCTTGGGTCATTTTGCCCTCATCTTCTTTTGAGCTCTTCAGATAATATTTGCCGTCTGTCTCCTCCATTAAAAGAATCAACGTTGTCACCTCTTTGGTGAATGTTAATAGTATTCCGTCCGCTCTACGCGATGACATCATCTGACGTCAACTGAAACTGTTTCGAAATGAAGCATTTGGTCTCGTTCTTTCTTTTAACGTCTCTGAATAATTATTTCAGCAACACAGATTAGCCTCTGGTGATTTCCGGTCCCACTGACATTTTCTTAGATCAGATCCGGTCTGACCGTTGGATCAGAAATTGGAGCTTTACAAAGGTAATCATGCACGGATGTTAATTTAATAACCGTTGACGATTGTGGTTGAAGTACATGCAGTGGTGGTGAACTGAACTGCTTGATACCAATGTATCGTTTGTCAGAACTGATCTTTTTAAGGTACAAGCGAAGTAACCGCCATTTCACAACAATGCTGTGTTGATTTCTGTAGCCCGCCATCAAAGAAACACATTTCATCTGTTTCTTTTTAAGATGAGGTAATTTCAGAATCCGCAGGGCTGACTCACAGTAGCCAGCAACACCTACAGCAGTCTGCAGGAACGGAACTGCAAATAGCACATTGTTTGGCAACAATACAAAGACAAATCGCTCCAAATGTTTCTTTGGATCACTGACACGAAAAATTCAATAATCAACTGTTCTGTTTGGGTATGCCGGATGTAACGCATCCAAAAGAATTCTGCTCCTTGGTATGTCTTAACATTTCGAACGCTCTGAAATTGATGCAAACATTTTACCTTCAGGCCTTGTTGGATTTTTAACCACGATTTTCAGCTTGATCATCACCATTTTACATTTCGTGTAAAGACTTGGGACTCTATTTTCATGAGCGGTGGAAATTCTGCGCGACGCGTGGCGGAATTCTGCATGGATGCGGGTTGGAATTTCGCAGACCAGAGCAGGTGCGCGGATTTGAGAAGGTCTGCGCCACTGTGGGAGTGATCACAGTCGATGTTAGTCATGGCCAATTTAAGCGGCTTCTCTGTAATTTTCACCCGTTTCAATTGGCCAAAAGGTACAATTTCATGGAAATAGTTCCATATATTATTGCTGCTATATTTCATGAGCCAAAGACTAGTTGTAAATCACAAAATCAGTCAAAAATCGCCACCCTTTGGAACTTTCATCATATTTCCACATGAGCACAGCTAAAACGGTTTAAAAAAAAAATAACCTAGTGGAGTAGTCACAAATGACCAGCATAACGCCGCTATTGATTGAAATCAGAGCATACAAAGAGGCTGCTCATTTTCGATCACCTGCCAGATTACTGCGTGATTACCTTGCAGCGGGTTTGCCGCGCTCACCATGTTAGGCGGAGGGACGCCGCATGTTTGCAGGATACAAGTCTGAGAAATACTTGCGGAGAGCATCTCCTGAGCTGGAATGAAAGAAAGACACAAAGGCATCTTTAGTCCCACTCAAGCCACTCAGAATTGAGTTGAAATGACGTCGTCATTGTTCCGATGACACTGTGAGATCCATCCAGTCAAGCTGCAGTACCTGAAGAAAACACAAGCAAGCGCAAGGGCGCCGTGCAATCTTTGCAAATCCCGAACCGCAGAGGTGTGAGCTCAAATGTGCTAGCATGTCTACCCTGTTGCCTCTTGGGCGACCGTCATAGCTGTATTTAGGTGAATCCAAATCTTTTTTTCTTTCATTTAATTCTGCAGTTACAGTACCTCACACAAAGAGGGCCTTTACCGTAATTTCCGCACTATAAGGTGCACCTAAAAGCATTCAATTTTCTCAAAAGCCGACAGTCCGCCTTATAATCCGATGGGCCTTATATAGGGATCAACACAGTATTCTGATTTCTTGGAAGTAGTCATTTAAATGTTCTGTCAAGCGCTTTGTTACAGCTGCAGCGTTTGGGAGGGCTCGATATAAATAAATCTGTATTTTATTTGTATTGTATTCCGTTAGTGTAGCTCCATCTAGTGGATGCATCACGCAACTGCAGCCAAGGCTCTATATAAATAAAGCTTATTTTATTGTATTGCTGTTAGCGTAGCACCATCTAGTGGATGCATCACGCAACCGCAGCCACTATTGTAGCTTCGTTTCTATGCGCCTTATAATGCGGTGTGCCGTATATGTGAAAACAGCTGTAATAGTCCATTCATTGAAGGTGCACCTTATACTCCAGGAGCGCCTTATAACCCAGAAAATACGGTATTTCCATCGCACCTTTTGTATGTTCATCATCAGGATCGCGCAGAAACTTGAAGCAGTTCAAACACCATCTTACGTATATTGTGGTGATCAACAAAGTACTTTCGATAGATTTTATCTTTATTCTTGGGGCAATGCGCTTCAGAGATGAATATACCAACTTTTTTGAAGGGAGATGCGGATGTTTTCTTAAACGACAAAAAAATGCATATTTTATAACAGTGCAGGAGTCACATTTATTTCTAAATGTCACAATGCTGGCGTATTATTGCGTGAGCCGTTCAAGGTAATGAGCTTCTTCGGCAACTGTGAACAGCGGTAAACAATGCACATTTACCGTCGACCTAAATAGACCGTGCACAGCACTCCAAATACACCATGAAACGAAAACTTCTCTTTCTCCACTTGTCCTTTTTAAAGCTCCATTTTGACGGATAAGCGAGCCTCACCACGCCAACCCACCTGCCATGATGCCATAGGTGGCTTGCTGGTTGCTGTAATGACAAGGCGTGACTGGGTAATGGAGGCTGGGGGGACTGTTGCCAAGAGGGTTTCCCAGGGAGTTTGCGGAGAGTTGCATTTGAGAACGCTTGGACGGTTGACCCAGGGACAGCCCAGACGACACTAAATGAAATAAACAGACAGAAATTAATACATTTCAGGCTGTGAGAGGCGGGGGTCGGGGGGGGGCGACTTTCTTGTCAGTATGATTATTAATTTCGCTCAAACTTTTCCTACATGTACCCCCCCCCCAAATAATTTGAACTACAAGTATCACGATCAACATTAAAATACAGTAGCACAGTTGGCCTAAGTGTTCATTAAAAAAAAAGGCAATGCAAAAGTTTTATTTAACTTTATTGTAAGTCAGTCTAACCTTGATTAACACTGTGCTTAAATGTAGAAAAATAACAAAACTTAGGTAACGATTCGCTTCAAAAGTAAAATAAAAATTATACCCAAACAAATATTTTAAAACAATTCTTATCTTGCATGCTTCGTGTGTGTGTGTGTGTGTGTGTGTGTGTGTGTGTGTGTGTGTGTGTGTGTGTGTGTGTGTGTGTGTGTGTGTGTGTCCTTTCTGGAATGGATGTTACAATGGAAGGTTTCTGTACGTCCACTTTTACTTTGTATTTTTACAACTCCTTATGTGCTGTAAATGCTTATGTGCGAATACGACTTGAATATCTGTTGGCTCTTCCTTTTAATACTTCATTCATTATTTGTTAAAAAAACAAAACAAAACAAAAACTCAATGATATTCCAACGCGGCGCTCAATTGCAATACTCTGTTGATGGGAAGATAAATAAGTTTGACAAAAAGAAACTGCCCTCCGAGGCCGTCTTCGATTCGCGCTTGTACCAGACAGAAAATTCATACATGCGCTGCAGCATTGCTGAATGAATACGGTGCCGCAAGCGCTAACTCAACGGCGCTCATTTTCGTATCGCACACGGCGATTAACCTATAGTCAAATTTTGCAATACTTAATCGTTAATCCCCTTGTGTTTTATATGCATGCAATATGATAGAAATGGAAGCCAAGTGATTTCTATCATCAGCATGAAAAAAAAAAAAAAATGCTCCCCACCTTGCCTCACCGCCGTGAAAGCAATAACACGTTACAATGCACCAAGATGGCTACGCTAGCCTGATTGGAAGCATTTTTTTGCCCACATTATCCTGATTCCTGCCTTTGTGACAGAGCGCACAATTGCGGATCGGAAGGAATGTCATTGTTATGGCGCGGCCTGCTGTATATTGCATCACTGTGAGGACAAGCAAGCCCACACAGAGCCAAAAGGTTGTAATGGCAATGCGCCCATTCCGCATGATGCAAGAACTGTAACTGGAATTGGGACTACAAAGTGAAATCATTTGCATTGTACAGAGAGTGACGCCTGCTGCGGTCGTCCTCTCTTCATCAGATTTTGAATCGATGTGTGTGCGGAGTGGTTTATTTTTGTGTTTCTAGTGTGAAAAGCCTTTTGGGGGGAAAAAGTCTCTGTATGTCTCTGTATGATTCACAAAAGTTCTGCATGACTACGACTCATAAATTAATCATTGTCAGACTGTATCCATATGAATACTGACATTTTATTAATAATACGGGTACGTTTCAAAAACACTTTAAACCCTTTTCTTGCGCCCTGTAACCCGATAACATGATAAGCCGTCCACTGAAAGGGTTAATATGCTTACCGAAACACATTTCTAAAACTCGCTGGCATTTATTAAGCCAGGTGGAAAATGCTTGTTGCGTTTATTTATTTGTCATTTCTAAGGTCGAAGTTAATTGTGTTGACACCAGCCAGTGATTCCGGCTGGGCCAGCCAGCCGCGGAGCGCATCAAGACAACAAACGTGAATTCACGTTCACGTTTATCCCTCAGAGACAATTCAGAGTTTTCAATTAATCTAACAAGTGTATTTTTGGACTGTGGTGGGAGGAAGCCCGACACGAGAGAACATTTGCTCACATTTTAACTCCTGGTCAAATAACTGTGAGCCAGACGTACTAACCCGTCAACCACGGTGCCACAACACTAAATGACAATTAATTGCGGCCGGACAACCCAACCCACATGGTAACAAAAGATGTTTTCTCCTTTTTGCACGAGTGAGAAAGGATTTAAGCTTCCGTGGTGCTTATGTGTTTGGCCAGAAAATGTTGTCGGTAATCCAGAGCGAGGCCCACTTACCTGCGGAGACCATGCTGTGGCCGTGGGAGGTGCTTGGCAGGCAGTCGCCGCCAGAGCTGTGGTGCATGAAAATTGGCAGAGGGGAGTCTCCTGCCAGAGGCGGGAAAGAGTCACCGCCGAATGCCTGAGAGGCCATTTTTGGCCTCTTCCAAGTTGTCCGATGCGGTCCACTTGATCTGCTCTCTTAACGTGCCCTTTTCAAGTCATCATCGCCTTGTCCTGCTTCTCCTCCTTTCCGAATCCTTTATTTCATTTTCACTCTGACCGTCTCTAGTTCATGGGCTGCTGCATGTTCTTACACTTTTGTCCACCCTCAACTTTTTGGGGGGTTTGCTCAATTCTGACGTCGATTTCTTTTTTTTCCCCGCCCACCCCCAAATTTAAAACGCAAATCTATATCCGAGCGAATCTCACATCCAGCTCCCTTCCTTCTATCCGATCAACAGGTAAGTCAGCATCTGTCACCCCCTGGAGACTTTGCATCCTCCTGCAGGTATTTATACCCCCCTCCCCCCCATCCCAACGACCTGCAACTACTCCTCACTCCACCCCAGGAGGCCCCTTCTTTCACATCAACCACCAGCTACCAATCCCATGCCACCGCTGTTATTGTGTTTTTCCGTACCTGCCTTTGTGTTATCCAGTCTCCAAATCCAGGATTAAGGTACAGAGCTGCAACGAAACCCGATCCCGCTCGACCCTCGCTCTCTCCCCGGTGCTGCGTCCCCCCCTACGCCTGATTAAAGGGTTCCCGCTGACAGGCCGTAGAATAAGCGGTGGCCAAATTAAACAAATGCTCGGGTTTGATTTGAATGCGCTCATAGGCTGCTTGTAATGGGGGACAAAAATAATATGGGTCAACAGTAAATTTGAATCAGAAATTGCCCTGAAAGAAAAAAAAATTGACGCTGATTTCAATGTTAATTTTTTGATTTTTGATATATTACGTCTTTTATTTTATATATATATATTTTAAGGCTTTTTTTGTTGTTTTTAAGTCTAACCTTACAGTTTGACACCAACACAGACCTTTGAAGTTTCCCCCCAAAATTCCATCTGTTGCTGAAACCAAGCTTTAACTCATAAATAATTCTAAACTTGTAATAATAATAATAATTATTATTATTATTATTATTATTATGAAAACCTGATGTGTTAGAAAAAAACTAGGACAGAGTTGGAATAAACGCACACAAAAAAACTCGAAAAATTGACTTGCATCCCTGCTAAAAATATTGAGAAATTTGTCAAGTGACACTTTCCCTTTTTGTGTCCCCAAGTCAGGCCTTCAACTGCTTGAAACACGCAGATATTTTTGTAAGGATGATGATTTGTGTAAATAACGAAATTGTGTACAAGTTTGGGGGTTTTTTTCCTCCCCTGATGTAAAAAATATAGGGTGGCTCAATAAAGGTTGTGAAACATTCTCATGTTATGATCAATTCCCAACCATAAAAAATTAAAAACAGTCTTTGCAAATTAGGAAAGAGATATCATGGTTCCCCTCCGCTAAATGTTAGTTGGTAGTTTCTTCCTATGACTTATCAAATTGGCTTTGCTCCACTCCACAAAGCCATCCGGTCGATAGCCGCTCAGTTGAAGACGTCACAACTTGGACTCTTCATCTTCCTCCTAACCAAGCAGAATGTAGCCCCCCGCCGCCGCTCCCCCCCCCCACCCCCACCCCACGACAAGCGTCTGATGTTTTGACAGCGGGCGAGAGGGGAAAATGCTGCCACTTTGTACCCGTTTGGAATCCTCCACCGCTGTTTTTCTCGGCGTGAACTATTGTGCGTGACAAGGTCCTTTCGACACACAACGCGCAAAGTGAACGTGGCATCAAGCAAAGCGGCTCTGACCTGATGACACCGAATTCTTTGTAAGAGCCCAGATGAGAGCGGAGCGCTGCATTATGGGTCCCCGCTGAGGCTGCATTTGACATCGTGATGATTTAGAGAAAGCCTAAGAGAAAATCGAGAAAATGATGGCAAATATTGATTCGGTGAAACAGGACTGAAAAAGCAGCCTTGCTGTATAAATCCATCCTCCCATCCATTTTCCACACCTCTTATCCTCAATGCCGAGCTGCGGGTGACTTGGAGACTCCAGCGTCACCGCGTGCATTGTCACTTATGATCAAAGTAAAGGTAAAGCTTTTTGTTTGGTTTGCTTTTCTTGTATGATTCATTCGACACACGTCGCATGACATTTGTCGATGTTAAAAGGTCGCTTTTATGATATAAACAGAGATTTATTGCACTCTATAGATTCTCCAAAGAAGCTTTCTGGCTGTTTATTTCCACCGGGTGAAGTTTACTGTCAAAGTAAACATCAAACAAAGGGAAGTACATGTATTTCACGACATAGGTTTGCCTCACGACAGTCCATTTAGCTTAATGCTAACAAAGAATGCAAAAAGCTAAATATACCACATATATATAGCTATAAAAATAAATAAAATCCTCTTTACGGTATTTACTAGCTATTCACTGCTTTATCGCCGATCTATGACCCATCATCTATCCACCCAGATCACTCCGTACTCTTTTGATAGTTCCGTGTTATTAAAGAATTCCTGCTAAAACGCTCAGCCCTGATGCTATCGCGCCAACATGTTTTATTACTGTCGAGGGACGTTGAGTTTAAAAAAAAAAAAAAAGAAGTGGGACCGCACATGCTGCATTACATTAAAATCCTTGTTAAAGCACCTCTTCTTGGCAGCAAGGAAGCCATTATCCCCGTAGAGCTTAATTAGCTGCAGCAACAGAGGAAAAGTGAATCACTGATAATGCACATTCCCTCAGGGCCGCGACCTTGGGATCTACTTCCAGCTGCACTGCGCATCACTCTGCAGAAGGTCTAAAGTGTACGGCCCCACTGGGAAATGCAGCCATTTAAAAAGTCCCGGCCGAAATGGAGTGTGAAGCGTGGCGCGCTCGGAGCACCGCTTTCTTGTTCCTCTTGTCACTTAGCGCAACAGTGCTGCAACGCGACAACCGCGATGTTCGACCAAAGGTTTTGGTTCATTATATAAAATAGGTCACTTCGTCTTCACACATTTTATGGCCGGTTTGAAAGAAAAAAAAAAGCTCTTGGAAGGCAAGGAACAGGCTCAGTAGTTTCTCTTGCCGTGTAAGCATACTGTACTCATGTCACGGATGACAAGGTGTGTATTTTGTGGCAAACCAAGTCGTGAGCATGTTTGGCGAATTTCAATGCACACAAGTGCAAAGCACGTGTCGTTAAACGAATATTAAATGAATGTAAATAAAATAGAGAAACAAATTTGTTTTTCGTAGCCCAGCGGGTAAGTGATAAAATTCTGTACAGTGGACAAATGTATGATCGGAAAAACACAACATTAATAATAGGAGTGGCGTTTTTATGCTAATAAATGAACGTCTTCAACCTAATGGCAGGACTACGAGCGATTTGCCGCGGCGCGGTCAGGCAGCTGGCGCAGAGCAGCTGTTCGGGTTAGCAAGAAGTGCAACAGTGCATCTCGAGGGGCTTACTTGTTGCCTCCGTTTTGCGTGACATCACAGCAGGTCGGATAGAAAACTAACCGGCATTTCATTGTGGGGCAATCTCCACTTGTTTGCGGGCCAGGCTTATCCCAAGCGAGCCAATTATCTCGGAGTGAGCGGAAGAGCAAGTTGCCATTGTCTCCGTATAGTGTCAGTCTTGCGCTGAATGCAGAGTGCTCGGGCTAAAACAGCGGGACTCATCACCAAGGACAAAGGTTAAGCTGAGGAGCACAGCCGGGCCATGTGCTCAATGTTGTGTCTGTATTTGTGTGTTGTCCTGGGCTCTGCTTCACTATTGTTGATGGAGGTGGGCTGCAGGTGAAAAATAGCTTGTGGGTGGCAGGCATGATTCAACTTGCTCCCCGAGCATGCTGTGCTAATTTTGGCATTTGGAATGTGTCTCGGTGAGCCGAAACAACTATGTGGCTTGAAATGTGATGAGAAAATATATATACCGTATTTTCCGCATTATAAGGCACGCCTAAAAGCATTTTCTCAAACGGCGACGGTGCGTGTTATAATCCGATGCACCTTATATACGGATCAATATTCTGATTTCTTGGACACAGTATTTGTAAATGTTCTCTAAAGCGCTTTCTTACAGCTGCACCAGTTATGAGTGCTCTCTATAAGTAAAGCTGTATTGTATTCCCTTTAGCATCGCTTCATCTCGTGGTTGTATAACGCAACCGCAGCCATTATTGGAGCTTCTATTTGATGCGCCTTATAATGCGGTGCGCTCTATATGTGAAAACAGTTTGAAAATAGGCCATTCATTAAAGGTGCATCTTATACTCCGAAGCGCCTTATCGTGCGGAAAATATGGTATAAATATATAATGCAATATTTGCAGTATTATTATAGACTGTTGGTATATGCCAAACCCCGAGCAAAGATCGACTGCACAACCAGCTCCCCTCCATGCAAGGAAAACACACAATATGTCCTTGATATGAAAGGCGCGTCTACTTTTACCTCCGGTAGCTTTCAGTCATCGCTTGCCGTAATTGCACAAAGAGACAGAAACTGATGGTATGATGCAAAGAGGGATACTGGAAATACATCCCAGTCTTCTTTCACTTCAGCCAACTGCACCCACTCCAGTCAAAGTTCATCCTTCTGGCTGCTAAATCAAGGATTATTTTTGCACACCGAGACGCCTCATACTTTGGCACTGTACTTTATATATACTGTAAATCCAGTATATGTTGCCCCGCATTATACTGATACATACAGCCAAATATTTCTTAAGCATAATTCATGGCTCACTTTTGAGTAGAAAAACGGATCATTTCGAACACCTTTAGAATATTTTTAGTCAAACAGGATTTCATTATCATGAAAAAAATACACTTCTGGGCTCCAGATGGACCTTAAGTGGTGGAATTTTGCCCCTAAAATTTGAGACAGTGCGAGTAAATTGTTAATCTACTCTACTTGCATGAGTGATCAGTAGATTCGCTGATTTGTTTAAAAGTTATTATTCATCCATCCATCCATTTTTTGAATCCGTTTATCCTCACAAGGCTCGCGGGGCGTGCTCCATTCAACCCCAGCTGTCTTCGGGCAGTAGGCGGGGGACACCCTGAACCGGTTGCCAGACAATCGCAGGGCACACATAGACAATTTAGAGTTCCTTTAACCTGCCATTCATGTTTTTGGAATATGGGAGGAAACCAGAGTACCCGGAAAAAAAAACACGCAGGCACAGGGAGAACATGCAAAATCCACACAGGAAGGCCACAGCCGGAATCGAACCCTGCACCTTTGCACTGTGGCAATGTGGCCGTCTCCTCATAAATTTTTTTCTGTGTGTGACCCTTGGAATAAAAAGTTTGGACAGCGCCCGCCGAAAGTATAAACATCAACTAGTAAAGCAGCCAGTGGATCAAGGACACATTTTAAGAGCAGGGGAAATGGGAGCAAGCCAATGTGCAAATGGTTGGGGCCATCATCATTTGAATGCAGATTAAGAGTGGCCATATTGTCGTGCTCATTTCCACAAAGAGCCTCTGCAAATTTTCCTTTCTGAACTGCACCACCGAGTATCAGCTTTTTGAGCATCGCTGACTGCGCATTGACAGTCGACGCACGTTTTGAGTCACAACTCATCGACTACAGGCGCTCGGTCTGCGGCCCGCACCCACAAAGCCCAGAGTTCTTGGATGTGTACGGCTACTTCGAAATATGTCACTGATGGCAACGCCTGTTATCGTCCTGGAAAGTGAAAATCAATCCATTCGGTCGCCAACGTAATCAGCTGTTGATGAAAATGAAAAACGAGGCAAAGTGAGGAGCACGCATCAATGTTGATGATGATTCGCTAGAAGGCCCGACGTCGCTGACGCAAAACTGATCAAGAAGAGAAAGTAATATGCATCCATCCATTTTCAATACCGCTTATCCTGTACGTGGTCACGGGGTTGCCGGAGCGTAGCCCAGCTGACTTTGGGCGGAAAGCGAACTACACCCCGAACTGGTCGGAAAGAGTAATACTCCAGATCAAAGAAGCTAGGCTAACTGTTAGCTCGACTAGAAACTACAGCACGGCAGAGGTGTCAAAATTAGTCAATTAATCAACAAGTAATTGATCGATAATTGTTTTGGGAATCAATTCATGGTTCACAGCCATTTTTTATTTTAAAATTATCCAAATCCCCTCATTTCAGCCCAGAATCGTTGCCTTTCGCTTCAACCCTCGCCAAGCAGTCTCCGTTTAAAAAAACATTGGTCAACGCCATTCCCTATGCCATGATACTGCTTCATTGTCGTATATTTGTTTATTACTATATATCCTTTGGTTGTGCAGCCTTCACAATATTTCCCCAGACACACACACACACACACACACACACACACACACACATGCGCGCGCACAATGTCCACCTGGTACAATGTCCTCCCATGTATGGATGTGATACCTGTGAGAATGTGTCACCCAGCCGTGTTCCCACAACATTAATGGCCTCCAAGTTTACGGCATGTAAAATGTGTATTTCCTCAGAGAAGGAAGGAGACTGGTTCTATCTGCAAATGACTTTTTGTGACTTTGTCGTGTGGGATTTTGACAAGAGTAAGGGGCATAAGGGGCACTTTGAGCAGTGGATTTAGATGAGGTATTCACAATTCAGAGTTCCGTGTGTGCGTGTTTGCATGTGTGTGTCTGAATCGGGAGTGTTGCAGGGTTGCGAGGTGAAGCTCGGCCAGGTGCTTTAAAGACGACTCATGATCGCTTCACTAATTAAGTTGACACTCTGTGCGCGCGTGTTTGTGTGTGCCCGTGCGTGTGTGTGTACGAGTGATACAAAAAGAGCGAAAGGGCAGGCCAACTTTCAGATCTGTTTTGAAGCGTCATTGGAAAATACACAAATAGATTTGAATTTCCCCGTTGATCATTGCTGAGCTTTGATTGCGTACTTGTGCAAATAGTGGCCGCCGAAAGAATTCCCCTCTCTCAATTTGTCGCATGGTGCATCGTCAACTTGACCAAATCAACACCGCTCGCCACATGGTGCCTCTTTGTTCCCTTCAGGAGAAAAATATGAAACAATCGGACAATAGGTGGTTGGAATTAACTTTTAGTATACTGTCCTTTCCAACAGGTGGAAAAGTTCAGTTTAGTCCACTATACAAGTGTCTTAAAATTTGCGTACACACACACACACACACACACACACACA
>NW_017806159.1:954652-990014 GCF_001891065.2 Hippocampus comes
CAGGGAGGCCGGGGCGGGAATTGACCCCGGTCCCTCTGCACTGTGAAGTCGACGTGCTAACCACTGGACTACCGGGCCGCCTATATATATATATATATATATATATATATACATATATATATTTTTTTTCAGTCTGGAATTTGTGTCATTTGTGACACCACATGGTCTGTACTAACAAAGATGATACCTGTGAGAAGGTGTCACCCTCCTCTGTTCCCACTGCAGATTGGATTAGTGGCCTGTTGTGTGCACGTGCGTGTGCGTGTGTGTGTGTGTGTGTGTGTGTGTGTGTGTGTGTGTGTGTGTGTGTGCGTGCTAAGAGAGAACGTCTTGGTCTCTTTACACCGCTTACATTTTTGCGATGAACAAAGCACCGCTGTCAATTTAATTGCCTGCAGGGCATCCATATTTATATGGAAGGGGGGAACTCCCTCTCGACAAAAAGAGTCGTTTAGTACATCTCAGAGAGACAACGCTGATATCCGGATGTCACTTTTGGAGTCATGCGCATTCTGTAAAAGGAAAATAACGTGGCCGTGTCGAACGCTACCAAAATTTCACAATCTGGAGTTGGCATGCCCATCCAAAGGGTTACCATCACAGATGCATTTTGCCTTTTCTTTATTTATTTATTTATCATCCCCGGACGACAAGATGCGCCGGATTAAAAACTGCAACAGCTGAATTTAGCCATAAAAATGAGTTTGTCCATACATTGGCCGCATTCGATTTATCGCCGTGGGTTTCCACGTTACAACAATGGGATGATTGCAAAACAAAGAGGTCACTGCCAACCGCAGCTCGTTACACAGTCGCGTAACATTGGCAGAACCTTTCTCAGTCACTCATCACACGAGGAAAATTAGCCCGACGAGCTTCACCACACCCACAACTCCAACACTCTCCTTAACCACAAACCCAAACGCCCTAACCCTCGAGCCCTATGATAACATGATAAGCTGTACACTGTAGTAACCGCTGTCCCCGAAAGGGTTAAAACCAAACCTTCATGATCTCAACTGGCCTGCTTTCCTCCAACGCGACCACTAGAGAGTAAAAGTAGGAGTAGCGACAAAAAAGGGCTTTTTGTCTTGTTTTGGCATTTCTATTCATTATGCGAGGGTGAACTGGGAGTGGGGCACAACATGGCGGAGGTCAAATCTCCTGATGAATATCAAGCGTACCTCGCGCGCACTCCCGACAACCATCTGCTCCAAGCTACGGCTGACTCACCGGCCGCAGTACAAACACATCATACAAAGGCTAATTTCATCAACATATTCAACAAACCTAAATGGAAAGGCAAAGGTTAACCGTTTCATTCGAGGAAACAGGAGCGGCTCTCAAAACGCCGCTTTTTCTTCAGCGCCGGCAGATTGCAATCTCTCTTTGGTGCTTAAATGTCACGGAGAATATTTTTGGGGGGGGTTAAAAGACGTTTATTTACAGATCGACGTCAAATGTTCAAAAGACCCCTCGAGGTTGTTGTCAACCATCTGTTGTCGAATGGCGGTCGAGTGGCGAATGAAGCGGGTTTTTGCAAATCGCACGGCAAACAAACGGGACACCGCATTTCGGGTAATCCAATGGCGACACAAAGCATGCTACAGCAAAAAATTGGAAGCGATAAATATACACAGGTAATATCATTACTACAGTGGACAGCTTATCATGTTATCAGGTTACGGGTTCTCATTATTGGTGCATGAAAGGGTTAAAAAAAAAAATTATGTGTAGAAAATGCCGGCCCGGTGTTCCAGTGGTTAGCGTGTCATGCTCACAGTGCAGAGGTGCAGGGTTCGATTGCCGCTCCGGCCTCCCTGTGTGGATTTTGCATGTTCTCCCCGTGCCTGCGTGGGTTTTCTGCGGGTACTCCGGTTTCCTCCCACATTCCATAAACATGCTTGGCAGGTTAATGGAACACTCTAAATTGTCCATAGGAGTGAGTGTGAGCATGGATGAATGTTCGTCTCTGTGTGCCCTGCGATTGGCTGGCAACCGGTTCAGGGTGTCCCCCGCCTACTGTCCGAAGACAGCTTGGTTAGGCTCCAGCTAACCCCCGCGACCCTTATGAGGATAAAGCGGATCAGGAAATCGATGGATGGATGGATGTAGAAAATTGCAACACAAATGTGTAAAATGTTCTCTTATATTGCATAGTAAGGTCGAATTTTTGGAATCAGGGACAGGCAACAGATGCTGTTTTTTGGTCTCGGTAGTTTGCGTTAATCTTTTAAGTAACATCTATAAAATGACATTCTGTCACAATGCAACACCTATTTATTCATTTATTGAGTGATTAATTTATTTATTTGAACGTATCACGGTGATGAAAATGGATGCTTTGATATGAGTTTAAGGTAAACCTCATTGCTTCTTACAGATTATGGCTTTCCCTACACAGCGATTATACGAACCGTTTTTTTTTTTGTCATTAATCTCAGTCCCCTCAGTGGACACACTAATTACTTGACAGATGCCCCCGATTCATGAGCAGATCAACTCGAAGTGTACGCAACGTTTTGAGAAGTGGCCGGCGCCGCCAATGTGTCAGATGAGGTGACTCACGTCGGCTAATCACGAGATCGTGATGTTAGACCTCATTATTAAATGATTGTCAGATGGTGAGCAGACATGTCGAAAATACCATCTGCGCTCCACACGTGATGTCACTCATTTCTATAGTAACAAGACAGCTTTTTAATTCAGACTCCTTGTCATCGTTGGGTTGTGTCTGAATCGGGGTCACAATAGTCTCGGCTTTTTTCACACTAGTTTGTTTCTATTTTATTTTGACTTTTGACATTTTATTCGTGCATGTAAAAATGTACGATCATTAAATATTCAACTGTGACTGACCTACATGTTCCGCAAAAAGCTTTGTCTGAAAGTAAACTACAGGGATGGGGCTGCTTTATGATTTACGCTGAAGAGCCATCATAGCAGCGAATTACAGTTGACATGTCTTCAAATGAGCATGTGGGGAAATAATTATGACCGCTTCCATCGTGGCTTTAGACGCGGTCCTCTGTTGCTCATAATCATCGCTTGTGTGGTATGATTGCACTCAACAGCACTCTTTGGAATTTTCTTGTGTATTTACATTCCTTCATGGCCATTTCATGTGCTGCACGGGCAACAATAAAAGCATGCTGACATCTTGCAAAGATTTCACTCTTTGGATCTCGTGACAACGTTTGCGAGGACAATAAAACACCTCAGGTCGTCAAAGGAAGTATGAGTGAAAAATGATTAATATACGGTTCTTGTTCTGCTTGAGTTGTGAAAGGCGCGTCTTATGAATAACAAATAGATGAAGAATAAATATTTAATCAAAAGCCCGGTAAAACATATGAAAGACGCCAAAATGGAGTCGACAGTGACAACTGTGACACATAAACAGTGGGGAAATTATAATGAGGAAAATAACGTGGAATTTATTTCCAAAGCAAACAATGAAAGTCGCTGTCACATTGCATTCACATGAGCACTACGCCTTCCATCTTGCCCTCATGTCTTTTTTTTTTTTCTTGTGCATGTTAGGTTCCAATTTGGTGTAATAGCACCAAGGTAACGCCCAAATGACATAATCAACACGTGCAATGGATGCAGTAAGGATGATTCAACCCCTCTCAGCACGGCTGTAGAAGAATAAAAAATAAAACTCAGCGAACATTGTGTAGGCGGTAACTAGGCAACAGGCATAAAGGCCGGCCAGTTTACTTATGTCCCCCATAAGTATACGAGCTTTATGAGTTTCCACCATTCCGTCCATGCTCGTCCCAGAACAGGTGACGCTGATGTAAAGTGTATTTATTTGCACTCAGTGCTTAGTTGCTGTTCAAAAGGCCTGCATTGAATTTGGAAAAAAAATAAAAATAAGACACGTGCAGCTCGTTTGACACTTTTTCAAGTCTGTGATTGATGAATGGCATGTAAAGGTACAGCACTATTTTTCATTTTAAATGGACTACTCAATCAATTTAAAATGAATCTTTGGAACGAACAAACTCATTATTTTTCGAACCTGTGCAGGGGGTTTCCAAACTTTGAGACACCACAAAAATGGGTGTTGTGAATGAATTAAAAAAAATTGCTCGGTATCCAAAATGAGGTTTTAAATCATGGAAGAAAAAAAAAAAAACACTTCTCTCAGCTCTCCGGCATTTCCGCTGAACGCATTTGAATCCCACACCAGGCCCACTTGTCATCGGTTTATATGTCGAGCATCTTTCTTATGCCTACACATCCCAATATGTTTGAGCCGTGAAAATATCCACTTTGTGAATATTTCCCATGAGTCGTAGCAAGGCTCTTCTAACGAGACCCGCTAGCCATCAGCTAGCTTGTGGGCTAACAAGCCTTTGGACACTGAGGACAGCCAGTGGGCTTGTCTAATACATCTTGCTTTACGCCTAGCTTGGTGCTGTGTCAGTGTGCAGGTCCACATACCAGAGACAATTCAGGGAAAGTTAGTCATTAATTAAACATATTTCATTAGCCATGTACTGCGTGGCTAATGTAACATTTGACCACATTCTTCCTGCTAGATCTGTGCCTACAATGTATAAGTTTTAATATATTGTCGTTGCTTGAATAAGACAAAGGACGTCGCACTTGGGAATTAGTAAAACAACACTGAGCTATTCTGTAAATTGAGGCATTTAGGGAAGATACATTTCCAGGGTGTAGCTAGCTAGCTAACTAAAAACTGGAGGGACAAACGGCCCAAGTATTGACAACTAAGTCAACAAAAACGCTCATTTCTTATATAGTGCAGGACAAATAATTCCTGGGTCAGACAGGTGCATCACTGGGCTCCGTTTTAACCACACACATCCTAACAAAGTTAGACCTGGTTGGGGACTGACCATGGCTATAAAAAAATGTGAACTTGACCAGTGGTAATATGTAAGCTTCATTGATTGGTTTAAGTTTGGAGAATGTCCTTGTCTTTGCATCCATTGATTTGTTCCCCCCTCCTCTGACGATGAGAGGAAACACTTTGGACACCCCTGGTTTAGTATCTTAATTTCAAACACTGCGCGAGATACTCCTCCAGTAAATAAGCCCAACAACCACCAGGAGGCTACAGAGCAACACGCACTGAGGGAAAATAGAGTCTGTGCCAAAATGAGGGGTGAAACACAGGACAAGACATGACCAGCTGTAATCTACCACGGAGTTCTTTAACCCCATCCCCGTGTCTGTTTGTTCATGCCTATTCAGCAGCGGCAGGCTGATTGCGGTTACTACCGCATGTATAATTATCTCTCCGTGTGCAGTAAATTACAGAGAGACAATACAGTTAGCGCAAGAGGGAACGAGATTGTAATTGGCAGGCAAGGACAAAAATATATATATATATATATATAGGTTTATACCTACTCTGTAACATTCTTTGGTGTCCGGTGTGGTTGACAACATTGTTTGATCTGCACTACTTATCAGAATTAAGCAAATAATACTCTGCAGCTGTTATTGAAGCCTTTTCATTTTTAAGGTGGTGGGGGGGGTGGATTGTACCGCCCCTCTGTCTTCTCTCACTGCTTTGATGCCAGCACCAAATGGCACAAGGACATAATTACAGAACACCGTGGCACATTTAGCAGCGAAGGAGTCCGATATTTCTCTTGATATTTCTCTCGGGAGTTAGTGTGGGTCCTGAGAAACTGACTTGGCCACAGACGCGGTTACAAATGAATATGCCGTTGTGGTTGACTGAGTGTTAAAAGACATTGGCCTTATCGTTATCAGCGACTTAATTGGTCGGGCTGAAGGTAGAGCTTGCTGTGATTAATATTCATGCCCTTACTAGTTAGATAATACATTATACGGATATGTAATTATGTTATGGCAACTTTAATTGCAGTTTGACTGTGACTTCAAGACCCTTTACATGTGTTAAATGGTCGCATTGATACTCCACACAGTTATTATGCAGCACTCGAGAAATTGGAACCATATCATCGAACTAGCGGTTCTCAAACTTTTTACTCCAAGTACCACCGAAAAAATAAAGTATTTAACTCTATAAGTATACTGTTGTAGATTAGATCTAAGTGTTCAATATTGAACGCGACACTTTTTGGGATTCGTCAGTGCGACAAGTGAGATTGAAGTGCCTTGCATGAAATATTGATAGATTCGACAGGTGTTTGGATTGAAACCGCAACGGCGAAATCTCGCCAAAGACGGAATTACATTTTGCCAAATGAAAAAGGAATCTCATGAAAACATGCGGAGCTGAAAAGAAAAGGGGAGAACAAACTTCCTAACAAGCGATACGCATGAATTCTTTTCCGTTTTTGTTTTTTTTTTTTTCCGAGAGCCGAGCGTTGAAAGGCCGCCAGCCGATATGCCGTTAATCGTCAGTGGCAAGTGAGACAAGTCAGTTGTCATCTTTACTGCGACAAAGTGCTAGTGTGCTGCGGGCCATAATTGTGCATTCACACTCACATCCTGCTCTCTTGCTCTGACTTGGGTTGTGTTTTCCATGCAAGCCCAAGTCACACTCTCATTTACATATTCTCTGTTGCTGCCGTCAGACAACGGCGAGATTGGAGTATAATGTTTTCCGAGCAACCCAGCTGCGGAGATGATAAGAATGATTAGTACTTCCTCACAGGAGGTTTTACACATTGTTTTTGATGGCTTCTCGGTTAAAAGCATTCGGCAAAAACTGCGACTCTAATGCGTTAACTAATTCCCGTTGCAAACCTGCCGTATTTTATGGCTTTTGATGGTATTGCAAGAATGTTTATTGCCATTCCCGTCATTGTAAGAGAATGTTGCGCTGCTGTTTGTCTTCAATATCCATCACTGGGAGTGAACCTCAAGCTTAACTATTGAAATTTCACGTTTTTTAAAATGGTGAATTTCTAAAAACGACCATATTTTCGACACAATAACACACACCTAAAAGCATTCCATTTTCTCAAAATCCGACAGTGTGCTTTATAATCCGATGCGCCTTATATGTGGATCGATATTCGGATTTCTTGAAGGTAGTATTTTAAATGTTCTTTAGAGCGCTTTGTTAATAGCTGCAGCGGTTGAAAAGGCTCGATATAAATAAAGCTGTTTTGTATTCCCTTTCGTGTAGCTCCATCTAGTGGTTGCATAATGCAACCACAGCCACTATTGTAGCTTCTATTCTATGCGCCTTATAATACGATGTGCCCTGTATATGAAAACAGTTTTAAAATAGGCCATTCGGTGAAGGTGCGCCTTATACGCCGAAACGCCTTATAATGCGGAAAATACGGTACATTGTCCATCCTGAGATCACGCAAAAATTGGGCTACCCTTAAGGCGTGACTCCACCGCAGTCCTTGCAGAGGCACCAGAGCAAGCAGCATATGATGCAGTCTTGACGATTCTCAATGAATTTCCAAGCACGTAATGCAATGTCACCACCGTATATGCGGCACGTATTTCAATCAAGCTACGACGGCATCCTCTCTTACGGGACGATAGACGACACGATTTGTGGATATTCATCTATGAACCTCGCTTTTTGCATGGGGGCAGAGTCCTGCTGGCAAAAGAAAACAGATTTCCCCAAACAGTTCCCACAAGAGCTGGAAGCACACAGGGGGTCCCGTAATTTCGAATCACTTGTAAATACATTTGTATAGTTGCAATAACTCTGAAAGGCACCGCAAGGGCCGATTAAATGAAAGACGATGGCGGTAGTACACTGATGAGCACCCACATGCTCTGTGGGTTTAAACGTGCGAAAGGAAGAATGAGTCAGCTCTGAAGGAACAGACACGATTAAGGTGACATAACATATGAAGAAAATAAATATGAATGCGGTTCGGCCGGTGCAAATCAACGACCGATGAAATGAGAAGTTTTTAAGTGCGCTTGAATCTCCTTTCGGTGTGGTAAAGACCAGAACTCAAAACCTTCACATCAAAGTGGGCAGGATGAAAAGAGCAGCGTTCACAGGGCTGACAGTCAAAGGATGGAATAGACATCGCATATCAGAGAGAAGGACTCCAAATGAGGCTAATTTGCCTGGATGAGGTGGCCTCAAAATGCGAAAGGAACATCAGAACTTTTTCACCGGTCACCTAAGCTAACCCCGCCATGTGAATGTAAGGTGCGACGCAATTTATCATAATCGCAGTCGTCACATTTTTTTTTTTTTGTCTACACCCTCTTCTGTTGCTGTTTTCGCTCTTTTCAAATATTTGAGTCTCCAAAAACACAACTTTTTCAAATACAGTCATAAAATATTTGCTTCCATTGTGCGTCAAATGTCTTCATGTATTCACGATGAGTTTTCAATACGGGTATACAAGGCTGCGGGGCATCAGTCCCTTTCTGATTAAAAATAGGAAATGTGTTTCATTATTCCAGCCTGAATTGCTTGTAAGATCAGAAGGCTTCTGTCACAAAAAGTTCATGTCAGGGATTTTATTTATTTATTTTTTTTAATGAATTGCACTTATTGTGAGCCAATCACAGCTACAAGCAAATAGTAACATCCAACTGTCAGAGATGGAAAAGCTCCATTTTCCATTTAAGAAAAGCTCACTTTAACCCTTTCATGCAACCGTTAACCTGATAACATAGTAAGCTGTCCACTGTCGTAACCGCTGTCCCTGAAAGGGTTAAATGAAGAATAATGTCCACCCACTCTTGTCCCGTTGATTACATACTGGTCCTCGTAGCTAATTTCAGGACTGTTGTTGTTCTCCCCTCTCTGTATTGATCAGCCCAGTCTTTGGTCAACTTTCATTTGCATGATTATTTCTCCTTACGATTTCAGGAACATTCAACTAGAGAGGCTCCACTCTATTTTGCTATTGTGCGCGCACGTTTGCGCATGTTACAAAACGGTCTCTAAAAGATTAAGATGCCACCGCTGAGGTGTATGCATTATGTATGAATGTGAAGAACTTGCAGAGGTTGTTTTGATGATGAGCCCGCCGGGCACGTCCGCGTGTGCGTCGGCCACTGTATCCGCTCTCTTCACGGCAGTCAGTCACGTCAAAATGTGTCGCTTTCATCCGTCTTTGCCACCTTCCCACTGTATGTCAATTTCACAAGGTGGTAATGTTCCTTTATCAACGTGTTTGTGTCTAATAACAACACCCCCCCGCCCTCACCACACGCACACAAAAATGCCAGTTTGATGCATAGAAATACTTCTATTAACAATGTAATAGCCATGGCCAAATAATAATTCCCCCCCAGAGTCTTCATTGAAAAGTCAGAGTTGGATTTTTCCTGGTGAAGAGACCGACTGCTACATTTTTGCAGGGGGCAATTGCAGTAATCACACATCTAAATGCTTAGCATGAAAGTTTCCCACCAAACACGACATCTCATATAGTGACTGGTCACTTGGGAGCTTTTGATTACTCCAGTGCAGGAAATATCAGGTTCCAGTTCAGGAAAGGCTTTGTAATTATGAAATAGAATTTGTATAGTTTGATCCTGTTTAGTGGTTAGAAGCTAGAAAAGCAAAGATTTTCTATAGCACGGATAGAATGGAATTTTCCAATGATAGCTCCCGCTGCAAAGTGAAGAAAATCCAATAGATGGAACAGCGCTAAAGGGAATACAATACAATACAATACAGCTTTATTTATATAGAGCTTTCACAATGTACCCTATTTTCTGCACTATAAGGCGCTTTGGAGTTGAAGATGCACCTTCAATAAATGGCCTATTTTACAACTCTTTTCATATATAGGTCACACCGTATTATAAGGTGTGTGGAATAGAAGCTACAATAGTGGCTGCAGTGCTACGCTTTAGGGAATACAAAACAATACAATACAGCTTTATTGATACAGGGCTTTCACAACCGCTGCAGCTGTAACAAAGCGCTTTACAGAACATTTAAAATACTACATCCAAGAAATCAGAATATTGATCATATATAAGGCGCATCGGATTATAAAGCGCACTATCAGCTTTTGAGAAAATTGAATGCTTTTAGGTGCGCCTTATAGTGCGAAAAATACGGTAATTGCATTTCTGACACAGTGTAGCGTCCAGCACGGTATGCAAATGGCTGCTGCCGGTGTTCTGAAGGTGTTGTTTTGAAAGAGCAAAATGAATCGGCAGGGAGCGGAAATTAAATACAAGTTGTCATTCCCGGCAACACTTCTCACAACATCCTTTATGCAGTTTTGAGGTGTCGTTTGCCCGCTGTTGTGCAACTTTCACACTTGCATATCATTTCCAAAGACAGCGGCGACGACGGACAGATATGAAGATGAATTATTATGATGCTCACTTTGTGAGGGACTGCTGTGATACACCAGAATCAAGATAAACAAAACACACAAGCACTTTACAACTGGGGAAATTAAGCAGCACTACAATATGACAGACAGGACTGATGAGCTAATATGAGCGGGCAGAACCGGAGAACTTGCACTATTTGTTGGCTGAGAAAACCAAAGGAAGTGACGGGTAGGGCCGATAAGATAATGCAATCCAGGTGGAGGAACATACTGACTGGCAAAGAGCTGATTGGCTGGGAAGGAAAGGCAACAGAGCCGTTTGGACAGATCAATTAAAAAGATACAGTTTGGAGAACTTGAGGACTGGCAGGGACTTGATTGAATGAGGGAGGATCTCAGTGACGTTGAGGCAGCAGCTACACCGGACCACCAGATTAAAATGGGCGAAAATTTGAATCTGTATCCAAAGGTGAGTAGTAGCGAGCTAGATTTACACCATCACGTGACTTTATTGAGAAATTATGCTTTTCCATCATTTTCAGAGCTCTCAAACTAAATTGTACGAATCATGCTTCTTCTTGACTAAGGACATCAAATGTCCTACTATCTTATGCCTTATAAGATTGTCATATAAGATCATCCATATGTCTGAGGTGTGTTAAGAGTGGATTTTGGTCCGATGGGTCCAAAATGAGTTTGAGCCGATAATCACGTGACACCAAATATTTCTCCCAAAAAATCTTCATGTGTGTGGGGAAAGCAGACTACTCTCGAGCTGTTGAATTCCGTGGACTGCAGCGTGATCGGAATGTTGCCAATGAAAGAATCTCCCTGACTGACAAACAAGGAAGCAGTGGTAAATAAAACACCTAAAAGCATTCAATTTTCTCAAAAGCCGACAGTGCGCCTTATAATCCGATGTGCCTTATATATGGATCAATATTCTAATTTCTTGTATGTCGCACATTAATGTTCTGTAAAGCGCTTTAATACAGCTGCAGCGGTTGGGAAAGTGCTATATAAATAAAGCTGTATTGTATTTTATTCCCTTTAGTGTAGCACCATCTAGCGGATGCATAACGCAATCGCAGCCACTACTGTAGCTTCTATTCTATGCGCCTTATAATGCGGTTGCACCCTATATATGAAAACAGTTTTAAAATAGGCCATTCATTGAAGGTGTGCCTTATACTCCGAAGCGCCTTACAGTGTGGAAAATACGGTATGTCCCAAAGCAAATATTTTCATTCCATTGTTTAACAGCCATGCAAAAAGTACTAAATTCATTGTCCAAGTAAGGCAAGGCAGCTTAACTTAGAAGTCTCCACAATGGGAAAAAACACACACACACACACACACACACACACACACACACATGGTCTGGCGAATTACTGATTCTTGCAAAATATGAAACACGGTTTAACACGGAACTAAAATAAAACAGCGCAGTGTGAAATTCCAGAAAGTGTTAAACAAATCATTGCCTTCCTCTCACATAAATTCCTCTTTGTAGCATTTTGGGGAAGTATCCAAGTTCTGTAGCATGAACTTCAAAATAATACCAACAATTCAATGTTAATTTGCACGTAAATACAAATTTAAAAACCTATCGACAAAAAAAAAAACAAAAACAATATTTGAGTGCATGTCCCAGCAGGATGGACAGAGAGCGCAGCAACCAGCCTCTATTTTGAGGCCCCCCGACTGTCATTCCTCCACAAGGAGCGAATCCGTTCGAACACGGCACCACTTGATCCTTGCGGCGTACCACGCCGCATCCTTCTAACATGCATTGAAAGCGTCTACCATCTGCTCGAGTCCATCTGGCTGTGAAGCAGAATCCAAACACAAGATGATTAACCCACGAACCTACTACTCCACACGTAAACAGGTCCCACATCCCGCAGCGTTTCTTTAAATTGATGAGCTAAAAAAAAAATAAAATGACGACTCCATGTGACAGTAGACCAAACGGAAAATAATTTTTAAATGGCATTTCTTTCTATTCATTTTCAATAACGCATATATGTGTTCTTAGTAACTGTATGCTATCCTCACATGAGGCACTGAGGAGCCCAGTCGCCGTTTTATAATCAGCTGTAAGGTGGGCGCTTTCTTCTGGCACATTTTCAATAAGTCTTTATGCTCCACACCTCCTCGCAAAATTATATTTGCAGGGAATCTTTATGACAAATTATGTTGAGAGTGTGATGACTCTGACAAGGGTTCATAGATCTTTATTTGGTGCTTGGATTTCATGCCCGTGTGTGTTTTAATGTAAGTAAGTTTGAGTGGAGATGTTTATATGGCTGGAGGCGGATGGACCTACAAACAGAAAATGAGCAGCAGGCGGGCGGGAACTGAATAAACCTTTTTTTTTTTTTTAATGAGTACGGGAGGATAAACAAAGGGAAGATGAATTCCTCCGAGGTCGGTAGAACAAAATAAAAGTTGGTTCAAGAAAGACTGGAACAATGGAAATAAATTAGAGCAGAGCTAACTTCCACTTCGGACCCGTGGGAAAACAAAAGGGCGAGCAGGGGGCTGAAACGCGATGAGGATTACTGGAGAGTCCACAGGCCTGGGGGAAGAAAAAAAAAGGGAGCAAACCCTTGACATAGTTGGAAGAACACAAGAGGAGGCTATGTGTCGAAAAGAAAAACTGGGTAGACGGCAAAATGTGAGACGGGCTGGATAGTAGGTGAATGAAAGCGATTCTAATGTGAGCGTTTTCCCTCAAGTGATAAGAAACCTGGGCCACGTGGGTGCCGAATTTGGACAATTGGACTTCATTTGAATCATTTGCTCTTTTCAAATCAAAGTCTCGAGAGGACTGCTTACCGGATAGCTCATCTCAACAGATTATCGCTTGGTGTGAGATTTGTTCAAATTGATTTTACCCTCCCACTACCTGCTCAGAAAAGAATCACAAATAAATGCGGAAGCTGTTTGATATTTACCATCATCAATATGCGCGTTAGCGTATTAGGAGGTGACCTGGCGCTCTTGCAGTTTCCACACACAAAACCGATCAGCAACTTGTTTGAGTTAGCATTATGCATGCGTGTTTGAGTTAGCGTTATGCATGCGGTGTGTTCACCGCGAGACTTATACAAGCTAATGCGAAAACGGTGGAAAGACAGGAGGATTCCTGGAGTTGATAGGTTGAGAAAACAAAGAAAATGGAACAGGCGAAACTGAGGAATTGCTGAGAGAACCCGAGGGCAGGCGGAATTGATAAGCTAACGCAACACGGGTAGGTTGAAGGACACGAGATATGGGCGGTAATCAATTAACCGAGGAAACGAAGCCAACAGCCAAACAAGACTGCTTACTTGTGAATGATACTGTTTGGAAAGTACAAGGGCGGGCAGTGTGTTGAAAGAAAACAGGGCACAGAGAGCTGATAAGCTAACGTGTGACAGGAGGGTTGACGCGTCAAATGTTGCGGCGTGTTGATTGGCAGAACAAAGGAAGGGATCAGTGGAGTGATAAACTGATGAGATACAAATGGGAGAACGTGAAATAAAAGTGGAAATTAGATTTTTGGGAGGAGTGAAAAAAATGGCGGCATGTCCTCCTGTGTCATCCAGTTAGCGTCCTCCCTTCTTCCATTGTGTCAATGCCAGCTGCGGTTCTTTTCAGAAGTCCTCAATAATGAGTCTCTTGGCTCATTTACGGCTTCGCAATGGTTAGCGCTTCAGTCCCGATCTTTTTTCAGCCAATCGGCACTTAGGCCAATAGGGATTGAATGGGAAGAACATCACACCCATTCTTGACTTTTTGTCAAACCAAGGTTGCGTCAATCAATTTATCATTTTCATGCCATTCAAAACCAAGAAAAAGAGCCCATAACAGATGCGCCGTGATCCCCATCGTCATAATCAGAGAAACTAGCTGAGACATGTCGTCTCTTGATGAATATGCCGTTTTCCATATTTCACTCATTCTTCCGCCGCGGCGAGCTTCTTCCAATGACAACCTCTTTTTTTTCCTCACAAGGACATCGCCCAAGTTTCCCTTCTGCTCCCGCATCTTGTTTACAAGAGAGCACCTGTCATGGAAAATATACTGTAGCTTGGTTTACGGCACTTAAATTTATGAGCCACCCAGATGTTTTTTTTTTTTTGTTGATGGGGCAGACATCATTAACCAAATGGAGCGCAACATGTGATGACAATTCTCTGAGGTGTGGGGGCAACACCGCCTATCGCCTTGTATATGGAAAACGTGACAAATGCAATCTTCAGAATTTCTCATTCCTTGCAGGCCGGATAACATTTTAAAAGTCTGTCTCTGTGCAACCGGTTGTTTACATCTTTGGGAAAAAAAGACATTTTTATTGATAGTTATGGAGACTGTAAATAAAATGTTCTTAATTCATTTTCCCATGGCGGTCAATTTAACTGAGAGGTGCTGACTGTGTTGATGTCTGCAGGCAGTAGACTGCTGCTGAGCTTTTGATGTTTTTTACGTTCATTGCGAGACATTAAAGTCAAGACTATTGAGATGGGCGACAGAATGTTTTTTTGTTTTTTTTTCTTTTGCTCAAAAGTTTGAAAAGTCGCAGTTTTGCAGGCCAGAACTTTAGGTACACCTTCGCAGTATCATAACGCTTCTCGATACGGCACGGATGTGAATTTGTGGAATAAGCATCACAACGGAGGACCCGAGGTGCATTGTCACAAGTCTTTTCTGCTTATCTATTTTATTCAGCTGTTTCTGTTGTGTTTTATTGTTTCGGGCTTCCGGTTGCCCTGAGGTGCTGACAATCAGGTGCTTGAAAAACGAGGCAATCTCAATGCAGAGCGATGTTGAGATGAGATTCTGTAACCGGTGGCACTCGCATACAGTAACTCCGCAGTCTGGCAGCAAACTCGAGCCTCCGAGATGATAAAGCCCTCTAATGCTGGCAAAGACTCCATCCATCCACTTTTTATAGTGCTTGCCCTCATTTGGGTCGCGGACGAGCTGGAGCCAACTGACTTTGGGCAAAAAGGTGCACCCTGGATGGGCCACCGGCCAGTCAACACAGACAAATGTTCAAACTGGCGTTCACACCAACGGACATTTTCGTCTGTTTGGGGAATGTGAGGAAATAATGTCATGTCAGTCTGTTTTTGTTTTTCGGCCCCAGCTGGAGTGAAGGGCGTTTCCCTCCAGCAGGCGCACCTGTTCCGCGTTTACCAATCAAGCCTGCCGCGGATTTAATGACTGCCAGGTTGCCGAATCTCGTCAGATTATTGACCTTGCTCGCTGTCGTGCTTTAAGTGTTTTCGAGACCCCTCGATGCTCTTCACAGTCACTCTTGTTATTAATGGATTCTAGTTTGTAAATATTTGTATTTTTTTTCCTCATTGCGCTTGATCTTTGGCTTTGTGTTATTGGCTTCTTGACATTTCGTTTGTTTATTCTTGGTGTTCCCTAGTACTTTGCCTTTTGCAAGCGCATTTGTTTGTGCGTCGTTTCTCCTGGCTCTTTGTGACTAGCGATTTGTGTTTGTACTTTGTCAGTGCGCTTTTCTGTAATTATGTTTTGTTGTTGTTGTTATTGCACTTTGTCTGAGCTTGCATTTCTGGAATCCAAAAACATTATTCGGCTCGGTCCAGAACCTGAAAAATGAAAAAAGGCAGATGTGTGGAGCCATTTTACACCAAGATAAGTACTTTTTTTAACATTCAGTACATCAACAAATGTCAGCTAATGTCAGAGAATACAAGTAAATAATCTCTGTGCCAAGAAATCGGGAGCCCGTTTGCCAATCGGTAAATTTTAGAGCATCAAACCCAATCAAAACTGCCTCCGCAGAGTTTGCGAAAGGCTGTTCCTGACAAAGCAGCTTCCAAAACACCCCGAGGTGCACAACGTTGCTCACGCAATGATGAATATCACAGAAACTAACAACATCTTGGAGGGGAGGAAAAACAAAAGCTGTTATTTTGGACTTCTGATGAGTGAGCTGAGAAAATGAAGACCATCTCCTTGTGGTCTTGTGGCTATCAAGCTCACTTGACTCACTGTTTTCTGCATTCATTCAGGTTTCATTTCAAAGCCAAAATCTGAGAAAGTCACCCTCGCCGGAGTGTGATATTTTTCATTTCTTTCATTTTTACGATTTGTGATAAGTTCGACGCAATTTATAGTTTCAACAGCTTTCACCGATTTCGTTTCAGGACCGTGAGCCAGCTCATGCATCTCACAGGTCGCACGTATACATCCAGGCCTTGTATGAAGGTTGAAACGGTGCCAGAAAGCACCGTAGCTTAATCAGCTAATGCGTGTCACGATTACATTTAAAAATTCTTCATTCATCCCAAAGGGGAAATTAGGACTATGCATTTCACATACAGTACATGAAGGCAGTAAAAATATGCGGCGGTGGGCAACTGCAGCTGAAGGGCAATTAATTCATCAGTTGATGACGAGGCTGGCAAACCGCTATTGCCTTCTATCCTCTTCAACTGTATGACCTATGAACTCTTTTTCCAAGGTAATTGAACCCCGGCTATTCTGCAGCAACTCTACTGATATGATCATTTGAAAAATTGACATCGCTATCTTGAACTATATTTATTCCCATCCGTGCTCACGTTACGATGGGGTTATTTATAAATCCCTGAACAGTTTGGGTCCTGAATACATTCAAGAAATTCTGATTGAATATAAAAGGTCTGGAGACTTCATTAATTCGTCAATTAGTGGAGGCCAGAGTTCAAAGCAAGCACGGTGAAGCAGCACTCGGATGTTATGCTGCACGCACAAGGAATAAGCTGCCAACAGAAGTGAAGTCAGCCCCAGAGAAATCCGGGTTAAAAATGTCTTTTAAAACTTTTCAAATCAAATTCACGGTACAGTCTTTTAGTCATTTCAGAAAGCCACCTTTATTTCTTTCTTTACTTATAAATACTTCAAATGTTTTTGAAGTCTTCTAGTAATATGTTTAATGTTGTTAATGTACGTTTATTTTTTTGTTGTTGTAATTTTGGTAAATCTGCTTTATTTTCTTTGCTTTGCTTCTGAATGAAGTTCTTTCGAGTTATCTATATTTAAAGTTGAGTTTTGGTCACTGAAAAGATTGTTTTGAACTCAATGAAAAATGAATGGATGAATGGCAACAGGTCAAGAAATGTTTTCTTGTACCTTTTGCCATCTAAGGGAAGGTAATTTAATTGTTTAGCTGATCACTGTATGTCGCTGGCATAGATAGATGAACAAAGTTGTACTGTATTGGTAAGAATGAATAAAAATCATTGGACAAAACAAAGTGAAATTGCACAACTTCCCCTGCCACCCCTCAATGATCTCTGACAGTACCCGTGTTTGCAATCACTCCTATTGTCCAAATGTGAAGTTTTCAACTGCAATTATCTGAATGTCAATAGGGATATTAAAATGCCACCAGACAGAAGCGCACCCATTTTTATTGAAACGATTGGCCCAAAATGACATCTCAATGACATTAAACATCCACCTGTCTCTCTTAAATGACGAATCACTGATGAATCCACGAGCAAGGTTTCTGCACTTTGCTGTCTACTTTGCGCGACGGTTGTCACGCCAATGACAGGTTTAATTTGAACAATTTGTCTTGATCCCGGTCGGCAAGTGGTGAAATGAGGGCTTTGATATATTTTTTTTTTTTGTGGTTCATTTAAAGTAAAGCAGTCTTCATGTACAAACCAGTGCTGGTTTTGTACCGTTACGTCTTTCATACGTCAAGGGAAGCCACGTGAATGCAATTAATTGTGTCTGTGCCCTGATGGAAGTTGCTCGGTAGATCTCACTCAATGTCACATGACACATCATTTGATCACATTTGAACCAAGCGCACGCTCACTGGCACACGAATGGGCTACGTCATCACCATCACCATCACCACAGCTTTGTTGTGACACTTTAAAGGCTGGCATCTCTGCAGGGGTGTCATAACAACTTTTTTTTTTTTTTTAATGACAAGATTTTTTTTTTTTTCCCGGATTCTCCATGCATCTCCACTCAACTCCAACTTTGCATCCGGCACTTTCAGTGCAAAGCATGATTAATGAAAGAGATGTCAATGCTCTGAATAACATTACCGCAGAGCCACTCTCCGGCGGCTTCCACGGAAGTGACTTGGCGACTTTTGTGGTGTAGACGTGATCAGTCTAGAAGATGAAAGATTTTTGCCGAATGGAAAAAAAAAATGGTGGTGTCAAATCGTCTTTCCTCATTAAAATGCATTCCATACCCACCCCGCTTCATGAAAAAAAAACACAAAAAAAAACATCGCACTCTGCTTTTAAGAAGAAAAATCCAGCCATCTATTTTCTAATCCGCTTGTCCTCACAAGGGTCACGGGGGGTGCTGGTGCCTATCCCAGCCGTCTTCGGGCAGTTGACAGGGTACACCCTGAACCGGTTACCAGCCAATCGCAGGGCACACAGAAACGAACAAACCATTCGCACTCACAATCGCACCCCGGGGCAATTTAGATTGTTCCATTAACCTGCCATGCATGTTTTTTTAGAATGTGTGAGGAAACCAAAGTACCCGGATAAAACACACGCAGGCACTGAGAGAACATCCAAACTCCACACAGGAAGGCCGGAGCCGGAATCGAACACCCTGCACCTCTGCACTGTGAGGCCGACGTGCCGCCCTAAAAAGAAAAGTAGCACTCAAAAACATACAGTAGTACTGACCGCACCATCTGGTGCCAAGGTATGAGAGAAATAATATTCCGTGATAATCTGTTTGCTGAATTTACTAACCTGGACCCTTAGTTTTCATACGCTCGGCCTGTTGGACACATTGACGTAGCAACCTACTGAACTCAGCCAAACAGTAGCATGCTGTCCTGCTCAGAGACAGGCAGGTTGCCAACACATGGCAAGCTGGGAATTTGTTGTCAAGCAGCCCCGATCAGTCAAAATTCAAACGGACACGTTAGTGAATTGACAAAGTGAATCCCAATTCCTGTGTCTGGCCGATCGAAAATGTGTCATTAAAAATGGGCTAAAGCACACGGGAGAATAAAACAGCTGAAATGATATCGAAATTCACCGGCTGCTGATCATACCCTTCTGTTTCCATGGAGCCACAAGCACACACACACACACACACACACACACACACACACACACACACACACAAATCGCAGGGCACACATAAACGAACAAACCATTCGCACTCACAATCGCACCCCGGGGCAATTTAGATTGTTCCATTAACCTGCCATGCATGTTTTTTTAGAATGTGTGAGGAAACCAAAGTACCCGGATAAAACACACGCAGGCACTGAGAGAACATCCAAACTCCACACAGGAAGGCCGGAGCCGGAATCGAACACCCTGCACCTCTGCACTGTGAGGCCGACGTGCCGCCCTAAAAAGAAAAGTAGCACTCAAAAACATACAGTAGTACTGACCGCACCATCTGGTGCCAAGGTATGAGAGAAATAATATTCCATGATAATCTGTTTGCTGAATTTACTAACCTGGACCCTTAGTTTTCATACGCTCGGCCTGTTGGACACATTGACGTAGCAACAAAAAAAATAAAAATAAAAAAAAAACATTGCACTCTGCTTTTAAGAAGAAAAATCCAGCCATCTATTTTCTAATCCGCTTGTCCTCACAAGGGTCACGGGGGGTGCTGGTGCCTATCCCAGCCGTCTTCGGGCAGTTGACAGGGTACACCCTGAACCGGTTACCAGCCAATCGCAGGGCACACAGAAACGAACAAACCATTCGCACTCACAATCGCACCCCGGGGCAATTTAGATTGTTCCATTAACCTGCCATGCATGTTTTTTTAGAATGTGTGAGGAAACCAAAGTACCCGGATAAAACACACGCAGGCACTGAGAGAACATCCAAACTCCACACAGGAAGGCCGGAGCCGGAATCGAACACCCTGCACCTCTGCACTGTGAGGCCGACGTGCCGCCCTAAAAAGAAAAGTAGCACTCAAAAACATACAGTAGTACTGACCGCACCATCTGGTGCCAAGGTATGAGAGAAATAATATTCCGTGATAATCTGTTTGCTGAATTTACTAACCTGGACCCTTAGTTTTCATACGCTCGGCCTGTTGGACACATTGACGTAGCAACCTACTGAACTCAGCCAAACAGTAGCATGCTGTCCTGCTCAGAGACAGGCAGGTTGCCAACACATGGCAAGCTGGGAATTTGTTGTCAAGCAGCCCCGATCAGTCAAAATTCAAACGGACACGTTAGTGAATTGACAAAGTGAATCCCAATTCCTGTGTCTGGCCGATCGAAAATGTGTCATTAAAAATGGGCTAAAGCACACGGGAGAATAAAACAGCTGAAATGATATCGAAATTCACCGGCTGCTGATCATACCCTTCTGTTTCCATGGAGCCACAAGCGCGCGCGCACACACACACACACACACACACACACACACACACACACACACACACACACACACACAATTTCGCATCCTCAAGCCGTTCGTAAATCCAATACCATTGGTAAGAGCTTATGACATTCATTTTTTTTTTTTTTAACCAACAGTAACACACACACACACACACACACACACAATTTAGCATCCTCAAGCCGTTCGTAAATCCACTACTGTTGGTAAGAGCTTATGACATTCTTTTTTTTTTTCCAACAGTAAATAATTCGGTTCATCCTGTGATAATAACTCATAAAATGAACATCAAACCATGAGGATTGCGCCAACGAATCCCCCTTCCGCGTATTGACTGAATATTATTGATTTTTCTATCATCAATGTCTTTCGCAACCACCCCCTGAGGTTTTCTGTGTCGGGCATTAGAGAGAAAAATGCGGGTTGATGCTCAACCGGACGTGTTCGTTCTGTAATTCGATGAAGGAAAAAGACAATCATTAGGAAAAGGCCAGGCAATTTCAAGAAAAAAAATGTTGGAAAGTGACTGGAAAAACATTACTCTCGATATAGTTTAAAGACGCGGAACTTTCCTCAGAGAACATAAGAGTTACACCCCCTGCCTCTGATTTATGTTTTAACTGTTATTATTGCTCCAGTCATCGGTGGGGATTTTTTTTTTGTGTGAATGTTCTCTTTGATTATGCTTTACTTAATGAACTTTAAAGCTGAAAATAAAATGGTCCCGCTCATCACATTTTAGTCCCAATTTAAAAATTCATTGACGTCAAGTGAATGTTTCTGTCATAGCGGGCTCAGACACCCTTAAGCCTTAATTAGCGCACACTTTGCGCAGTGCTGCTTTGTGCACGACGATATCGGTGTTGGATAGAAACATAAACATAAATGTTTTCATTAACCTCGCCTCCAAGGGGAGGCGAGCTAGCCCCAGTCAGTGCCAGTCCAATCCCTGCCTGGATCGGGAGCGTTTGGAGTCGCAAAGGGCATCTGTCCGTAAAATCTAATATGGAAATGAGCCCGAGGGGAGAAAGAAATCGGCGAAGGGGACATTTGCGGAAAGTTCAACTGAAACACTGAATAGGGAAGAGCTGGGAATAAGAGAATTTGAAGCTTAATGATCTTTCCGGTTCCTTTTTTTGGGAGTGGGGGTGTCTTTTGCAAGACCTGCAGTAGGAAGTAATATTGGAAGCTTTAATATAAATGCAGTAAGAAAAGCAGGTTTAAAAAAAAAAGAAAAAACACTTTTTAAAATTTATTTTTCCTCCCTTGAAGTCCTCTGCATCCCCCCCCCTTTTTTTTTTGAAAGCATATACTTGGGATAAATAATAGAAAAAAAAAATTATTCCACTCAAGTAAATTTTTCTGGTATCTGTACTTTACTTTTTTGGACAAGTATTTATTTGACTGTTTACTTCCTACGTTTAAAAGAAAAACACTTTACATTTCTTACTTTGTGAGGTTCGTTACATTGGTTCGAGCTCCGCAGAGTGGAAAAAAAAAGATGGAAAGAGAAAGAAGTGATGTCACAGAGAGCTTGGGGACTTTGAAGGCAGAATGTGAAGTTAATTCGAAAAAATAGCTATTTTCTGTGGAGAGGCGTTTGTGTTTTTTGTGTTTTTTTTTAATCAAAACAAACACTGAATATAATTGACAGGAAAGATTCATTTTTACTTTTGAACATCAGCGCATTTTTGACGACCCATTTTTACGAACGTACTACTTTTCTACTTTGACCGAACCAAAGGACCTAATTAATACTGAACAGATTTCTTTTCAACAGTAGTTGAGTATACCTTTACTTCTACTCGAATACAACGTGGGCGTTCTTTTGCCACCTCTGTTGGAAGGCAATTCAAGCAGTCGAGCATACAAGGCGGTCGATGTTTCAAACTGTCCACAATAAAGCGGCCGAATATTTTACAAACAGTATGAAAGTAAGCCTCGACTTCTCTCTATCAGCTATCATCCCCAAAGAAAGCAGTCGAGCATACAAGGCGGTCGACGTTTCAAACTGTCCATAATAAAGTGGCCGAATATTTCTTTCTCAAAGCAAACAGTATGAAAGTAAGCCTCGACTTCTCTCTCTCAGCTATCATCCCCAAAATACTTTTTTTTTTCTTTAGTTGCTATTTATAGATCTGGTTTCTATATTTACTCCGCAGTGTGCTTGACACAAACAGCCCAGTTTAGTTTCACATCAATGATAGACACTATTGGGAATTGCACTTGAAACACACTGCCAATAACGATGACCTGTTGCATATACTGTAGCTATAAAAAAAAATGTTCTGGAGTATGAAAGAAAGGAAGAAAAAAAAAAAACCCAAAGCAGAAACCCACGGGGGAATATTTCAGTGTATCCAGATGGCCGCTCTGTGCCTCCCTCTCAGCGAGCGGAGCTAAAAGATGGATGGGAAATGTATCGCAGCGCCTTCAACTTAAGCTACTGAGCCAACTCGTTTTCTAATCGCTGTTTCTCACGTCCTGATTAGGATGCATTCAGCATAATCATGTAACTAGCACCTTATTCATACTGTTGTTTGAACCCTTTCGGGGACGGCGGCCACTACAGTGGACAGCTTTTCGGGTGATCAGGTTAAGGGTTATCATTATTGTCAATCGCTAGGCACATATACAACAGACAAACAATATAATTCACTTCAGTCTTGAACCTAACATGCTTGGTGACATTTTGTGGTGGCGTCAAAACAGCCTTTTGTTACCTGGCCAGCAGGACTACCGTATTTTTCGGATTATACGTCTCTCCGGATTATAAATCGCACCAACCAAAAAATGTATAATTAAGAAGGAAAAAACATATAAGTCGCACTGGAGTATAAGTCACATTTTTGGGGGAAATTTATTGGCTAAAATCCAACACCAAAAACATACATGTCATCTTGAAAGGCAATTTAAAATTAAAATAAAACTAGAGAACAACAGGCTGAATAAGTGTACGATATGCTAACGTTACATGACGCTTAAACAACGAACTGTGAATGTGCCTGGTATGTTCACGTAACATATGAAGTTATTTAGACAACTATAGCACAAAGAACATGCTAACAAATTTACCAAACCATCAGTGTCACTCCAAATCACGAAATCCAATGAAATCTTCATGCTCGGTGTCACTTTTAAACATTTCCGCCAACTCCGGAGGTAGAAAATGCAGTGCTTCCTCTTCTACGTCGCTTACGACAGAGTCATCGTCAGTTGTTTTTCTCAGTTACCGCCAACGTGGAAAGTATCAACACAGGCCGAGAGCACCCTCTTGCGGTTTAATGTGAAAATAACATGTGATGTGTACAATGTGTTAACCATTTCACGCATAAATCGCTCCAGAATATAAGTCGCACCCCCGGCCAAACTATGAAAAAAACTCCGACTTATACTCCGGAAAATACGGTACTTGATCATTAAAAAAAAAAAAAAATGTCATCATTGACTTCACTGCTTGAACAGTTTCTCAAAAAGTTTTTTATGTTCATTGCATCACCGTCATCGTTTCTCAACACGCACACATTTGTAGATTTGGTCTTTCAGATCCAAAGTCTTTTCTGTTTTTCTTACATAAACCATGTGAAAGACTCACTTTCCTTCGCAGAACTCCAAGTGAATTTGTTTTCAAAGAAACAAAAGAAATATCTTTTTTTTTTTTTTCCTCGCAGATTTGAAAAGGAAATGTTCGAGAACCAACACAACTCAAGGCCAAACAAAAATGCCGGCGTGGTTTTTGTCCTCCTTTCAAGTAAGACTGCATGAAAGAGGGGAAAGAAGAAAAAAAAAGCTTGCCGTTAATAAAAACTCGATGTCATTCAAAAGCCACTCCAGTCCTGTAGGTGGCGTTAATTTGCATTGAAAGGGTACTAGTCACCTACCAACAAGTGAAGAAGTAGTCATCTGCTTCAAGGGATGATAAAAGTAGTTTAATTTTGCCTTTCTTTAAATTCTCCTGGCGCTTGTGCAAAAATATGACGACCGCCATCATGCATGATGTGAAAACTCATCTCAGCTGGCATGAACTGTTTCTTATTCTTTCTTTATTTTGTTGTTGTTGTTGTTGTTATATTTGGGCTGCACATAAAAAGCATTCCAAATGACTTCAGTGAGATGAGGATTGTGTGTCAAAAAAATCATATACACGGGTTGTAAAGTGAAGTAAGAGCACTCTCATTCAAAGTCGTAAGACTCGGTGGCATAATGTGGATTGCCAGCGGCCGGGGTAAACTTTTTGTCAAATTGGTGGACTCTTAGCGTCCCACCATTTCGCTTTTCCGCCCCTCGAGGTCACCATACTTCAAACCTATGTTCAGCAACGTAGTCCGAGTGATTCCAACCAGCGGGGGCAAAAATGGGCAAAGACAGGGGCGGTTATAACCCATCACTCCGCTCAGATAAATAAGAATTGTTTTGTTTAGTTTTTTTGTCCAGTAAGAGGAAAACAAGCAATGGTCTAGCATGAAAAGAGGGAGAAGTGCAGGAGGCAGGAGCATTAGGTAGCCACATCGGAAGATCTTCAGGCTTCACTACACTCACAATGAGGTGGAACAAATACAACACAGAGAGAGAGAGAAAGCGAGAGATGTATAGATAGATAGACAAGTATTGTGGATCTCAGGGGAAAATATTGATACCTGTGACTTTCCTAGTATTTTGACATCAGTGCAGTATTCTTAGATTACTCGATCATCTGCCACAATTAATTTAGATTAAGTGTGTGCTCCGGCATCAAATTTACAACTGATCTGAATGCAAGCTCTAAAAGAACCCGTCTTATGGAAAGAATGTTTGATTCTGAGAGTCAATCAAATTCACTCCTACCACACCGTAGCAAGCAAACACTGCTGAGAAGTCATTGTTTATCATACCATCCGTAGTCAGGGTGTCATGAAATGAAATGCATGCATATATCTTGCACGGCGCATTCCTAATACAAACAGGAACAAACTTTTTTTTTTGAGTCATTGAGCTTTTTAGATAATAATTGAATGAATGGTCCATCAATTGCACCATGCAAAATGGTGTCGGCCATGATACGTGATCACTCTGCTTGTCAAACTAGCATATGAGTGCATGAGATAGAAGGAGACTATAAAATAGTACACAAAAAAAAAAAAAAAAAAAGCAATGGCAAATAAGATGTCATTCTCTCCGTTAAATGAAGCAAAATGTTTCTTTTGACTTAAACTTGATCCTGCTTGAATTATGAGTGTGTTGGCCAAGGTTCTGGATATGTGTGCATTTTATTTTATGCAACCCTGACCGTGGACGGAATAATAAACAATGACTTCCCCGTTACAGAGTTGGTCACAAGCATGCGCGTGCGTATGCCCATACCTCAATGCGATGTTGCATCACTCTGGCTTCCGCCGATGAAAAATTTCTGGCTATGCTCCTGCTGATTAGAAGCCAGTGAAGTTGGATGACGGAGGGTGTGATGTGCTGCCAGGGCTTAGTGCAGGTGAAGACCCTGGCAGCAGAAACTTGGAAATATCTGAGCCTTTCCAGGGCTTCATTGGCATCCCCATTTGGCAGGACACCGTCGCAGTAATGGCGACGGGTGGCAATGAAGGCACGGTCAAGAGCAATATCGAGAAAACAGAGATACCTGTGGTATAGCATGTCTCACTGTTGTCTGTAGGTTGACATGTTGACATGTTCCAATATTTGTCACTGTGTATCTGTCCAATGTCATGTTTTTGTGGGTAAAAGTGTCTCATAAAAAAAAAAAACAGGGTCATAAATGAAATCATAATGGTAGCTTGGACTTGCAGAGTCACATTTTGAATATACTGTGTATTTTTTTTTTTAATTGCTCCAGTTCAGCTTGGATATCCACAAGGAAATCTCTAGACCATATTGGCTTGCCTCATTTGGGTGCAATATTATTGTTCATTAGAAGAGAACCATTTTGACCCTTTCGGGGACAGCGGTTACTACAGTGGAGAGCGTATCAATTTATCAGGTTACGGGGGGTTGCATTAAAGGGTTAATGTCATCTTCACAGATGAAATTCGAGTCCGCTTGAAATGCTGCCAGTTCAGTCAAGCTAGTTGATGAGTTGACTTTACTACTCTGCGGCAATATTTAAATCTTCAAGTGGACTTATCACACGCATCTTGTCTTCCAATTTTCTTCAAAATGTCTGCAGCTGTCGTTGGACTGTAACACTCTGTGAAGCAGCAATTTGTTCCAGCCAACAAGGCGACTCAGTCTTTGCATGACTACATGAAATTCCAATTGCTGCTGGCTTTAAAACATTCATAGCAGCAGGACCAGGAGAGTTGTGGCAAGTAATGGGGTGAGTGGTGCAATGTGAAGTTCCAGTGAAACCGAAAAATGCAAAATGTTTTGGCGCCTGTAGCAGATGTCCTGTCTTACAAAATGCGAAGCGTACTCAAAACAAGTCCAACTTGTCGAAGAGAAAAAACATGCGCACGGCACCCAATTGATTTCAACAGCTCCACTCAGCGGAATGCCAAGTCGTGACACTTCAGTGTCTTTTGGACCTTGAAAAGTACTCTCACCGAATTATTGAATGTACCTATTGCAGAATCCTAATTGGGGAGCCGGAAGGTGGGGGCTGAAACGAATTGATGGCATTTCAATTAATCTCAATAGGGAAAGATGATTTGAGATACAAATGTTTTGAGACACGATTGCATGAATTTTTTTTTTAATCTGACATGATGGCGCACAAATTATTTCCACCCTTTTTTTAATGATTGAAGAGGTCACAGAGAAGCACACACACACACACACACACACACACACTCACACACACTGCATTTTTTATCATGACTAGAGAGTCACTTATTCAATTTAGTATTTAATACCAAGCTGCCACAGATGTGCTTATCGCCTTATTAGCGCGGCCGACCGGAGGGCTGATAAGGCACCAATCTTCATCTTCACACCTCCTTTTCCTCCTCCTCCTCCTCCTCCACCGTGCACGGCCACGCGTCTCAGCGCGGCCAAGGCGCGCGCTCACGTGGGCGCGTCCGCCAGCCCCTCGTTCGCCACAGCGGATCGGTGCCGGCGTGGAAGATGCTGTGAGGTGAATGGACAACACTCACATTCGAGGAATGCAATAATCTCCTCTCGATGTCCCCTTGAAGCCGGGTAAGTTTTTCTTTTCTCTTTTTTTTTTCCCCTCCAACTCACGACAATAAGTGTTTCACGCAGACTTGTCATTGAGCAATGTGCCAGGGAAAATTTGGAAGTACTTTGACGATTGCAATATTTGCTGTGGGTCAAACGTGATATGTTGTTTTCTGAACTGATTGTCTAATTTGCATAGTGATGAATAAGAGCCAGACACAAAGTATTTCCATGCATGCAATTATATCCCCCCAAGGCATGTGACTGTGTAAAATGATTTCTTTTTTTTTTTTTCGTCTGTTGTCTTTCCCAATTTCTTACAATCCGTGCCACTGCAGCCTGAAGGCGCTTTGGATTACATAAAGAAAAGTAATTTTCCGGCTGATGATGAAGCACGATTGTCACTTTCGCCCACATGTTTTCCAAAGCGGTCCACCCATAACAGCACAAAAGAAAGAAAAAGGAGATTGTCTTGTTTTTTTTTTTGTTTGTTTGTTTGTTTGCTTTTGTCATTGCTGCTGCTGATAAAAGCTGCGGTGGTTGCATACTCGCCTGGAATGTCCATCTGTGAAACAGCTCATATGTCCAGTCAGCCCCACAATGTGATGACCGACTGGAGATTGGTGAGGGTGCTATTATGAGAAGCACAGGCTGAGACGTGGAGAGGGGGTGTTGCAGTTTATCTCCGCAGGATTCCTCCTCTGGATAATGTGATGATGGCACTCGTGAATCAAAGTTGAGTGACTGAGAGCGAACCTTGAAGAGGGGCGGTCATACTGGGTAGAATTTGCTTGTGGTTAACCAGGAGCTGCTTCTTTTCGCTTTTGCAGGTCCATTTGGATTATTCATGCTCATGTTTGGAACACAACGTGAACCCCGAAATTTAGTGTGAATGCATATCTCCAGCCTGCGTGCAGTCCTCAGACGTGAAATGCAGAAAGTGAATTGGACTTTCGGCAATTATTCTAATTGGGCCAACAATACACACCGTGAAGTCGTAAATATTCACACTTCAGCATTTGCTAAATGACTGTCACCTTTTTTTTTTGTGCTCAGACCGAAACTACAACAGCAAGACTTTGGTACACTTGGTAGCATCTTGGTGTCAAGACGCTATGTTGGAGTAAGATGAGGAGCTTCATTTTGACGAGTTTTGTCCTTGTGGCATCTAGAACCCCTTTTAGGGAAGTGACAACTACTCGCAACGGGTCTTCGTCGCTATCCACCATGTGCAGCTGTTGACTATGTGCCCAATCTTTTTTTTTTTTTTTTCAGGAATAAGATAAAATCTTTCATAGAAGCACGAATGAAGGTAATTAGTCTGATTTAGTATCATCCATTGATTCATTTTATACCATCCAGCCACGATATGATTCACTTATCCTCCCAAGGAGCCTTTCCCAGCTCTCTTTGGGCAGCAGGCAGGGTACGCCCCGAATTGGTTGCCAGCCAGTCGCGGGGCACACAGACAAACGACCGTTCGCGCTCACAATCACACTCAAGGACAATTTCGAGTGTTCAATCAACCTAACGTGCAGGTTTTCGGAATGTGGGAGGAAACCGGAGCACCCGGAGAAAACCCACGCAGGCACGGGAAGAACATGCAAACCCCACGCAGCTAAGCCGGGAATCGAACCCAGGACATCTGAACTGTGAGGTGGCCACGGGCTAACCAGTCGATCACCGTGCCGCCTCGTTTTAGACCACTCATCCTTATTAGAGTCACGGGGAGTTGGAACCTATCCCTTTGAAGCGAGAGGAATGACTGGACTGTTTTCCAATCAATCACAGGGAACGTATAGAGACAGACAACCATTCACACTTATATTAACACTGTGACTAAGTGGGAACTTAGGGCGCTTGAACGGAAGCCAGGCGAACGAACGGCTACACCATCACTGACTCTTGATTTAATTCCAGAAATGTCAATCTGTCTTCGCACCACACCCCGCCCACTACCGCCCGCCTGGAGTCGTCACTTTATTGAGAATTTTCTTTTTCAGGTGCCGATGGCACTTCAAGTCAAAGTACTTTGTGCGCACCATGCCTCAAACCTTGTACTCGCCACTTGTACTGTTATCTTCTCTGCAAAAAGGCAGCGAATTTTGCTTCATTTTTTTATTTATGTGCCGTTGTTGTTCTTGTTCCTTGTTTTCTGGTAAGCAGCTAATTTCCCTTCGGGGTTCATTAGGGTCCATGGACTGAAAGACGACTCTTAATGTCTAATTGTTATGAAGGGATGACATTAGTGTCCACTTTGTAGAAGACTTTTGGGGCGTTTATAATCTGATATCCCAACGATCAAATCCCCAATGTCAATTCCATGTAGGACTTCATTTACTTACACAAACACAGCATGGCTCTTAAAAGATCTTTTTTTCCAAAACAAGGGCATAAAGCAACATGAGTAGTGCTGCGATACATGTAAAGGTGTCGGCATTGCAGTCACAAAAGATTTTGACAAAGTATCATGAACACAAAAAAAAAAAAAAAAAAAGACGACTTTTCATGCCCAGAGAGTAACACACTTATCGATGCAGCAAACCTATGGAGGAAAAAAAAAATCTGAACAGGGCTGCTTCTGTTAAGGAGAGGCAACAAGAGTCCACATTTCTAGTTTGAAGTAATGGTCATGCCTTGGTCAAAATGCTGTTTTGCCAGGAAGATGCAAGATTTAATTTTTGTGCGTGTGTATAAAATCTTCCTCGATTGTGATAAAGACGGGGCTATCAGGTGATGCCGCTTTGTTGTGAAACAGTGAGTGGAGGAGCCAGGAGAGCCACGTATCACTGGTTTGATTTAATTTCATTTAAGACGGCCCGCGCTAGCAGATTCAATATCTGTTTAAATTACAGTTTAACGATGAACACTTGAACATCGAGCATCGCCTCCACGGCTCGATGCACCCCTTCGAGTGCAGATTAAATGCCATCGCGTTGATATTCTGAGGTGTCGTCACATCATTCCCTCTCTTTACTTTGGAGTTGCGCTGAAGGGTACACACGCATGTGCTGACGATCAGGCCGAATTTGTGGGTTTTTTTTTATTTTGCTGCGTCTCACGAGTCACACTTTTGTACCACACCAAATATCTGGTTTTGGGGAGTGCACTCCTGATTGGCAGCCGATGTATCGCCATTTATGTGTGGATCTGCTCGATTGGTCACCCCTCTCGCTTACACTATTATAGCGCACCTGTAGATGGGATGTGGTGGCACAGTGATGGCTGCCAAGCCAGCCCCCCTGCTGCGGGGCTGTAATGTTTCCACCCGACACTCGCCACCCCACCTCGACATGTGCTTGTCTGTGTGTCGTGTATTTGGTCTGTGCCGGTTTCTCGCTTACACTATTATGGCGCACCTGTAGATGGAATGTGGTGGCACAGTGATGACTGCCAAGCCAGCCCCCCTGCTGGGGGGCTGTAATATTACCACCCGACACTCCCCTGCCCACCTCGACATGTACTTGTCTGTGTTTCATGTATTTGGTGTGTGCCTGTTTGCTGAGGGTTTTATTTCCAAATTTCTTCGACAAGTCAGTTCCATTTCGTTGCACCCCGTGGTACAAAGACAATACAGCCATTCTTCTTTTTATTCATATTGATTTTCACCACCCGCTGTCAGAGAAGTAAGCAGACGCGCGTCCGTTTTGACTGCATTTCCAAAATAAAGGGGTAAAGCTTTCAAAATTAATTGTTCACACCTCATTTCATTCACCAACAGGAGAAGGAAATTCACAGTAGCTTGCTGTGTTTACGTCATGGTTCAGAGATGCTGAAAATGCTCGTGTCAGCTCAAGACTTGGCGATCCCGACGCATCAGTCAGAGTACGTCACTTAGAACCGAAGCCGTAAAAGTCCTATTAGAGGCGTTGCGAGCCCTACCAAGTGATGCGATAATTCTCCGTGTTGCACACCGCAGCAGACACTGTGAAGTGCTCACCAACAGACCGTGCGTCCCAGCGCAATCCAGGGCAATGCATGCGCAGCGCGATATTTCAGGGAAGGAACAGGTTTCTAATTAGTAACCACTGCTTGTACTCAACCTTTGGATAACTCCTTGAATGGCGCGTATAACATTTTGGAGTGTGTTCGTCTGACTTTTTGTCCATACATCCAGGAGAACATTTATGGGATCATTGATTTTGGGGATATGAGAGAGGGTCTAGCTTACGGAATGTGTTCCAGCTCTTTCTAAATATGTTTGGTGGGGCTTCAGCTCAAGACTCTTCTTCGACGTCGGCGTTATTTTTACGGCGCTAGCATTGTAAGTGCCCTCGTGCGATATGCAGGGCACAGTCAACCGCAGGCAAACAATAACTTCACTCGAATATGTTCGCCCGTGTGTCAGAGGCCTCGGGAAACCGCTCCAAATAGACCAAACTTTTTGAACGCTGAATAATAAACAGGCACTCTTTTATATTTGCTCGGACCGGTGCGCCTGATTTTAGCGCCCGAGCTTTGACTCAAATGTTACTAAGTGTTTGGAAAAAACGCATTTCGTTGTACAACACTTGTCCATTACTCATCACATGAGGATTTTCAGTGACCCGAACGACGCACTGTTAGCTACTTTCAAAGCTGTTAACACGGTGTAGGAGGGTTGTAGAAGCAGGCCATAAAATTTACTGAGTATTTTTGTGTGTGATTCTGCGTGTGTGTGTGGGGGGTTTACGTGTGTGTGTGTGGTGTGTGTGTGCGTGCATGTATGTCTGCGGTGACTTAACTACTCGCAGCATGCAGAGCCTCATCCTTTAAACTTCGAATTGATCGACCTCATTCATTGAGAGTCAACTTAAATAGTGCGCGCAAATAATGCCAAGACTTTCCAAGGACATTCATTTTCATTCCTACATGTGTACAAACGGCCTGTGGGGCAGCCGATGGGCTTTCTTCAATGACGTGGATAATTGGAAGGCATTATCTTGATCATCCCCAGTGTGCTGAGTTGTGGACTAAACCCGCCACGCAGGGGATGGCCAAATAATAGCTTTTTCCGGGGTGCACACTACGCGAAGAGGATGATAGCTTTGCCGAAAGGCACAACAGGTGGGCCAGCTTTTACATAAGGCTAAAACAAAAAAAAGATGAAATCAGCCTGCACACTTTACAAAAGCAAACTGCTGGGTTTCATGACAAACAAGCAAGCAATGGGCAAAAAAAATGACTGTTTATCTAATTGCTTATGTTTGAAGGGAATAGTCAATCTTCACACCGGGAGAACGCCTGCTGTGTTGTTTGACGTGTGTGTGTGCGCATGTGTGTGAATATAAATCACGGTGTGAATGTAAATTAGGTGAATCTGTTCTGTAGTTACTCGGATTCATGGGGATTCCCGTCCCCATGGGCGCACCCCTCCCCCCACACACTTGATGTAGAGACCTCTAAAAAAACATATTTTTCTTTTTTTTTTTTGGATCATCGTAGCTATTATATGTTCAGAAGTGCAAGTGTCAAATTGTCTGCAACAGCCAATCGTGCCACAAAGAAAGTGTGTGTGTGTGTTTGTGTGCGTGTGAGTTGGCGCTGCCCCTGCTCATGTCCCTCCGCTGACCCCTTAAAACGACACCCGCTGGTCATATTTGCTGTTGGGCTCAATAGTAGTAGATAGTGGCTATGTCCAGAAATGAATGCTCATATCTCCAAATCAATGATATAGGTCGAAACTCCATTTTCCGATCCGCTTTATCCTCACAAGGGTCGCGGGGCATGCTGGAGTCTATCTCATCTGTCATCAGGCTAGTAGGCGGGGGACACCCTGAACTGGTTACCAGCCAATCACAGGGCACACAGTGATGAACAACCATTGGCGCTCACCCTCACACCGAGGGACAATTTTGAGCGTTCAATCAGCCTGCCATGCGTGTTTTGGGAATGTGGGAGGAAACCGGAGTACCCGGAGAAAACCCACGCAAGCACGGGGAGAACATGCAAACTTCACACAGTTAGGCCGGAGCTGGAATCGAATCCGGTACCTCTGTACTGTGAGGCCGATCATGTTAAAATCATTTTCACACTCGCAATGCAACATGACAGTCAGCCAATCACAAACCTCATTTTATATTGGCCAGCCAATGACCCCGCCCCCCCCCCCCCAAAAAAAAAAAAAGTGGGAGAGGGAGCAATGAATGAAATACGTGTAAGGAATTTATGCGGAATTTAAGTAGCATGCGGAACACAAATTGACAGATTTAGTGCCAAGAAATAAATAAATAATCCGACATTATTTGGAGGTATTTGGGAGTTAAAAAAGAAAAAAAAAAGAGACTGAACTTGCCAACTACGTCCTCTCTCAGGTTGTCGGTGGCTCAGCTAGCACGATGTGGCCAACACACTCCATAATGGTTTGCAGTTGTAAATATTGAACGGGTCTAACATGAATATTAATCGTTGTGTTGCTACCATTTTTTTTTGCTTAAAGGGTTATACCACTGCCACACTGGTGGATTGGGAGTCACGATTAAGCTAGCAGACTTTTCTCATGCAGTCACACGACATTGCGGTTTGAAATACCGAATGTGTCATTCTCTTTGTTTTATGTTTCCGTAGTTTGACAGGAAACATCGAGCGGGGAGTGAACATAAACAGCGAAACAGCCACAGGCCTCTTTTTGAATGATTCTTCGCTAACTGACAAACCGCTGCTGGCTGTCAAACATCGTATGAAACAAGAAAAAAAAAATTGATTCTGATTTGTGTGAGGAAACCAAAGGTTTCCATAGAAACCGGATTTGATTTTCTCTCCTCATTTGTGCTGTCTGCTTATGTATGATGCAGCGTAAGTGGAGACGTCAGCTATATGGCCGTCACTGAAATAAGCTAATTGAGGACACATAGCCACGTCAACGCAAAAAGAAAAAAAAAAACACCCGCGGCAAATTGAAACCAGAGTGAAAACATCAGGTCAGACCTGCAATGCAAACCCATTTAGAGATGGCACTTGTGAGAAAATTCCATAAATGTCCTGCAGTTGAATGAAGAGCATTCCAATGTACAGTCTGCCTTTCGCCACAAATCGTCATTGCCGTGACCTTCAACAGGATAAGCATAAGAAAACGGAGGGATGGCCTTATCTGAAACTGGAGGAAAAATTCTGAGGAGCTCTTCACTGTCAGCTTACATTCCCGTGTCCTTCGACCAGTTTTAAATGCTTTCAGAAACTTTGACATAATCCTGGGGAAACATCACAAACGGTTCAAAAGTCCTCGGCGCGAGGAAGGAACGTCTTGTTTGAAAAGGTTTCGGCTCCGCAGCATCGGCAACAAGTGATTAAAATACGGTGTTTTAAGGGTTTTTTTTGGTTTTGGATGGAAACTCGGACTAATAAATTGGAAGCATTTTTTTTCCTCCCGGGACTTCATACAACCGCGAACTAGTTTTTCCTGCCTTTTAGGAAAAAATAAAATATGCATTTTTTTTTTGCACTTAGGCAACAAAATCAGAAAATGGAGAGGTTTTTTTTTTTTTTTTTTGCCTTGATGCAACTTTGCATAAATCAGTTTGATATTTTTCGGAGACGAAGTGGAGGTGTCCTTGAGCAAGATGCAGAACCCCAACCTTAAATAGAAGACAGCAGTTCAACACCACTGTGTGTGTGTGTGTGTGTGTGTGTGTGTGTGTGTGTGTGTGTGTGTGTGTGTGTGCGTGCGTGTGGGGGGGGGCGTGC
>NW_017806159.1:990057-1013674 GCF_001891065.2 Hippocampus comes
AAAATAGTTGAACGTAATATCGAGAAGCAGTCCGGTGAGATTAAAAAAAAAAAAATGTAAGGATCACACTTTTTGTGCTACATACACCTCATCTGCATTAAACCCAAGTGAGTGTGTTGCCCTTCATTAACATACTGCAATAGCAGTACAGTCGTTAAATTCCGTTTGCTGGTATCCATTACCAGTGTCATGACACGCATTGTGTGTGACTGCAGGTTCCCCAGCATGGTGGAGCAGTGGTTTGCGCATCTGATATCGCAGTTGTGAGGTGATGGGTTTGAATCTGGGTCCCCCCCTGCCCCTCCCTCTCACATGCGTGGGTTGACTTTGAGTAGTCTGACCTCCTCCCATATTCCATGGAAGGGTTCCACTGCGGGCGGCCTGGTGATCCAGTGGTTAGAGCGTCGCCCTCACAGTGCACAGGTCGTGGGTTTGATCCCGGCGCCGGCCTTCCTGTGTGGAGTTTGCATGTTCTCCCCGGGCCTGCGTGGGCTTTCTCCGGGTACTCCGGTTTCCTCCCACATTCCAAAAAAATGCATGGCAGGCTGATTGAACACTCCAAACTGAGTGTGAGCAGATGGTTGTTCGTCTGTGAGTGCCCTGCGATTGGCTGGCAACCGGTTCAGGGTGTCCCCCGCCTACTGCCCCAAGACAGCTGGGATAGGCTCCAGCACCCCCCGTGACCCTTGTGACGATAAGCGGATCGGAAAATGGATGGATGGGTTCCACTCCATAATGCAAAAAAACCCCAAATTGAGGTTGATTTATACAGAAAACAGTTTGCATCAAAGTAGCATAATCAAACAACTAATTAATGCTGTAATACATGAATAAATTTACCGTGTGAAGAATAAGCCCCCAACCTGCCGCTGACTTTCATGTGCTTGGATTGTTTTCAGTGCATTGCCATTATCTGCAACGAGCAGGCTCGGTTTAGGCAAAGCTGGTGGTGAGCGAAAGAAAGGCTAATGGAAAGGGGAGATGTTATTTGTGTGCCGTCTACCTGCTGTCAGCGTATGATAACACCTTGAACGCTGTTTAACACGTGTAGCACTTGCAGCTACTTGAAGCGTGCAAGTCTTGAATCTCTTTGCTGCTCTAAAATGTTTTTTTTTCCTATGATGACTGTGATTATAAGACATGCATATCCGATCTTGAAAAACTCAAATGCCCATCTCGTTGCCCCGCCCACCCCCACAGACGATTCATTTTCGGCAAGCTATCGACGCATATTCCCGGGCCGAATTTTCTTCCCAGCACATCCCCGATTTCAACCCCACACAACAATTTCCCATTCGATTCATGATTCTTTTTTTTTTTAGCTCGTGTCCAAGCATGTGAGTGTCGTCGTTAGCTGGCAGCCACACCAACCAATCTTTTGCTTCAGATCACAGAGTAGAGGAAGTTAGAGGTCACAAAATGTTGTCAAACACAGACACAAATGTACCGCCACATCTCAAACCATCCTGGAGAAATCTGGAAAGCAGCATTAAGTTTGCGTGTGTTTCCTCCTCCGCCTCCTCCTCCTTGCCAGTACGATGCCAGACATGCTGTTTCTTTTTCTCAACTTTTAAAAAGCTCGTGACGAAAACAAGAAACAAAAACAAAAAAAAAACAGTGCTCAGTGGAGCATTTCTTCAAGACTCCCAAATGAATTTAAACAGTCTAAAAGATTTCCACATCTGGGCCAATACGTAAAAGGTACTTCCAAATTTTAATCGACTATTTTTACAACTAATGTGATGCTTTTCATTTAGAATAAAACGTTGCGAGTGCTTGATGAAGTTAATTTGGTAGGACAATGTGGCCCTTATTCTGTAGTTTCATTATCATTATGTAGCAATGCAGTCTCTGAAACTTGATTAAAATCGTGGCAAAGAAAGGGTAAAATCTCCGTTTGTGAAGGCTTTTTTCTTCAACGTTTCATTTCCCTTGCAAATGTTACCTCGTGAGATCGTGGTTCATTATTCGCACCCTCACCATGTCAGTTTTTGACGGATTGTTTTTCTGAGTTTTTACAATATAATTACTGTAATGCCCTCATATGTGGGAAAGGAGAGCCACAGTGGATGAATGCCAAGATTTCTGGAATGTATTCCGACAAAAACAAATCAAACAATCAATAAATAATCTAAAATGTGCAGTTCTTTCACACAACAGCGAGGCGCTGATGTAGAGAGGTGGGAGGGGGTGGGCAATGGACAAAACAACTGCAGACATTTTCACAGCAGCTTTTTTTTTTTTTTTTTTTTTTTTGCAGTTCATTTCATCAAGTGTGAACACTATCATCCGAAAGCCGGCGTGCAACAAAACAAGCCTGACGCAAAGGTCTCAAGCCGCCAATCTTTCATTCACACTCTGTGAAATCTTCTGCAGTTTGGATCACTTCAGCAGCGTTGAAATAGCAATTATACGACCTCTAGTTCCGACCAAGCAATTTGAATGAAAAAGAGTCGTTCCACGAGTGATGTTATACAATACAGCAGTGCTCAGACTTTTAACTTTACAACTCACTCCACCTTCGCGGTTATCTAACAGGACTGCGTGGGTTTCACCAGATGATTCGATCATCTTCAGCGGATGAGTATCAACAAACATTAAAAATAAATAAATAAATAAAATGAACAGGAAGGGTCATTTACAATTCTTAGGTCTGTAATGAAAACAGCTAGCCTAATCCACGTATTCATCACCTTTCGACAAAGCAGGCTGTGCAGACTAGCTAGCTATTTAGCACTGCGAGTGGATTAAAAAAAAAAAAGCTGTATGTAAGAGGAGTTGGTGACAGTGTCGCACGCAAATCCGTCGTTAAGTATTTCTCGAATAAAACAGCTAGCTAGCTAGCTAGCGATAGCATTCTAATGCTGCAGTGTATCACTGGTTGAGTGAAACAACAGTTTGTAAACCATTTGATACAAAACTACCCCACCGACTGCCAACACAACTGTTGATAGAGTCGTACTCACTATTCAGAGATTCAGTTATTGTGGTGGATAACTGATTAAATGGAAAAAAAAAATTCAATCATAATTTATTGGGGCTGATCACTGTTCAATGAGAAATGTTGAATGATGTTGTGTTGCATATATCACGTCTGTGATTCAGTGGAAGGTAATCCCAGTTGTGATTCTGTATATTGCTTCAATATACAACAGTGTCCAAAAAGTTGGCATAGCCTCTGAAGAGGGTGAATCAATGATCAAGTGGCCACCATGAAAAACGTGATCACTCGAATCGAATGTCCCGCACTGTGTGTGAAGCAAATCGCATTCATACCTTATTCTGACACAGTACGTGTCTTTTCTTAAATACTTCCATTATGGAGCTTTCAGTAAGTGTTGAACAAAAATGTTTCTCAAAGATAAAATCACCACTTTTCGCGTGTTCTTTCATTGTGACCAGCTCAAGGCAGGGTCGTGCAAGAAATCTTTTGCTTCCCCGGTTAATGGAAAAGTGGTGTAAAAACGTAAGTGCTGCATTTGCATTCTTGTAGAGGAGCTTGATCAGCTGCGACCTTCAATAAAAAATATAGAATGGCTCTTTTCGAATCATTACTTTAACGATCAGTACTCAAACGGGTCTGAAACCAAACAGAAGACACAATAGGGAGGCATGAATTTAACAATGTTTTATTTGTATGTGTTTATTCTTCTACCCCAAATAAAATGACAATCACAATGTGGAACCTTCCGTTATCGTGCGCGCCCATTTTTTCCATCCTCTAATTGGCAAACATTGATGAGCAAAACATATCTGCAATGATCTGCACGTGTAATAGTGAGCATCTCTGGTCATGATGTATTTGAAGTTATTAGAGGAATACTAATTCTGAATTGCTGCAGACGATGACCATGGAAACAGCTGCATGCCGCTACATTGTCTTTTTCTATAATGTTGATAGTTTATAATGTGATAGTGGGGATATCAGGAAGTGAATTAAAGTCAGGTTCAATGACCGGCGGTGGCTGACGTTGTTTGTTCCGCTCTCCCGACACTTGTCCAATTACGTGTTTCTGTAAGTACAATGCACACCCACAGCACACCTTTTTCACACCGCTTCGCCCAGGGAAGTGTTTCGAGAGTGTGAAATCAAGGACCACTTGACTGACAAACAAGCGAGCCATTAGACCCCTGAATCATTATCATCATCATATCAACTCATAAAGTACAGCTTACAAACTTCACACACTGACACACACACTGATTGCTGGTAATACAAACACACTGCACATTGTGCCCCAACTCAGGTTCACAGTGTCTGTATGCCGTTGTCCCTTTTTCGACTTTTTACTTACTTTTTAGTACTTTCATTCATTAAACTTTTCTGATTTTATTTACAAAGCCTTCAAGTAAGAATTTCATCGCATGGTTTTTGAGCATCTGTTCTTTGACTGTAACTATGATATTCAATGTCTTGAATCTGAAGATCAGAGTACTAAAGTCACGGCCCGCCACTTGTCATACGTTGAGAGTTTGCTCCTTGTGCACCTTGTGTCTCGGGTTTTGTTGAACGTTTAATGATCATCCAGTATGCATTTTCTTTTTGTTAATGTACCGTATTTTCCGCACTATAAGGTGCTTCGCAGTATAAGGCGCACCTTCAATGAATGGCCTATTTTAAAACTGTTTTCATGTATAGGGCGCACCGGATGATAAAACGGCTAGAATAGAAGCTGCAGTAGTGACTGCGGTTGCGCTATGCATCCATTAGATGGAGCTATGCTAAAAGGAATACAATACAATACAGCTTTATTTATGTTGAGCTTTCACAACCGCTGCAGCTGGAACAAACCTCTTTACAGAACATTTAAAATATTATGTCCAGGAATCAGAATATTGATTCATACATAAGGCGCAGTGGTTATAAGGCACATTGTCGGCTTTTGAGAAAATTGAATGCTTTTAGGTGGGCCTTATAGCGCGGAAAATACGGCACATTTTTGGTTTTGAATGCAGTCCTGCGTTGTCTGGCCCGCTTTCGTGCAGTATTGTCCACTGCCTTTACCTTCTCTGTTCCATGCCAAACTCTAACAATAGACCGTGTCCAAATAAGGTATATTGCTTTTATCAAACTTTTGTTGCTGTCCGTACTTTCAAGTCAGTTATACTTGATAGGCCATTTCGTGTGGGGTTTGCATGTTCTTGAGCTACGTCCCGCCACATTCTGAAAACATGCATCTATCCCTCCAAATTATTTTTTTTTCGACACCTGCAGTCCTGTTCAAGGTCACTGGAGAAAGACGACATCCCTAGATTGCTTTCCAGTCATTCAAGGGGTTCTTATAGAGACAGACAACCACTCCCGCTCACATTCACACTGCGTGAGAACTGAACCCACGCTGTCTTGAAAGTAAGTCAGACAAGTGAACCAGTGACCGACTGTCAGTCATGGCTTCAACAACGCGCATGTTAGGAAGACTAAATTGTCTGCACTCCCGAAACGCACCAAAAAGTAAACTGACATTGGGCAAGAAAAGTGTAGAAATGAACAAATTAATTCAATATTTACCGCTGGCCGTGCTGTGTGGGTAGACTTTGTATGTGTATTGCGTCATCAAGCTGTCTGAGGGTGTACAATTTGGATTTGTTTTGTTACTTCAGCCATTTTGAATAATTAAACCCTTCTGGGCAGCGGTAACGCATAAGAAATTCAATATTTGACAGTCTTGCATTGGATCTCCTTTGATTGTGCACATGTACCTCATGTTGAGTCCAGTCATGATATTTCTTTTAGTCTGGCATTATTTATTCATACCCCTCGGTGTTGGCCAGTGTCTCGGATTCTTGGAAGGTTCAGTCACTGCACCAAAAAGGTTTATAACTCTAGTTTACAATGAAAAATCACCGGTAGAGTACTCAAAAATCAAAAACTTCTTGCATTGCTATACTTAAACAGTGGAACCTTATCATATGTTTTGTGCAGTAGCCTCGAGATAGAAAGATACAAACTCCCATTAGACGGGGAAGCAGGTCAATAACCGTAATGTGTCAGTGCAGCTCTACTCAGGTCTTGGAATTACAAAACTTAATTATTGCCAAGACCGTCATTAAGCGGAACACCCCGACTGGCCAAGCAATCAATCACATCGCGATGTTTTTCACTAGTTTTCCGGTTACAGCCGAAATGGCGCGCAGATGAGCTGTGCTCTTCTTTATATTTACACCACATCACTTCAAATCATTTGCCTCATTGACTGTATGTAGTTTATCGTTGCTGCAGCTCATTAGGTAACCAAGTGGATATCCGTCAAATGAGGCGAGACAGGAGATAAGCATGAGTCACACTTTAGTTTTATGGGGCTAATGATTGTAATTGTATTGTGCTAATGCACTGTGTTTTGTTATGAAATGTACTTTTTTTTTTTTTTTTTGGCGACTTTTCCAAATGCAATCTGCTTCCCCACCATCATTACCGCTAATGCAAATGTACCGTATCATGAACAATAATACTTCCAGTTGGCATTCAAAAAGCAAAGTGTGCACAAGCTAGGCATTAATAATGAATGCATCCAATTTGTTGTGACACGGTCACTCATCTCCATTTCACACGAGGGTGATTATGACCCCCTTTTCCACGAGAAGGGAGAACAATGCTCACATGCACCTTGTTGTCACTCTTTCTTACTCACTGACTCGTGCCCTCATCCCTGCAGCGCTTCATGTGTGTCACGGACGGCAAAATACTCACGCGCACACATGTATGCTTCGTCACCATCAGCTCTCACTATCTGTGTCATGCACATGTTAGGAATAAGCCGGTGAGAATCCTCCTGAGGATTGAATTGGGTTGCGGAAGAAGCTTGTTGACAGGCTAACTGGATTCGAACAGGTGGATCATATTATACGCAAGACTAATATGATTTTTTTTAACTCTACAAGAAAAATCATATATCGAGACAGTTATCACACCTATTAGACCACCACCCAATTTGAGCTTTATGCCAGAGGCAACAATAACGTTTCATAGTTGTGTGTAATGGTTACTCGACCATTATGTTGAAGTGCTACAACTAAAATGTTCTTTTTAATGCTATTTATTATTGATGTCCCATTCATGAAGGTACTATGCTTATCATTCCAAAAAAAAATTATTTGGCCAATTCTTGTTGTAGTGTAGAGCAGTCCAAGACTCAGTGTAAGCGCGAATAAAACATGTCTGTCATCTAGTGGTGAGTGGTGATATTACAACTTAAAATTATTCAGTGGAGCCCTGCGATTAGCGAGCAATGTAGATCGGGATATATATATATATTGTATATATAAACTAGTAAACCCCCAAAAATCCTGATAAACCTAAATTTTCTATGAAAAGATAAGTTTGCTCCCCCCAAAAAACTCCAAAACAAAAAAAAAAATGTTGAAAATATTGTTTTTAAAAAATCTAGTATTTGGCAGTCCACTGTGATAGTAGAAAAATGTTTAGAATTGCCACTCCCACCATTTTTTTTGAATTGTAACTCTCAAAAATTCTACAAAAATGCTGATGATCCTCCAATAAACATTTTCCACAAAAAAACAACCAAAAAAACGGATTTAGTGACTCATGAAAAATATCGGCAAATTGTCCTGACTTGTGAGTATTCAGGGTCCTCTGTAATACAGGAAACATTTTTATAATTCACCCCCCCCCCCAAAAAAAAAGGAATGGTCAGGAAGGCTCGTGATATGCTTCACGCTACGTGTCCCATATATTGTATATGAGATACCGTACTTGACACGAAAAGGTCAAAAACCGAGCATTCACCGGTAGTTCTGACTAACAGTACATCAATAACCTCATGCACAGTCACTCCTTTCTTTGTATATGATCCAATCTATCTCTTTGAGATGATTAATAGAGCATGAGACAGCCGGGGCATCACAAACACTGAACATCGTTTACATAAAACAACAGGAAATAAAGCAGAGGCTGATTTAGGAAACTGCGTGGGGCTTTCAGCAAATGGTGCAAAAAAAAAAAAAAAACGGGCAGCGGGCTCTCATCTAGAGGGTCACATTAAATGGAAAAGCACCCGCTGTGTTCTGTATGTCGTTTACAGAGAACTGAACATCAAAACCGTGGGGCTTGCCAAGGTTAAAGAGAGTCATTTGTGGTTTTAAAATCAAAGCCACAGAGAGATTTTTTTTTTCTCCCAAAGTTACGATCGTTAATTACTTCACAGTGAGGCGAGGTGCCCCTCTGCTTTGGCGGTCGAGCCAGCCTCCACATTGCTTGTTTATAGTTGCCATTAGGGACCCTCTTGTAAAGAGTCAACCACTGTTTATCATGGCAGACAAGTTCTAAACACACTTGCAATAGGTGAATGTCTGCAATATGGAGATCATTATTTTTATATGCTTTCAAAACATTAAAACCTATTGAAATGTGTTGAAAAAAAACTGTGCCGACGGTAGCGTCATGGACATTAGCGAGTCTGCGTGTGAGTGTCTGGCAGAGAGCTGTAGACCACAACAGCTTCTGCATGAGTGGGCTCAGTGTATTAAACGTTTTGTTTTCCGTGAATCGGATTAAGGCCTTTTTCCGGATGTGGATATTAGAGCTCGCAATCACCCAGTAAATTCTGATGCGCTATACATCGTGACAGTAACGAATGACTTCCGAATGGAACTGAATGGTAACTCCTTCCACTTTTCTGGAATAAAGACACGTCGTTGTCAAATAAATGAAAAATCCAATTTAATTAAAATGGCAAACGGCGCGCATTTATGTAGCATTTCACCAACACCATGTGGCGCTTTACAAATTCTCTCATTCACTTATCTGAACTGAACCAGCGAATATACTGGTGCGTTTTGCCCACTTCTAACTCCGGAAAAATTTTGCCTTTTTAATTTAAAAGGGCTTACACATCAACCAGGAAACCCAACACAATTCCTTGGCCCTGAGATCACACAAAATGGAGCCAAAGCAATATTTTTAGACGAGGCATGTCTAAATCCTGAAAATCAAAACAACAAATAGGCACGTTTTCGGTGAATCACAGAAGACAGGTTGCCCAAAATATCTTCAAATAATCAAATGAAATGTGATTGACTGGCAACCTGCAGTCCGCAGTGTACACAGCCTCTTGTCGAAACTCAGTTGGGATGGACTCCATCTTACTGGAGACTCTATGAGGACAAAACAAAATGGAAAGATGAATTCCTTCAAAAAAGTTTGACTTGGAAATTTATGCAATATATTTCCCACATTCCCACTGATGATTTGTAATTACCATAGAGGCTTAAAAAGTAAACGTTTCTCAGATGCCAGGGGAGCAAAGCTTTGATTTCTCACTTTTGCCTTCAAGATGGGCGATTTGTACTTGTCGTGATGAGTGTGAGCGTGTCGATGCCCGATTGAAGACACGCTTCAAAGATTTGTCGAAAATTACAGTCGAATAATGTTTGCCTGATGGTAAACAAACCTCAAAGCGCTAACCTGAAAAGATAATCATCTTCTCATTGCATAATCATGAAGCTCTGAATGATTAATAAGCAATGGACTCGAAAACGTTCCCACTGTCAAAGAATGTGCATGGGAGAGTTCCGGTTCCCGTATGGCCAACTGTGATTTGCATACATTGGCATGTTTTACTCATTCAAATGAGGCTTAAAATTTCATTTCCGAAAAAAAAAAAAAAAAAAAAACGCACAACAACAAATATTTTCTCTTACATCAATGGATGCCCGGAAACAACCGGCCTATTTTGATACCCCTCGCCCGAAAAAAAAAAAAAAAAAAAAACTTGAATCGGAAATGACAGAGTGACATAGCTGAATTTGTTCATGTCACTTTATCATGTTGACACTCACGAAGAGCATCAAGGCACCTGCTTGAGTTGCATTCACATGCGCAAGCCACCCACGGCGATGCAAACAAGAACGCAATCATGGCATGCTGAGGCATACGTGAGAAAGAAATCCCCCTCACGAGAAGGCGCTCCCCAGTTTTAGATGATTGGCTCGCTGCGAGAACAACTTTAAATTTGTACACTGAATCTTTGAAGTCAAAAGAGGAGGGGGTCAGGACTGATCTTCTTTGGTGTCCTTCAGCAGCAAGAGGCTGGGTGAAAAACGATTCTTTGATGTTTGGAAGTCATTATTCTTTATTTCCACTAATTTCATCCGGCAGTCACTTGGTGGATGATTCTATTGTTTTGATTGGTGGAAAATAACGCACAGCATCGCTCCATTCATTCACCGGCGGTAGCGCTAAATCTGTCTGGCGTGTTTCGAAATATCACTGCAATACTTACTGAATGCTGTGTGTGCATTTATGAATTACATTACTTTTTTTTATGCTCAAGTGTCTTTTGCATCCACGCGATAAATTGCGCTCTTATGAAAGTTGCAAAAAAAAAAAAAAAAAAAAAATGGGGGGGACGCGAGGGTTTCATTTGATTTCATCAGTGCACAAGGTGCCTTTCGCAGCGTAGCCCCACTTCAATACTAAACAGAAAGAGCAGACAAAGCAAAAGGAGTGTTGCCGTGCCCTTTTATCGTCCGGGCGTTATTTATTTGCGGCTGTCTGGAGATGCAAATAAATGGCAGTCACGGCACAATTCTCCTTCTTCACAACCAGACGCTCGCTATCGGGCATGTGCCGATTTCACGGGGGTGCTTCCCCGCTGCTCTTAAGAGGACAGTGAGAAAGAGATGAAATGTCACGGAGTTGACCCTCTTTTTGATGATTGGACAACCTTGCGGCTTTTTGTGATTTTTGGGGCACAGGAGTTAAATATATTGGAGCTGCATTTGGGGTTGGATGAATTGAATAGTTAACACTTGGCACTGCAGAAGCACAACTTGACATCAGCTTTCAGAAGTCGAATGATACGCATGCAGACTTACGCTGTGGGACAATTCATCCGCGCAGCAATATTCTGGTCAATACAACCCTGATATTGAAACGGGAGTTCAGAACTTCATTGGTTATTATGCAAGCTACAGGATCGAGGCGACGTCTAGCATCATGTACAGCATTTTAGTCAAAGTTACATTTGGATTTGCCTGTATTAAGAATTGGTATGGCTCATTTTGAAAATTGAATTTTTGATCAAAACACACATTGACATTTTCGTATGTCCTTTCCAAACCTCCATTCATTGGATCAAATCTTAAAATGTGCCCATTTTACAATGGGAATACCTGACTTTGAATGCTTCCTCCACCATTGCAGTCAGTAAATGAACTTGTTTTTCCCATTCTGTGAATTTCTGCGGCAGCCTTTTTTGTCTCCATGAAGGAGAAATTAAGTCTACACTGGCCCAGTGCGGCTTATCTTCAGATGCCCTTGAACAAAATGCCTGCAGTTTAGAACGTTTGATGAGAAAAGCAAATGATTTCCTCAGCAACATGCTGACACGGTATATGCGTTCTGTCAAAGCACTGTATAAAAGTCAGTTCAATTATATCGGTATTGGGGCACAAGCATTTCCAACTGCACCTTACGTCATTCTGCACAAAAGTAATCTACATGAATACATATGGCTACCTCTAATAGCCTCATCCAGAGAACGGAAAACAAAATATGTCTTCTAAAGACCACGAAATAAATAGACATTGGGTTTTTTTTTTCCCCACATCAGAGAAGCAATTCATTCCAGGGAAGCCGTGAAGCCATTTAGTTAAAAAAAAAAAAAAAAAAATCACAGTCGATGAAGCAAAATCAGCTGTGGCAGAGGATTCTCAGAAAATGTCTTTTTTATTGAAACTTCACCAAAGTGACTGTGCAGTGAAGTATGAATGATTAAAAACGCAATAAAATCTAGCTAGCTAGCTAGCTATCGAGCTTGAAAATTGACTTTTTGATCAAAACACACATTTGACATTTTCGCATTTCCTTTCCAACCCTCCATTCATCGGATCAAATCTTCAAATGGCTAAAAATCGATTTTCAAGCTTTCTATCTAGCTGTCTATCTATCTATCTAGCTAGGTAGCTAACTAGCTATCTGAAAACAGCAGTCTGGATACATATATATCTTTACGTTTTTTTTTTTTCTTTCTTTTTGGGGGAGGGCGGGTCATTTTTATCTCAAGTCCACAATGCCAATGACAAATTTCATATTTTCCAAATAGGGTGCAAACACCTAAATAACTCCATGTTATTTATGTATTTGTTTATTTATCAAGATGCTCTATCAGAGGTTTGTCATATTGAATCGCACCCTTTGCCCCCCCCCCCCCCCCCCCCCCCCCCCCAAGTGTAGCAGACGGGAATCAAAAATGTTCTCCGAGAAGAGTTTGGCTGCCTCTGCTTCCATCGCATTAAAAAGTACTGTAGGTCTACTTCTCGTGTTTCTATAGCAACAGTTCCCACTCATGTCTTCAGGACGAGTTATGCCCAGCGTGAGAGAGAGCGCAGCAATGACACTCATACCTGAGGATTTGGATTCAAACTCTAATTACTGGAGAATGAACAAAGGCGAAAATTGCAAACTACAGGTCGAGATTGAACATCCTGAAATATACATTTTTAATCATACAAGGCAATTTGGCTGACAAATTTCTGTTTCTAGGTCATCCCAAAAATGTGTCATGGGTTGGGTCTGAAGTGTTTGCAGAGGAAACTCATGCCAGCATGGCTTGGAGCTGACTTTGTGCAATGTGCATGAATCAAGCAGGAAAGGAAAACTCTGCCAGGAAAACAGAAATCCACAACTGTGGGGGGAAAAAGGGGGTTTGATTGCTTTCAGATGCCACAAGATGGTAGCAAAGTACCTCTTTTTTACTATTAGAAAGGGTTTTGGCCGGAGCACAAAAACAGATAAGGGGCCGGTTTTTCAGTGAAGTTCCCCAAAATATTGCAAGTAGTGAATACAAGAGGACGCTGTGATGTAGAAAATGCTGTCACGGTCAACAAGTGACTTCATACCCCTGAAAGCCTGCAAGAAACAGTGTCTGAAAAAAAAAAACATCCACTAGATCTGTGGTGGTTACTGATTGTGTGGTTCACTCAACTGACTTATGCACAGAGACTGTTTGTGCCGAGTGATTGACTACCGATGCCAAGCAATCAATGTTTTCATCTACCTTTGGCCTGAAGTAAGCTGGGACGGGCTCCAGTTATCCGAAACCCTGAACAGGGTATGTGTTATACAACATGGATTGATCGATGAATGGTAAATGGGCTTTCACTTGTATAGCTCTTTTTTACTTCAGGTACTCAGAGCGCTTTCAGGCTGGTTCTTCATTTACCTGTTGATGATGCAGCATCAAGAATCTGGATTTGCTGTGACTTTCATTATGTGCCGTCCTTGGTTGTAACTTTCGTTTCTTGCGACAAAAATGCTTTTTGCTGTTACTTTTTTCCTCTTTTTAAAAAAAATCTTTGCTGCCTTCTTGCACATTTCCCTGTTGTTGCTATTTCTGTTTTTTTTTTTTTTTTTACCTGACTAACTTTTTTGTTCTTTCTTTTTCTCTTTTGCTATCCCAGGTGCCGATGAGCAACAGAGGTGATGTAATGGCAGAGCTCGCTTGGAGGACGGATCAGCGCAGTGCATCCACTGCTGTCTAAAAATCACTGCAGGCCACGCGGTAGACACTTAACAGGTTGAAATTTATAGTTTTGGAGTTTGAATAACACATCTCAGACAAGACCAAACATTTTTGGAATGCTGAAATCAGATCCCTCCAGCCCACTCTGCAACTCTAATTAAGACGACGGAGAACCACGCTAAAATCTAGCATGAGCATCACATGTAGGCAATAAGACTACAGATGTGATTTTCTTGTCGAATTCAATAGGAGGGCAGAAAAATTGGCAATGGGTGGACAAATTTGAAATCTGATTGGCTAAAGAAACAGTCCCATTGTTGACGTACATGTATTTGAAGTTACATCATCCAGCACAGGTGATTCTGAAGTCTCTGGGTAGCTTAGAGTGTCATGGCCACACATACATGCTGAAATCAGATTGGACATAAAATATGTAACATCCTCATCGATTTAGTGAAAGCAGCACAGCAAAGAGGGATACTGCAAAATGCAGACAGCAGACTACTGTGAATACATTTCCACACTTTCATGGGCCTTGCTAACCCTGACTCAATATAATCCTGATGTTATGATAAGGGTGATCAACAATAATTATTACTTCATCAAAAATCAGTACATTAATATATCATGCTCGTTCATTTGACTCATGACAGAAAGTCAAACCCTAACGAAATAGACGTGACTAATTATTTCTTAATTCTGCTTTCAGAATGGATTTTCCAAACGGTACTGAAGGGGTATATGCTACTAGCAGCGGTGATTATGATGCACTGGATAACACCAGACTGCCTCCCAAGAAGATCGTCCTTTCAGTCACCCTCTCCGTGCTGGCCATTCTGACCACGTTTCTCAACTGCTTGGTGATCACAGCTATCGCCGTCACCCGCAAGTTGCATCACCCTGCCAACTACCTCATCTGCTCGCTGGCGGTGACCGACCTGCTGGTGGCTGTCTTGGTCATGCCCTTTAGTATCATATACATTCAGAAAGAGAGCTGGGTCATGGGTAAGGTGGTGTGCACCATCTGGCTGAGTGTGGACATCACGTGCTGCACGTGCTCCATCCTCCACCTGGCTGCCATCGCCATTGACCGCTACAGGGCCATCACAGATGCCGTGGAGTACTCGCGAAAACGTACGGGGGCCCGAGCGGGAGCCATGGTGGCCGTCGTGTGGCTGTTGTCCATCCTCATCTCGCTTCCTCCTCTCCTGTGGCGGTACTACACAGGGGATGCCGATCAGGAAGACCAGTGCATCATCCTCCACCACCACATCGCCTTCACCCTGTACTCCACCCTCGGGGCGTTTTACATCCCCCTTTTGCTCATCCTCATCCTCTACTTTAAAATTTACCGGGCGGCTCAGACCCTGTACATGCGTCGGGAGGCCAGCAGGGCGAGCCGTCACTCGTGCATGACCAACGGGAGCATGATCCCTTCCACTTACCCCGCCGGAGACGCCGGAGATGGGGGACCTCGGAGTCCGGACCCCGTCAGCCCACAAGATAAGTCGTTCTCCGACCCCTCCACGGAGGAGGCGCCCCGCGAACGGATGCGCATTTCGGTGAAAAAGTTCCACTGCAAGGCCCGCCGGAATGACTCACGCAGTGAGTCACGGAGGAGCCAGCTCTCCCAAGGACCACGCATCTCGGGCTCGCGGGAACGCAAGGCTGCATCCACGCTGGGCTTGATCATCGGTGCGTTTGTCATTTGCTGGTTGCCCTTTTTTGTCAAGGAGGTGATCGTCAACACATGCAGCTCTTGCAGCACGTCAATGGAGATGGCTGACTTTCTGACGTGGCTGGGATACATCAACTCACTGATCAACCCCCTCATCTACACCATTTTTAACGAGGACTTCAAAAAGGCTTTCCAGAGACTGGTTCGGTGCAGTAGTTACCTCTGATGGTTAATGTACTGTAACTAGTAACCAGAGTGGTACAAATAAGTGGAGTCGAAAGAAAGGCTGAAATTCACTTGGCCGAGAGGGGGATGAAGTGGAAAATTGAGTGACTCTCATTTTCAGCCACACTCCACGGGGCACTTCAGCAGCTTCAAAGCATCAGAAAAGAGATTTGCATCAAAAAACGTGCCCAGTACCCAGTCCCTGTTATAAATAGAATAGCCTCTCATTGGTGTTAATTGGAGTGAGCGGTAGGACATTGACATCCTGTTTCTTTTTTTTTTTTTCCCCCTCTCTTCGAAAAGGGGGCCATAGCTGACCTTTTCCATGTCAACTTTTTGAGCACTGGTGATCCATCTTAAAGGTCTTAAAAAAGCTGCCTCTTCCATCTAATGGCTTCACTTCTTTCATGCCCAGGCTGCTGGCTGGATCACAGAATGTGGAAAAAAAATAAATTCTACAGCCAAAGGGGTTTCTATTCATGAATACAGCATTGATTGGTTGCAGGAGAAGTTGTATAATACTGTCATCGGGTATGCATCAAACACTGGGAAGCTGGTAATTTATGATGAATTGGATAATGTATGGTAGAAAGATTGTATTATTATTGCATACAAAAAAAAAATCAACTGCACGTGGAGGCCCAAAATTTTTTTAAATTATTTTTGTACAAACTGTACTTTATGTTTCTGTCATAAAGTCCTGAAAGTATTTATGGTGTTTTTTTTTTCGTTTGTTTATTTGTTTGTTTTTACCTTTTACTGTTGAGCACCTTTACTTACGTCCCAGCTCACTGCCGCCACTCGTCCAGCATTAACTTAATTAATGAATGTGAAAATCACTGGTGGAGAAATCCTCGTTACGCCCGCTCAAGTATTTGGAATAGAGTTACTATTTCTTTACTGCCTCCAAGAGGGCAGATAATACGCTGATGGAAATATTGGGGATGAGTCAAGTGTGAGGGTGTACTACGGTGTGCAAAAGATCTTATATGCAAAGACAAAGTGTCTCATATACTGTCTTTATGAGTGGTCAGTCGTTGGATAAAGTTAATTTGCTGTATGTCACCTTATCATCAATCACCAATAAACATTCCTCACATTAATGTTTGAAGTTTGCTTCTTGCTTTCTGACTACAGGTTACTAGTCCACTTAAATGTGCAGATAATAAATAATCGAGAAGGTTTGAACTGGCCTCTGATTTAGTTCGAGGCAAATACAAGTGATTATTATTCACTATACCGAATGGACTCTTAAATCCAATAAATCTAACTAAATATTTTCTGTTTACGGTAAAGTAGAACTTTTATTAATGCATCCATTGCAATTGGGCTTATAATATAAATACTGTACTGTAATTATAATTCTATCCAGCTCTTTTACTTTACCTGTCGTGCCCATTTGTGATATTAGACCTCACCCTTGTGGCTGATTGAATTACTGCAGTGCAATTGGCTTAGACGTTTTCACTCTCTTACTTTATGAATACCGATTGTATTAAGAATGATAGTGTTTTTCATTTCAGTATTGTTAGGAATTCCTAGATGAGGTACCCCAGGGGAGAAGCCCTGCGGCCTCGTCAGGGAAAAAGTATCCACGATGGAATTTCTACACCCCAGTTCTTATAATGTTTGTCCAAATGAAATTCTGATACACGAAACTTCTCTTTTCAATATTGAAAAGTCCTACAAATAGGAAGTACAAAAACTGTGGTTAAGTCGGAACAGCAACAGTGCGTCGTGGCTCCATCTCCCTTGGGGTCAGGAATGTCAGTACATTTCGAGGTTGAAATGGCATCTAGTTTTTACTTCACAAAGACGAGGTAGAAGCTCTGTCGTGACGTTTACATGCCGACCGGAAGTTAACGTGCCAATTCACATTGAACACAGAAGTAATTCGTGCACCGAGGTCGTGACTGGTATATGGAGAAATTGGTTTCCATAAACTCTGCCTCGCAACTAGCCGGGCCAAACTTTGGTCCAAGAGCGTTGAGTCGTATAATAAACCACGACTGCTTCATGTTATCCGTGTTGTTCATAAAAGCCCATAACACAGTTACTGTAGTTTTTCGGTGTCACGACATGATTTAATTACAAGGTTGCCAGGTTGGAGTATTTGTTGATTACAGGATATATTGTGTCTGACCTGGCAACTTGGACTATGCGCCGGATGCGCTTGACAGTATGGCGGACAGCGAAAGTGATGTAGAAACTGACGGGCTGGAATTAGCTTTAGAATCATTGTGTAGTCGATATTGCAGCGATGTGTCCGCCATTAAAAGCAAAGACTACTGTTCGGACTTTTGTGAGGTATGTCGGAATTGTTTACGTTCGATATTCCTCGCGTATTGATGTGTTGATTCTGGTCAACCACTACTAAGCGTTCCTGCCTGACGTTAGCGTCCTGATTAGCAACAATTGATGCTATCGTGTGCTAAATCTATCACATGGGCATTAGATATGAAACTGAGAAAATAAATGAAGACAGTCTTAAGACGACCGTCCAGTGAAATTACTCCCTGAAAAAAAGCAACGTTTAATTACAGTGCACTGGATGATTGTTTACAGTGATAGCTGGATGCTAACGAGTAGCTAACGAACGTCATGCCCCCAATGCCTGCCTTGTCGAGGGCAAGTGTCACTAGAATTCTGGGCTTGTATTGTTGTTGTGTAAAGTCTTATTTATTCGCTAATACCGATCTAAGTTAAAATATTGAACTCTGTTCGTATTCAGACATTTGCTCGCTTGTGGAGAAAAATGACTGACAGCAAGATGGACACAGTCTTTCTCCATTCTCTTTTGAGCCAAGTGACATATTTTCCATTAGAATAACCTCTTGGCACACCACCAAACTACAATGGCACAAAAAGTAAACAGCATATACTAAAATAATAATCACCTTGTCTCAATTGGAACGCAGACTTATTTGCTCATTGGGAAGTCTGGCCCTTGAACACAAAGCTTGTATTCGTTTGTATGAATGGCAATAGGTGGATGCACAGATTCTACTAGCTACTGGAAAAGCATTCCGTTTTTTTTGCCTGTTCAGAAGTGTCACTGGCATAGGTAGATGAAGAAAGATACATTAATTGTCATTAATGAATAATTCTCAGACCAAGTAAATGAAAGTTAAACACAGTAATGTGCTGCCCGTGGCACAATGGTTGGCGATCACTGCTGTCATCCAGCCCATTCATCTTCGACATTCACACCACTAACACATGCTCATTTGTTGAAACCATAAAGGCTGAACAATGCACGTGCCGCTCATCCAATATGGTATTAACGCTCCACTGCGTAGAATGTAACAATGTGTGCTGATGTGTTGAGATATTTTATTTATTATTACTGTTGTTTGTCGATCTTCCCATGTTCCCAATGTGCAGTTGGTTGAAGCATACACGGGCCAATGGCAAGTTCCTTTGCCTCAATTGAAGGTACTACAGACAGCGCTGTGCAGTTTCACAAAAGCCACGGCCAGATTCCCCGACGACTGTCAGCACGTCCACAATATTCTCAGCCGTCTGGCCTTGTGAGGGATCTTCTTCCTCTCTGCATCTAATAAAACCATGCAACATTGCTCTTCCGCTGCTTTAGCTCACTTCTCTTATGAAACCATCTTGTCTTGCAGGAGTATCTTTGAGCTCCTACTATTTTTCAGTAAAGAGGAATTTGGGGAAAAACCTTTAAAAGACATCCTCGACTCCTATCAGGTGACCCATTTTGCCTCACTTACTCTTTAGTAGCTTCCTGTTGCATTACAAAGTTGAATCATTTGTTTTGGACCTGTTCATTATTGTCCATTTACTCTTTGTTAGGCATGTCACATTGAGCTTTTAAGGCACAGGAATGTATATCTTCAACATGCAAGACTGATCATAAAAGCCGGTGGCCCATGGGAGAACCAGGTGTTGCAAGCAATCCTGAAGGAGACCGAGTTGCCTCCCAAAGAGGGTAACATTTGGCTGCATTTTGTTCCCAAATCCCAAAACCAAAGCTATTGTTAATAGTAATAGCACATTCTCTCTGTACTGTTTGTCTTCCTTGCACAGTTGATGATTACCTAAGCTCAGAGCTGCCTGTTTTTTTGGAGCTACGGATTCGCTACCTGCAAGCATGTGAGAGAATAAAGGAAGCTATGGCCTTGGCGAAAGTCTGCCTGGAGAACCACAAACCTGGAAAACATTTGTACCTGCATCAAGCTTACTTAACTTGTCTCTACAAGGCCTCGCTGCATGAACACCTTCACAAGCAGGTACCGAGGACAGTATTTTGTGTGCCGGGTTATTTGTTGTGCGATTAAAAAGTAAAAGTAGGATGAAAAAAATTGTACAAAGAAGTGAGAAATGTATTTCAATGCAGTGCGTGTGTATCAAATAAATTCAAATCATGGCGAAAGATGATGAGGTTGAAACAAATGTACCCCTTCCTCTTTAGATGGCACACATTGATGGCCGTGACGCGGTGGAGATTATCTGTAACACCGAGCAAATTGAAAAGGACGAGCTCCTTTTGTCACTGTGCAAAGTGTTCCTTGCCCAGCAGCTACACAATGGAGACATGTACTACATATGGTAAGATGCTGAGATACAGATGTTTTTTTTTCCCTATATTTGCAAAATACAAAGAATGGACTGAAGAGAGTAGAAATACAATTTATAAACAATACAGATGAATAAATGTAGTACTGGGAAGCAATTTAGACAAGCGCACGGCGTCTCCACTTTTAACTATTGACAAAGAGCAAAGATGTGCAATACACAACACAGATAAATAACTAGGACTGACTAAAAGGAGCTAGAAGCATACGGTCAACACAGGCAAGCCTGTAACGTAATTAATAAAGTTCGCTAATGACATTTCTTGAGCAGAAGTCTTGTCTCGTAACAAAAACAAATCTTATCTGTGGTAATAATTTCTTGCGTGAGGCCGCCTCTTAAGTGGGTGCATGCCAGTTACTTCAAACTTGTTTTTCACTGGACTGTATAGCAAGAAAACTTGACGAGAGCGGTCTGGTGCCTTGACAGCTATGCTCGGCCAGTTTTTCTTATCCTATAAAATCAGTCCGGGCTGAAGCTGTCATCCTCGGATTGAATCCACCAGAAACTATCCCACCAACGACGAACAAGCTAAACAATCTCCTGAGACGTCAGTTTGTTTTATGCAAGGCCTCGTTAAGAGCACACAGAAATTAAGCAGGAATCGGTTGCGCCGTAATCGGTTGGAGAGAGTGAAGCTTACTGTTGGCTTTTTAGCGTTCACACCCCCCCCCCACACCTCTGCCACTTAATTAGTTCATTTACTGTATGCACGTTGATGAGGAATGTCGGCAGACCTCTTATTAAGCAGGAATCGGTTGCGCCGTAATCGGTTGGAGAGAGTAAGCTTACTGTTGGCTTTTTAGCGTTCACCCCCCCCCCCCCACACCTCTGCCACTTAATTAGTTCATTTACTGTATGCACGTTGATGAGGAATGTCGGCAGACCTCTTCCCTGCTGGTGTTTTATTTATTGCTTCATGTAATGAGCCTCTGTCGGAAGGCGGTGAAAGAAGTTGGCATCCGCGAAGAAACTGGTCCTCATTAGCTGTTATTTGTATGCGGTTGATGTTGGACAAGTTGTGTAGCGTTCATTACTGTGCTACCGTAAACAGCCAGGACGGAGAATAGTGTACCATTTCATTTCTGGTTCTGTGGTTGTCAACTAATTGTCGCCTTCACTGTTTTCTGTCAGGGACTTGGCGTTCATCTGGAGCAGGTTGCATCTTCGAACCCACCCGTCGATGCGGGACTTCCTGACCGAGTGCACGCGGCTGGCTTACTCTGCGAAGAACGTCCGCGCCATCTTTCCCTTCATCAAGCTCGTCAGCGCCGAGGTGAGACTGCAATCGTTTATCTGCAGGATGCCGGCCAATCCAAGCATACTTCATCATTTCGGAAGTCCTCTCAATTTGTGAATCGAAATTAAAAAGGTGAACCTGCATCGCTTAAAGCAACTGGTGTCAAATTCAAAGCCCTGCGGCTAGATCTGGCCCGCCCCATAATTTTAGAATGGAATTGTTACTTTCATATTGGAAGAAAATCTACACTGAGAAAATGTTTTGTTCTTTGCTTTTAATATATATTTTGCAAGCATTTTTTTTCACCAAATCTCACCAAAACTTAAATATTTGCCCAACACAATTTTTTGACATCTGATTTCAAATTCCATTTGCTTTTAACAATGTGCATCATAACAATCAAATGCAGGGCCAATATTATATGGATATATGTAAGATGGCATTTATTTACACGTGGCCCGCGATTAAAAAAAATGTGTTTGACATCCCTGACTTTAAACGCAGATTTTGTCTTGTTGGGGGTTTGTTGTGACAGCTGGGCCGCGATGGAGTCCAAGTCTGCATGGAGCTTTGCGCCAGGGCCTTGCAGCTGTGTGACGAGCAAGCGGACGACGTGGCTCAATCTCTGGTCTGCAAGACCATCGCCTTCCTCCTGCCCGGAGATCTGGAGATCTGTCGAGCGTGCGCCCTGCTGGTCTTCTGCCTGGAGAGAAGCTTGGAAGCTTACCGAACGGTGCGCCTGCTTTACAAGCATCCTGACCAGGAGACGCATCCTCACCGCAGCCTTGTCCCGACCAACGTTCGCTTCAAAATTATGCAGGTGGGATGCCAAGAAAGAAGGAATATACGCAGTATGGACATCCTGTATATTAAGTCTACCGGTTAGGACAGAGTTACATTTCAAAATATGTTGCATCTCATAATTTCAGATGCTGAAGGGGCGTCTGTCATTTGACCCCGAGTTCTGGAGCATCCTGGCCCTCAGGACCCGCTGCTTGGAGTTGATAGACGACAAAGTCATGAAGGACGCTCTCATCAATGAGATGAGTCAAGAAGAAGAGGAGGAGGAGGAGGAATGCTGTGATGAGGCGCTAACAAGTACTTGTGTAACTGATTTTTATGCTCAACATTTAAATCCCAGCAAGAGTGCTGGGACTAAGTCTGAGAAAGAGCCCCCTCTTCCGGAACATACTTCTGAGAGCCACCTGGTAAGCTTGTCATGTAATGCTCCTGTGAAGAAGAGAAAATGGGGCCGCAGACTGCGAAGGAAAGTCCGACTTTTTTCCGATGAGGACGTCGACCAAGGCGACGACCCAGAATTCATGTACAATCTCAAACCCAGCTCATCGTGTAACAAATCTGCGTATTCACTACGACGCAATCACACCAGGCGGGAAAATTGCACTCCCGGCAAGCTCCCTCTTAATCGAAAGAGAGAATATTTATCCCGATGTGTGAAAAGCCAAATTTTGAAAAGGAAAGGCAAGAAAAAAAGATGGCTGCAAGGTCTTCCTCTGCTGGAGGCGCCGCCGCAGCCCGTCCAAGAGAAAGTGGTCGTACTGAAAGGGAAAAAGCGGGGGAGGAAGCCTGCGCATCGATTGGAGCTCTCTTACCCTGATAATGAAATATCCGTCCCCAAGGGCGACTCTGCCCTGGGGGAGAAAACTGATGCAGAAGGCGCAGAGGGGGAAATGCCTCACCTAGCGAATGACCCAGAAAGTGTGCGGATGAACGCCCAAGCCGCAGACGGAAAGGACGGACACGGCAACTGCGGTCCAAGCCGAGGGGAAACTTCCCCTATTGGCACTCCTTCTGCCGAGGCTCCGATTGTTAACCCGGCCGTTGAAGCTGACCCCGAGCTCGATGGACCACGTCAGGCATTACAGAGCTCTGCGATAGAACTGATGCACAGTTACCATCTAAGGTCGACAAACAGTGACACGGAAAAGCCCGCAGAATTCTCCACGTGCGAAAACGACACGGCGGAAGAGCCGCCAATCATTGAGGAATTTGAAAAATCAAACATCAAGGTTAGTATGTTGATTCCTTCCTTCCGAAAGTTGGTTTGTGTCCATATTTTATATTCTCGGCGTATAAGTAGTATAAGACACAAATCAGAAATTTTTGTCACTCCCTGGTAGTCCCCCCCGCCCCCCAAAATTATTTACTGTCATTTGATAACATCAACATACATTCGACCTCTGTATACTCGCAGTTCGATATCCATGGATTTGCAGATTTACAGAATTTCTTTTTTCAATATTAAACCCCCCAAAATTATTTACTGTCATTTGATAACATCAACATACATTCGACCTCTGTATACTCGCAGTTCGATATCCATGGATTTGCAGATTTACAGAATTTCTTTTTTCAATATTAAAAAAAAATATATAT